>NC_079193.1:290054858-290385215 GCF_029499605.1 Hyla sarda
ACATAATAAAGGGTAAAACACTACATATACAACCCCTTATACTGTCCCCCATAATAAAAATGAAAAACTTATCGTACGGCAGTGTTCCCAAAATGGAGCCCCCAGCTGTTGCAAAACAACAACTCCCAGCATTTCCGCACAGCCACTGACTGTCCAGGCATGCTTGGAGTTTAGCAACAGCTGTCAACCCCTATGTCCACCCCTATACAATCCCTAATTTAGTCCTCAATGCACATGGCGCTCTCTCACTTCAGAGCCCTGTCGTATTTCAAGGAAACAGTTTAGGATCACGTATGGGGTATTTCCGCATTTGGGAGCAATTGCTTTACAAATTTTGGGGGGCATTTTCTCCTGTTACCCCTTATGAAAAGGAAAAGTTGGGGTCAACACCAGCCTGTTATGTAAAAAAAGAAAACATTTTACACTAACATGCTGGTGTCGCCCCATACTTTTTATTTTCGCAAGAGGTAAAAGGAAAAAAAGACCCCCAAAATTTGTAACGCAATTTCTCCAGAGTACAGAAATACCCCATATGTGGACGTAAAATGTTCTGCGGACGCACAACAAGGCTCAGGAGTGAGAGTGTATCATGTACATTTGAGGCCTAAATTGGTGATTTGCACAGGGGTGGCTGATTTTACAGCGGTTCTGACATAAATGCAAAAAATTAAATACCCACGTGTGACCCCATTTTGGAAACTACACCCCTCACGGAAAGTAGCAAGGGGTATAGTGAGCCTTAATACCCAACAGATGTTTGCCGAATTTTCGTTAAAGTTGGATGGGAAAATGAAAAAAAAAAAAGCATAATTTTTAACAAAAATGAATACATTTTTCATTTTCACAAGGGAAAATAGGAAAAAAAAAGCCTCCCAAAATTTGTAACCCCATTTCTTCTGAGTAAGAACATACCACATATGTGGATGTAAAGTGATCTGCGTGTGAACTACAATGCTCAGAAGAGAAGAAGCGCCATTGGGCTTTTGGAGAAAAAATTTGTCCGGAATTAAAGGCCACATGTGTTTACAAAGCCCCCATAGTGCCAGAACAATGGATCCCCCCATGTGACCCCATTTTGGAAACTACACCCCTGGGGTCACATGTGGGGAGGTCCACTGTTCTGGCACTATGGGAGGCTTTGTAAACGTACATTGCCCCCATCTTTTATTCCAAACAAATTCTCTCTCCAAAAGCTCAATGGCGCTCCTTCTCTTCTGAGATATATATTATAATGGAATCCTGTAGCAACCATACATATTATACCAAAGAACAGAAAACTTAACTAGAGATGGATTCTCAAAGTATAACAAAATTTTATTTATAATGTACAATTTACATACACATACATGTATAATGTTTAAAATGGCAAAGATACCCAATTGCGGGAGAAACTGGTGGAGTGATTAATACACATTACGGCCCATATAACTAAAGTGCATATGCTCTATAAGGTGCAATACTGAATAATAACCTCTTTGGTCTGGCCTGTGCCAAAACAGATAGAATATCTGTACTATTTGCACCCTACAGTTCACAGAATCATTACCAAATTACTACATAGCCATGACTATCCAAAAGTTGACTTACTCATGTGGGACTGCACACTGTACCACCGTGACCCCTACAGTAGTTATGTCGCAAACATAACATTTTCGGTTCACGAATGCGAACTTCCACAAATGTTCGCGAATTTTAAAACCCACAGGGACTCTTTCTGGCCACAATAGGGATTTAAAAGTTGTTTCAAGGGGACTAATACCTGGATTGTGGCGTGCCGGAGGGGGATCCATGGCAAAACTCCAATGGAAAATTACATAGTTGATGCAGAGTCTGGTTTTAATCCATAAAGGGCATAAATCACCTATTATTCCTAAATTCTTTGGAACAACGTGCTTTAGCCCCCTTTGGGCAGCACATAGAGCCTCCCTTTAGGCATCACATAGTTAGATCCCCCCTTTAGGCAGCACATAGATTCCCCCATATTAGGCAGCACATAGTTAGAGCCCGTCTTTAAGCAGCACATAGGTAGAGCCTCCCTTTAGGCAGCACATAGAGCCCCCTTTAGGCAGCACATAGATAGATCCCCCCCTTTAGGCATCACATAGTTAGATCCCCCCTTTAGGCACCACATAGATTCCCCCATGTTAGGCAGCACATAGTTAGAGCCCCCCTTTAGGCAGCACATAGAGCCCCCTTTAGGCAGCCCATAGATTCCCCCATATTAGGCAGCAAATAGTTAGAGCCTCCCTTTAGGCAGCACATAGAGACCCCTTTAGGCAGCACATATTTAGATCCCCCCTTTAGGCAGCACTCAGATTCCCCCATATTAGGCAGCACATAGTTAGAAGCCCCCCTTTAGGCACCACTAGTTTTATTTCACAGTCAAAAAATGTATTTTTAATTTTTTATTTGAACAACTGTCACACCGCACTAGTGTGACAATGAGCAAAAAAGGTTGCCAGCGGAGTTCCCCTTTTAAGCAGAAGTCCACAACCAGGGTGCCTCCAGCAGTTGCAAGACACACAGACTGAACTTATAGCCCTTTTAATACTGTTGTTAGTTGCTTGAAGGAACTTAAGTTTTACACTGGAGTACCCCTTTTAACCAACGGTTCCCTCCCAACCAGGGTGCCTCCAGCTGTTGCAAGACACACGGACTGATATTTGAGCCCTAAAAAGGGCTTTTTTGAGTGCTGTCCTTAAAGCAGATGTTAGACTAGTGCTTTAGGAGTAAAGTGGACCCTGAATACACCACCTAGCAGCAACCTAGCTATTGCTTTCCCTATTACAGCGGAAGCAGCTTCTCTGTCCCTCCACTTCCTAAGCCTGCAGCATGCTGAATGAAGGTAAAATGGCATCCGTGCAGGAGGTAGAAGGGTCTGGAAGGGAGGGACTGCTGCTGATTGGCTGTAATGTGTCTGCTGACTCTGACTCACAGGGTCAAAGTTTACCGCAATGTTAAAGTATAGGGGGCGAATTGAACTTCACATATGTTAGCCCGGCGATGCGAACGCGAACATGCTAAGTTCACCGGGAACTGTTCGCCGGCGAACAATTTGCGACATCTCTACCCTACAGCTGTTTCGTCTCCTTCTTCTTCGAGCCCCCTGAAGAAGGAGACGAAACAGCTGTAGGTTCCCCCGCTCTGCCCGGACTACCATGGGTGGGCGGAGCAGGGGAACTGAACTTTAACCCCCCTGCCCCGATCTGCTATTGGTCGGTCGCTTCTGACAGACCAATAGCAGGGATAGGAGGGATAGCACCCCTGCCACCTCACTCCTATCCCTTCAGGGGGATCGGGGGTGCCTTGGACAGCCCTGATCCCCGTTATTTTCCTGGTCACTGGAGACTCGTATGACCCGGAATGGCTACAGATCGCTGGTCTGAAATGACATGGGGGTTCTCAGGACCCCCCCCCCCAGGCATTGTCATGAGATGCCTGCTTAATGATTTCAGCAGGCATCCCCATCCGGTCCCCGCCCAGTGAGCCGCTGGGACCGAAATTCCCATGGTACGCCCTGGGCCCTGGGTCCTTAAGTCCCAGGACGCCAGGTCATACCTGTGCGCTCTGTTTCCTTAAGTGGTTAAGGACAGAGGGAGTACATGTACGCCCTCGTCCCGTTCCCAGGGTTTGAAGCGCGCTCACAGGCTAACGACCGTTAAACCTGGTGGGTCCCAACTGCTATCAGCAGCCAGGACCAGGGGTTAATGCCAGGCATCACTGATTGGGCCGATGCCCAGCATGAACCCTTTAGACGCCGTGATCAAAGTTGATCGTGGTGTCTAAACCGAAAGTAAAAGTATCCCGGCAGCTCAGCGGAGCTGATCGGGACCATAGCGGTGAAACCGCGATATCCCAATCAGTTGAGAGGAAGGTGGGAGGGTCCTTACCTGTCTCCTCGCTGTTTGATCAGAAATACTGGAGCAGCAGTCTCCGCTATGGGGACAGTTCGCCCGCGGGGGATCTCAGCTCTGCGGCTGACATTACATTCCCCGCCATGGGGACCAGCGCTTGCAGAGGGGGGGGGGGGGGGGGAGAGGAAGATTTTACATAGTGCTGACAGCTTCTGTATATTTGTGGTCACGTGACACATGCACCCCTCCCCCAGCCCCGCCAGGAACCAATGGTAGGGGGCGAGTGTGCGCGTGTCAGCCAATGGAGATGTCTTAGTCCAGCACTGGAAAGTGCTGAGTCATGTAACATTCCACGGCAAAACCCAAAATATGGTATTTTTTGTAATCATTTTTTTTTTATGGCATTCACTTTTTATATTATTATTGTACAATTATATTATTTTTATTCTGTGGGTCGGTATGCTTATGGCGATACCCAATTTGTATAGCTTTTTTATATTCTTTTTCCTTTTCTAAACAAAATCCTTTTTTTTTCCTTTTTTGTGTTGTCATGTTCTGACAGCCATAACTTTTTTATTTTCTGTCCAATGTCATTGTGTGAGGGCTTCCACGTTTTGGACCACAATTTGCGATCTTTGCGTTTATTTGTTGTTTGTTTTTTTACGGTGTTCACCGTGCGGAATAAATACCATTATCAGTTTATTGTACAAGTCACTCCGGACGCAGCAATACCTATTATGTATAGGTTTGGAATTTTATTTATTAATTTTAAGTGATAATATAGGAGTTTATTGGGAAAGGGGCATTTGTTTTATTTTATTTTTTACACTTTATTAATTTATTTGAAAACCTTTTTTTTTTTTTTTACCTTTTACAGGTTATACTATGGCTGTACCTCACAAGCTGCTGTACTAGGCAGATTGGAGGCCATCAGCTGGCCACCTGCTGCCATGGCAACCAATGGGATCCAGCAATCGCATCGCGGGATCGCTGTTGGTGGACGGGGGGAGCCCCCTCCCCCTGTCAACCCCATGGATTCCGTGATCAGGACTCATCACGGCATCTATAGGGTTAATGCTGCCGAAACTGGTGCAATCCAGGTCTCGGCAGCTCCGGATCTTGGCAACAAGCTAGCAACTTGGACGTATGCATACATCCTGAGGCAGGAAAGGGTTAAAATCACTTTCCTAGCAGTGTATAGAGCTCTTAGGCAGTGTTATAAACGTATTTAGGGTCTTATTTTATTGCTTTTTTGCGACAAACTAGTTTGACTAGAACCAAACATTACGTGAAGCTCGGCGAGCCCAGCAAATTGAACTTTTCAAGAGTTTGCTCATCTCAATATATAACAGACACATCAATCCTAACATGAGGGTGCGTAACATGCCAGTTGGAGCTATCCTAGTCATATGTCAGAACATTACTAAATAGGACCATCTCTTAACTGGGTTTTGCCAAATCCAGGGCCGGAGTTCAGCACACAATGGCAGGGACTCTCTCATTGGTGCACTTCTGTGCCCTGCCCCTCCCCCTAAAGCTCTGCACTTAGCATAACTCAATGTATCACTGCTTTAAGCTTTAATAATAATCAACTGATAGTGTACAAAGTGTTCTTTGTGCAGTCATGTAAGTTGTAGTGCGTCCTCCACATGACATTAATAATAATTTCAGCATGCTGTCTACTATCAATATTTATAAGGGCTTATTCTAGACTTGAACTTAGACAGCGATTGAATAGACCCAGCTTCTGTATGTGTGTAACTAATACACACAGCGTCACTCCAATAATCCAAGGCTTTAGTATTGCAGTTCACCTAGGTGCGGCCTGCCTTTATTTACTGTTGCTACAATAAAGCTCAATGGAGAACAAACAGTCACTTTTTACATAAAATCTGTTTTCTTATATGAGCCAAGGGACGGACATCGCAGCAGCTCTCTGGCTTCTTGCTGCTAACACATCTTTCCTTCTTCTGGGTGAATGAAGCCTGATGATCTGCCTCAGTGAATAGCAGGTATTGTACTGCTCTCCGTATTCTTCATCAATGTACTACCCTGTATTGTCACTTCTCATATTACCTGATATTTCTGGTGTTGCTGTCTATGGGACTAACCAGAAGCATTACCCGGGAACATTAGTAAAGTTCTAAGTGAGTGCGGGTGAGTGTACGTGAGTTGAATCCTGATAAAATCATACTGATGTTCAATGAAGATGATGACGACATACAGTATAGTAAGGTTCTAGATGGAATATATATTGGTTTTCCCCTAGATATATAATTTACTCTTTAGGTGAAAACCTGTATGCATTATAAATCAGTGAGTGTAAAGGTGGCAGTGGAATGAGAAACCAGACATGGAGAAAAGGACAACAAAGAGAGAAAGGAAGGTGGAGAAGAAGAATGAGGTGATGAGAGGCTGAATCCATGCTATCTTGTACTACATTAAAGGGGTACTCCAGTGGAAAACATTTCTATTCTAATCAACTGGTGCCAGAAAGTTAAACAGATTTGTTAATTACTTCTATATAAATATATTAATCCTTCCAGTACTTATCAGTTGCTGTATACTACACAAGAAGTTGTATATTTCTTTTCTGTCTGACCACAGTGCTCTCTGCTGTCACCTCTGTCCCTGTCAGGAACTGTGCAGAGTAGGAGCAAATCCCATAGAAAACTCTCCTGATCTGGACAGTTCCTGATACGTACTGGAAGGATTATGATCTTCAAATAGAAGTCATTTACAAATCTGTTTAACTTTTTGACACCAGTTGATTTGAATTTTTATGGCCCACTGGAGTACCCCTTTAAATAAGGACATTTCATTCAAGTAGGAAGGAGATAATTAGATGAGTATCACAAATCTCCCATAATTAGATCATTTATGATTATATACAGTCAGTCAGTCACACTGTCATCCTGGGGTCGGCAGTCACACATACCTCTGCCAGCGTACCAGATGAAGAGCACTGGAGACCTTGGAGGAGAGCCTGCCCTGAGCTGATGGCTGATGGCCGGCCCTGTGAGGTTACTTAGTAGTCAAAAAAAGCATGGCCGGGGACTGGGGTTGGGGTGGAGTGGGGGTGTAAATATGGAATGACAGTTGCTGGTAGCTGGGGCCTGTTGCCTGGGGGCAATATGCCTGGGGACTGAGGCCTGCAATTATATGTAGGTATAGTTGTTGTAGGCCCCCTCTTTGCTTACAGTTGCCCCCTATAGTTGTAGGCCTCAGTTCTCAGGCATATTGCCTTCTTAAAGGGGCATACAACAACTATAGGGGAGCAACTATTAACAGAAGGGCCTACTCAAACCATATGGGGCCCCCATATAGTTTGTGTAGGCCCCTCTGTTAATATTTGTCCCCATATAATTTGGGTAGGCCCCTCTGTTAATAGTTGCCCCCCATATAGTTTGTGTAGGCCCCTCTGTTAACAGTTGCCCCAATATAGTTTGGGTAGGCCCCTCTGTTAATAGTTGCCCCCCATAATGAGGCCTAGTCCACCTCCCGTTATGTGAAAAAAAAGTCTCTTCCCTTTACATAAAATTATGTAAAAAAAATAAACATGTGGTATCATCGCATGCATAAATGTCTGAACTCTTAAAATATAATGTTAAGGGGGGGGGGGGGGTCCAGGCCTTGATCTGTGTAAGGGGCCCCAAAATGTATCATGGCAGCCCTGCTTGTGCCCCTCAGACACAGGAGCCCTGAGATCACTTGTATGGCCCCGTTGACACATGGAAACTATCGTCTGAACAACCCAACATGACTGTGTGTAATATGGCAGCCCTTCAAAAATCATTGTTTGTCAGTCGCACATATCCCTATGTAATAAAGGGTGACTGATGAGTGATGGCAGAAAAGAGCCCCGTGATCTATGACATCGGCACTTGTTGAGATCAGCATCAGAATTATGTGCGGACATTCCGCTGCAGAAGAGTCCCATTGATTTCAATGGGATTCTGCTGCACTGCACACATGGAAGAATTTCCGTGCCAGATCTTTCTGTCGCAGAAATTCTGATTCCGGTGTTCGCAGAAAGAATAGACATGTCTATTCTTTCTGCGCATTTCACAAGGAAATGCTTTGCCGTCTAAGAGATGGTGTATTTTCGAGCGGTCCTAGTGCTGGCATGTTATACCGATGCTCTGTTGTCAGTGGAATGTCCGTACGGAAATTTAAATATTAATAGGCCCATAGTTTCAGATGAGGACTACTGAAAAGCCTCACCATCCATGGGCATCCCCAGCTGGAGGGGCCCGGACTGCAACTACTGTATATCCACTACACACCGAATAGCTGTAACATAATTGGGGAAGATTTTTGTCATCTCAAAGTTTTGCAGGAGGAAATGAAGACAATACTATTAGCACTAAGAAAATTTTAATTTATCATAGACACTTACTATAGCTCTTTCTACTCCAGGAATCTCTCTACCTCTGGGCAGCAGCGCAGGCTTTAATTATATTTTAGGTAATTTCTAAACTGTAAAAAATGTCAAACCTTCCTCTCTTTTATATGGAGCTAATATTCCCCAGGTCCATCTGCATACAGTGAAAACATGAATGATTTAAATGGGGCTTTACAGGCATTTAACTTATATGGCCTGTCCATTGTATAGGTCATTAATGTCTGATTGGCATAATGCCAACAGCCGACCCCCTGCCATTCAACTGTTCAGCACAGCCTCATCTCTGGCTCATACGCAATGACTGGCCAGAAGGCTCGGTTCTGTTTATTGCGTAGTGGTACTGGAACGCTGTTCTACTGACTTGTCAGGTCCCTGGACTGTTATGTGAAGCCCCGGGACCTGACAGCTTGTCTTTGTTTTTATTGTGGTCACCGTTACAAAAAGGAACTATATCTGAGGGCACCATACAGTACGTTTTCTGGGGGCACCATATTCAGATGACAACTGTGTATGGCGCTGTTTCTGAGGGCACTTTATAGCACTTTTATGTACAATGTAACAGCTGGAACCTAGTCTACCCCCTATGCATCAGGGCCAATAAATGTGATAGATAAATGTGCAGTACTGTATAATGAAGTATTTAGTTGCTTTTTGTAGCATGAATGCTAAAATATCAGAGGCTTTCTAAAATGTATTCTAGCTGTCTCCATTACAACAGTACAATGAGGATCATGTTGTTCTTCTGTTTTATATATGAGAGAGATGTCTTGCTTCACTAAAATACATATAGTGGTCAAACTGACTCACAGCAGCACAGTAAACATGAAGACAGAAGTCTGCCAACAGTAAACTGTATACCTAGTCTTCAATATGAATTATTTATTCCCTGCACCATGGCAATCGCTGCCTTTGTTTGTATTTGCTTTACTCACCAGTGACATTAACAAATCACAGCTAATATAATGCGTCCTTAGAAACATCTTCTAGAAAAGTTCAGAAGTAAACACCAAATGAGCAGTAAGACTAAGCTTTGCCTTCCTGCATGACACTGACAAACCTATTCGGTCCAGGACAGCTTAATCTCTGCTCTCAGGAATTACAAGGGAATGTTTACACACGTGATATAAGGGAATCTGCAGTCCAGGAAAATCATCTGTAAAGCAATATATATATATATGTACGATTCTATTGCGCAAATCGCTTCATTAAACTCCATTTACTGCGGTGCAGGCTCCAGGGCATCTAAAATGGTGGATCCACATGTCAGAACATGGGGCAAGGAACGCTGGGAAGGCGGGAAGGCAAGGTGGGAAGGGAAGTAGGCGGGATGACCCTGAATCACATGCAGGATGCAGCCTATCAGCAGCCAGTCACCCCTGTGATGTCACAGCCCTATATAATTGGCAGCCATAATTCCGGCTCCTCACTTCATTACAATACACTGCAGAAGGATCATAGGACACAGAGCCTGTATGTGTGTTACAGCAGAGAAAAGCGCAGTCCAGTAGCGTTTAACATCCTCCTAGTCACATCAGCGTTCTCGCGGACGGAGAGCCTTGTTTTTTTCACTGAAAAGGATTTTTACTGTAGCTGCAGAGATTAAGCTCCCAGTCACTTTCTTCGGCATAGTATTACAGAGAGGGGCAGATAGCTGTGTGTTGCCTCATACATTTCAACAAGCTGCCTCAACTTTATAAATCTTAGTAGAGGAGGCAGGAATAATTTTTCAGCCCAATTCTGTGTCTTTGTTCCACAAAAAATAATTTGCTGTTATACTGGTCTGTAGACGGTATAATACACAGCAGTCCATTCCTAATAGTCTTTGACAGAGTGCAATTTTGTGTATAGTACACACATTTTTTGGGATGCAGCACTCGATTGGTTAACACGGTCATCCACTTCATCACAAGTGACATCTGACACCCCGAGTCAACAGTCGGTGGGTTCCTCAGACACAAGCCTCAGTTGGCATGGCCCGGGAGCAGTCCCTGTCTTCCCATTGCCTCTGTTCTATGCTGTTTCTTCCCCTACAGAAGTATCTTCTGCTGTAGGTTCAGCTCCACTATTCACTAAGGACAATCTAAAAGAGGACAGTCAGCAGCTACTGCCCAGCCAAGAAGTGGAGGAGACATCCGCTGCTTCCTCCGCTAGGCGGGCAAGTAGTGATGAGGAGAGTGACATGGGAGGTAGTGTTGCCAGGGTTCAGGGTCCTGAAGCAGACACTGTTGAGAAACCTGAAGAGGACATCAGGGAAGTGAAGACACTTGTTGATGATGATGAAGCCGATCGCAATTGGGAGCCGGGTACAGAAGGGGCATCATCATCATCAGGAAAAGAGAGTTGCTGGTTGCCCATGAGGCAGCAGCTGAGCCAGCAAGGCAGTAGCATGGTTGGCAGTCAGCATGGTGGCAGAAGTGGAAATTCTGCAGCCAAACGTGCCCAGTGAAGACCACCTGCTTTGCGGCAGCCTACCTTCCTGGGAGGTAGTGGAACAGGGGTTCCTGGAGATGGCGGCAGTAGCAGTCGATTAGTGTGGACTGTTGGTGGGAAAATCAGCCACTCTGCGGTGTGGTCGTTTTTCATCAAGCATCCGGAGGAAGTTCCCTTAGCCACATGCAAGATATGTTGGCAGAAGGTGAAGCGTGGCCAGGGTCCCAATGTTGGCACCACCACCCTGCGTCAGCATATGCTTTGCCACCATAAAGTGGCCTGGGAGAACCGTGGCTCTGATGTAGTAGTCAGGCCTGCAGCATCACCCAGTGGCACGCCGCTCCCTCTTTCAGCCAGCCAAGGCTCCACCACCTCAGCCGTAGCGAGCTGTGTGTCATACCCTCCTTCTGTTGCTCCAGATGCTCCTCCTATTTTTAGTCAGCTATTCTGCCAAAAATCCATTGGCGAAGCCATGTCCAAGAAACAACAGTATGCGCCCACTCATCCAATGGAGCATAACCTGAATGTACTCCTGTCTAAGTTGCTGGTGCTGCAGTCCCTTCCTTTTCAAGTGGTGGACTCTGCACCTTTCAGAGAACTGATGGCTTGTGCCTAGCCGAGGTGAAGAGTGCAAAGCCGTCATTTCTTTGGGAAGAAGGCAGTACCAGCCCTGCACAATTTTGTGGAAGAGAAGGTGGTCCAGTCCTTGAGCCTGTCGGTGTGTACCAAAGTGCATGGCAGCGCCAACAACTGGAGCTGTAACTATGGTCAGGGACAATACATGTCCTTTATGGCTCAATGGGTGAATGTGGTTCCTGCACAGCCACAACCCCAACTTGGAAAGGTCACGTTGCTTCCTCATCCATGCTCTCAGGCCGTGGCAGTGTGTGACTCCGCTTTCTCATCCTCCACCATGTCATCAGCCTCCACTGCCCAGACAAGTCTCAGTGGCCCTTCAGCATACCACGTGTGCAGGGCACGGCGGTGTCACGCTGTTGTTCACATGGTTTACCTTGACGAAAAAAGTCACACAGGGGAGGAACTGCTAAAAGTAATTCGTAAAGAAATCGGAGCATGGCTTATTCCACGAAAACTGGAAATGGGAACCATGGTGACTGACAACGGGAAGAACATCTTGCATGCGCCGCGACTAGGGAGGCTGAGCCATGTGTCCTGCATGGCACAAATGTTCAATCTGGTTGAGAAGCAGTTCCTGAAGTGTTTCCCCCATTTGCAAGACATCCTAACAATGGGAAGGAAACTTTGCATGCACTTCAGCCACTCGTACACTGCAAAGCACACCCTTCTTGAGCTGCAGCATCAGAACGGTATCCTCCAACATAGTCTGATTTGTGACGTTGCCACATGTTGGAATTCCATCCTCCATATGTTGGACTAACTGTACAAACAGAGAAAAGCCATCACCGATTTCTTGATGATCCAAGCGGATAGGGGTACTCCCCTGTGTAACTTCAATGTGAACCAGTGGCAGCTCATACGTGACACCTGCCGTTTGCTCAGGCCCTTTGAGGAAGCCACATTATTAGTAAGTCGCCAGGATTACCGGATGAACTACGTCATTCCACTGCTTAATTTCTTACAACACGTGTTGGAAACGATGGCTGGTCAGGGCACGGGAGACATGGTGCCTACATCTCATGGCCACATGAGCCCTGTGGGGGCTGAACTGGAGGAGGGGGAGGGGCACAGTGGAGCACAGTTTTCACCAAATGGGTGGTTTTTCTAGTAATCATACAGGAGAGGAAGAGCAGGAGCAGCTAGAGGAGATAGAGGGTTGTGAGGAAGGCGAGACAGAGGACCCAGACACACCGTGGCAGTATTTAGTGGAGATGGAGGCAGGGAGTCCCTCCGAGTCACTTGCACAAATGGCATGATGCATGCTCACTTGCTTGCGTAATGACCACCGAATTGTCACCATTCGGCAGAGGGATGACTTCTGGATCTCCACCTTATTGGACCCTCGCTACCTCCACAAAATAGGGGCCTTTTTTACACCCACTGAGAGGGAGAAAAAATGACCTACTAGGCATCCTATGAAGTCAGTTGGCCGATGCCTATCATCGTCATTGTCCATCCTCTCACAGGTCTGAATCAGGATGCCCCTGCACTCACCTTCCACCGCTATGGCTGCTGGGGAGAGGTGGGGTGGCAGGAGGAGTACCAGCTCCATCAGCAGCAGCCTGAGTCTACAGTCTCTGATCAGTAGCTTTCTTCACCCGCATACACCCAGGTACATCTGGAGCAGGACCTGAAAAAGCAGGTGGGGGCATACCTTGACATGCCCATGCCAACACACCTTGAAGATCTGCTGGACTTCTGGGCAGCCAAACTTGATTTGTGGCCGCAACTAGCAGAGTTTGCCCTGGAAAAGCTGTCCTGTCCGGCCATTAGTGTGCCATCAGAGTGGGTGTTTAGTGCGGCGGGAGCCATAGTCACCCCAAGGAGAACTCGTCTGTCCACAAAAAATTTAGAGAGACTGACCTTTATGAAGATGAATCACTTCACAAATATGGATAGTACCAAACAGATTTAAGGCGCTACTCCCCAGTAACAAACATTCCTCTGCATCAGACCTTTTTTCACCCACCTTTGTCACCGGGTACTGGTATTGCCACCTATCGCATTACTCTGTCACCGGGTCACTTTCAGCACTCCTGATGCAGCTGCTGCCACCTCCACGCTGTCTCATTCAGCCACTATATGATCTCTTCTCATGCTTCAGCCAACTCCAGGCTGTGTCATTCAGCCACTATATGTTCTCCTCATGCTTCAGCCACCGCCAGGCTGTGCCATTTATTCAATATATGGTTTATTGATGTTTCAGCCAGCTCCAGGCTGTGTCATTAAGCAAATACATGGTTTAGGGATGCTGCTGGGCCTAGGACATTACCTATATATTTTTATGGTAGCACCAGCACTAGGTACCATACCTCTTCAATGGAAATTTCAAAATTCATCTTTTATTCTTAGACATTGCGAGGCCCTATTCTCTCCTCATCTGCTGCCAACTCCAGGCTGTGCCATTCAGACACTATATTGTCTCCCCATGCTGCCACAAACTCCAGGCAGTCATTCAGCCACTATATGGTCTCCTCATACTGATGTCACCTCCAGGCTGTCTCATTCAG
This sequence comes from Hyla sarda, assembly GCF_029499605.1. Taxonomy (NCBI): domain Eukaryota; kingdom Metazoa; phylum Chordata; class Amphibia; order Anura; family Hylidae; genus Hyla; species Hyla sarda. The sequence continues at coordinate 290,068,697 of NC_079193.1, forward strand.
CCACCATATGGTCTCCCCCTACTGATGCTACCTCCAGGCTCTGTCATGTGACATGTTACTCCTTGTTAGATTTGGTCCTTTGTACCCACACACCAGGGCCCTGGACACTAAAACTTTGGAGTTCAATATTAAAAGTTCAATTTCAAAACACTCAATTTAAATTAAAAAAATCATTAATTTAAATGGTCTCCTCATGCTTCAGCCAACTCCAGGCTGTGTCATTCAGGCAATATATGGTTTACTGATGCTGCTGAGCCTGGGTCTGGGAATAAACATTTTGTTATTGTAGCACTAGCTACCCAAAATCTTCAGTTTAAAATTCATAATTCATCTTTTAATCTTAGGGATTGTAAAGCCCTAGTGTCTACTCATGCTGCTTCCAACTCCAGGCGGTGCCATTCAGACACTAAATGGTCTCCTCATGCTTCAGCCAACTCCAGGCTGTGTCATTCAGGCAATATATGTTTTATTGATGCTGCTGGGCCTGGGCCTGGACCTAAAAAAATATTATTGTAGCACTAGCTACCATAAATCTTCAATTTAAATTTCAAAATTCATCTTTTAACCTCTTCAGGACACAGGGCGTATAGATACGCCCTGCATTCCGAGTCCTTAAGGACCGAGGGCGTATTCATACGGCCGTGGGAAATCTGGTCCCCACCACTAGCCAGTTGGGGACCGGAGCCGGATGCCTGCTGAAATCATTCAGCAGGCACCCTGGTACATCGCCCAGGGGGGTCCTGAGACCCCCCCATGTCGGAGATCGGAGAAAATCGCATGTCAATTCAGACATGCGATTTTCTCCAATTCCGGGCTGATCGGGTCTCTGGTGACCCGATCACCTGGAAAATAGGGCTGATCGGAGCTGTCAGCAACAGCCCCAATCAGCTTAAAGGATAGGAGGGAGGTCGCAAAGCTGCGATCTCCTCCTATCCCCTGCCATTACTCAGAACGGAGTTCTGACCAATGGCAGCGCAGTACAGGGGGTTGCCATGGCAACCCCCCGTTCTGCCCGCCCCTGGATGTCGAGGGGCTCTGGGAAGAAGATGGAGGCCATACCTGCAGGAGAAGATGCCTGGGGACCTGGGATCTTTGCTGGAGCCTGCTGGATCTTTGCTCAGGTAGGGAATGGACAGTGGGGGGGGGGGGGGGGGGGAATTGCAAGTGAAAGTAAATCGATCTTTACTGTGACAACCACTAGGGGGGCCAAACTGCAACTCCCAGCATGCCCAGACAGCCAAAGGCTGTCTGGGCATGCTGGGAGTTGTAGTTTTGCAACATCTGGAGGGTCACAGTTTGGAGACCACTGTTACAGCATGCCCAAACAGTAGCCCTCCAGATGTTGCCAAACTACAACTCTCAGCATGCCTCGACTGCCCAGGCATGCTGGGAGTTGTAGTTCTGTAACATCTGTCCCTTCAGATTTAGCAATTTTCATGACATTTTTGAAAGTTGCTGCTCTACTTTGAAGCCCTATAATTTTTTCAATAAGCAAAAATATGTCCATTTTATGATGCCAACATAAAGTGGACATATTGTATTTGTGAAGAAAAATTAAATTTATTTGGAATATCCATTTTCCTTACAATTAGAGAGCTTCAAAGTAAGAAAAATGCAAAATTTTCTAAATTTTCATGAAATTTGGGGATTTTTTACCAAAAAAGGATGCAATTAATTCCAAAAATTTACCGCCAAAATAAAGTAGAATATGTCACGAAAAAACAATCTCAGAATCAGAATATTCGGTGAAAGCGTTTTCGCGTTATTAATTTGTAAAGTGACGGTGGTCATAATTGCGAAAAAGGGCTCAGTCCTTAAGGTGAAAAAGGGCTGCGTCCTTAAGGGGTTAATCTTAGGGATTGTGAAGCCCTAGTATCTACATATGCTGCAGCGAGCTCCAGGCTGTGTCATTCAGCCACTATATGGTCTCCTCATGCTGCCAACACCTTTACGCTGTGTCATTCAGCCACTATATGGTCTCCTCATGCTTCAGCCTCATCCAAGCTGTGTCATTGAGCCACTAAATGGTCTCCTCATGTTGCCAACACCTCCACGCTGTGTCATACAGCCACTATATGGTCTCCTTATGCTGTCAACACCTGCACGCTGTGTCATTCAGCCACTATATGGTCTCCTCATGCTTCAGCCACATTCAAGCTATGTCATTCAGCTACTATATGGTCTCCTCATGCTGCCAACACCTCCACGCTGTGTCATTTATCCACTATATGGTCTTCTCATGCTGATGCCACCTCCAGGCTCTGTCATTGTGCCGCTCTGCAGCAGTGATTCTTAAAGCGATGCCTGTAATCTGCATGTCATACTGAATAACAGTATTATTTCACTACCGCAGCACACTCCATATGCGTGTTAAAACACAGCAAAGTGTTCTACACCCCTATTATACCCCTATGTAGATTTGGATCAAACCAAATCAGCCAAATCTAATTTTTCAAAAGTTTGCTTATCTCTAATATCCACCATGTGAGGGTAGGAATCTTCTGTGAATTCTCATGCAAGTCTATGGGACTTCAAATACATCTCATGGGACTTCAGGTAGATGTACCTGATACTGGAGGAACACATTGATATAGTTTGGGTCGCTGAGACATGGCTAGACTCTTCACATGACTGGGCTGTCAATCTGCAGGAGTTTACACTGTTTCGCTAGGATAGGGTAAACAGGAAAGGTGGTAGAGTATGTCTGTATGTTAGAAGCGCTATGAAAGTCAGTGTGAACGATGCCATAGCGTGTGATGATTTTGAGGATGTGGAATCCCTGCAGGTAGAATTTCAAAAGGAGGGAAACACTGAAAAGATAATTTTTGGTGTGATCTATAGAGCTGCATAAACAAATAGAGAGGGCTTCCCGGGCGGGTACAGTGGTAATAATGGGAGATTTTAACTATCCAGATATTGATTGGGGTCAGGATTTGGGTAAAACTACAAAGGGGAGAAAATTCCTAAATGTATTGCAGGATAATGTTATGGGCCAGTTTGTGGAGGACCCAACAAGAAGTGATGCTCTGTTGGATCTGGTCATTTGTAAGAATGCAGGCTGGTTGGTAATGTAACTGTGCGGGAAAACCTTGGCAATAGCGACCACAATATAGTTACTTTTGACTTAAAGTGTAGAAAATAAAGACAGGTTGGGCAGGCAAAAACATATAACTTTAAAAAGGCAAATTTACTTGGGCTAAGAGCTGCACTACAGGACATAGACTGGGAGGTGGTGTTGTCAAATACTGATACAGACGGTAAATGGGAAATTTTCAAATCAACACTGAATAACCTTACAGCTAAATTTATTCCTATGAGGAACAAGTATAAACGGTTAAAACTAAATCATGTATGGCTGACAACTGATGTTAATCCCTTAAGGATGCAGGGTTTTTCAGTTTTTGCACTTTTGCTTTTTCCCCATCACCTTCTAAAAATCATAACACTTTCAATTTTGCACCTACAGACTCATATCAGGGCTTATTTTTTGCGCCACCAATTGTATTTTGTAATGACATCAATCAATTTACCACGAAATTTACAGCGAACCGAGAAATAAAAATTTGTGGGGCAAAATTAGAAAAAAATGACATTTTGTAACTTTTAGGGGTTTCCAATTCTATGCAGTGCACGATTCAGTAAAAATAACACCCTATATTTATTCTCTAGGTCCACACAGTTACAATTATACCCAATTTATATAGGCCCTTCTTTATTTTGCTACTTAAAAACTTATAACTACATGCACCAAAATTAATATGTTTAAAATTGTCCTCTACTGACCCCTAGAACTTTTTTATTTTTCCATATATGGGGTGGTATGAGGGCAAATTTTTTTGCGCCATGATCTGAAGTTTTTATTAGTACCATGATTGTTTTGATCAGACTTGTTGATCACATTTTATAAAAATGTTTTAAGGTATATGCAATTTTGGAATTTTGAATTTTTTTTACATGTACACCGTTGACAGTGTGGTTTAATTAACATTATATTTTTATAGATTGGACATTTACAAATGTGGCAATACCACATATTTTAATTTTTTTTTACATATTTTTTTTAAATGGAAAAAGGGGGGTGAATCAAACCTTAATTTAGAAAGGGGTTAAATCCCATTTATTCACTTTTTTTTTTAAACTATTTTTACACATTTTTCTTTAGCCCCCATAGGGGACTATTACTTGCAATCCTTTGATTGCATACACTATTCAATGCTATGCCATAACATAGCATTGATCGGTATAATCTGCGTTCGATTGCTCAATCCTGGATCTCAGGCTTGGAGCAATTAAACACTGATCGGACAGCGTGGAGCACAATAAGGCACCTCCTGCTGTCCTCTCAGCTGTTCAGGATGCCATGATTTCACCGCGGCGGTCCTGAACAGCTCCGCTGAGCTAACCGGCAGTGATTTCTCCCCGTTTAGATGCCGCAATCAAATTTGATGTCCGGTATTATTTGCGAGTCCTGGTTGCTGATAGCAACTGGGACCCAGCAGATACGAAGTGCGCTGTGCTTCTGAGTGCACTTCACATTACGGAAGCCAGCCTCGGATCTAAATATAATTCCGTGGTCATTAAGGGGTTAAAAGAGCAATAAACAAAAAAAAAAAATACTGTTCCTGACATGGACAGAGTTGTCAGCAGAGAGCACTGTGGTCAGGCAGAAAGGAAATTCAAAAAGAAAAGAACTTCCTGTGGATCATACAGCAGCTGATAAGTAATGGAAGGATTAAGATTTCTTTAATAGAAGAAATTTTCAAATCTGTTTAACTTTCTGGCACCAATTGATTTAACAGAAAATGTTTTCCAGTGGAGTACCCCTTTAATGTAGATATGGTCCGAGGTAAATTAAGTAAAGTAAATGCAAGCAAATCCCCAGGGCCGGATGGATTACACCCAAGAGTTCTTAGAGAACTAAGTTCAGTCATTTCTGTACCCTTGTTCATGATATTTAGAGATTCTCTGGTGTCTGGTATTGTGCCGGGGGACTGGCGCAAGACGAATGCAGTGCCAATCTTCAAAAATGGCTCCAGGTCTTCCCCAGGTAATTATAGACCTGACAGCTTAACGTGCATTGTGGGAAAATTGTTTGAAGGACTCATAAGGGATTACATACAGGAATACATAGGGGATAATAGTATTATAAGTGATAGCCAGCATGGGTTTACTAAGGATAGAAGTTGTCAAACCAACCAAATTTGTTTTTATGAAGATATGAGTATAAGCCATGACAGAGGGATGGCTGTGGATACAGTGTTTTTGAAAAAGCGTTTGATACTGTCCCTCATAGACGTCTGATACGTAAGTTAAGATCTTTGGGTTTGTAAACTTTAGTTTGTAATGGGATTGAAAACTTGCTTAAGGACCGTAACCAGACAGTGGTGTTCAATGATTCCTACTCTGATTGGTCCCCGGTTTTTAGTGGTGAACCCCAAGGTTCAGTACTGGGCCCGCTCTTGTTTAATTTATTTATCAATTATATAGAGGATGGTATTAACAGCTCTGTTTCTATTTTTGCAGATGACACCAAGCTTTGTAGCACGGTACAGTCTATAGAGGATGTGCATAAGTTACAAGATGACTTGGATAGACTAAGTGTCTGGGCATCCACTTGGCAAATGAGGTTCAATGTGGATAAATGTAAAGTCATGCATCTGGGTACTAATAACCTGCATGCGTCGTATGTCTTAGGGGGGATTAAACTGGCAGAGTCACTGGTAGAGAAGGATCTGGGTGTACTTGTAGATCACAGACTACAGAATAGCATGCAATGTCAGGCTGCTGCTTCTAAGGCCAGCAGGATATTGTCCTGTATCAGAAGGGGCATGGACTTGAGGGACAGGGACATAATACTACCCCTTTATAAAGAATTGGTTTGGCCTCATCTGGAATATGCTGTTCAGTTTTGGGCACCCGTTCATACGTTGTGGAGCTGGAGAAGGTGCAGAGACGCGCGACTAAACTAATATGGGGTATGGAACATCTTAGCTGTGAGGAAAGATTAAAAGAATTACATTTGTTTAGTCTTGAGAAGAGTCATTTAAAAGACATCTGTAGTGTAATATAACTTATCCCCTATCCGAAGGATAATGGTTAAGTTATAGATCGTGCAGGGTCCGAGCGCTGGGGCCCCCGAGATCTCCTGGACGGGGCCGCAGCAGAATTCTGGAAAGGGGGTGTTCCATCCCCTCATGACGCGGCGGCCGACACGCCACCTCCATGTACCCCATGGTTAGTACGGGGGCAGAATGTGAGGTCGGGATATGAGTATGGGTTATGAGGACGGGATATGAGGTTGAACTATGAGAACAGGATATAAAGAGGAAAATGAGGATGGGATACAAGGACGAGATATGAGGACTAGATATAAGGGTAGGACAGGATATGAGGACAGGATATGTGGACTACATATAAGGACAGGATATAAGGAGAGGATATTAGGTTGGGATATGAAGACAGGATATGTGAATGAGATATAAGGATGGGATATGAGGAGGTGATATGAGGTCGGGATGTGAGAACAGGAGATGAGGACCAGAGCATCATTATTGAAATAGGAAGATCGGGCAATGCCGGATACCCTGCTACTAAGAAATAAAATGCAGATTCACATGCTATTAAAGAATTTACTACTTTATTTTCTCTCTGTGTTGATTGGGAATTAAATGTGTGTGTTTGGGGAGATTTATATATATTGCTCTTTTGTAAATGTAATATTTATAAGTAAATAAAATTGATTATTTAAAAAGAAAAACTGAATACACTCTAGGTAGCTCACAAGTTAAAACACTGTTCCAGGAAATAATGATGGGACATGTTTACTTGTAATTCTACTTTTGGTTGTCTCTCAGTTTTTGGTGTTAATATTTCTCTTGTCTATAGGGTCTGTCTCTCAATGTGTTCATGTATGTATGCAGCGGTACCAAAGATTTTATTAAAAACATGGGAAAGGGGGTTTTGTTAGGGGAGGGGCATATTCACATTTACTGTATTACATTTAAAAAAAAAAATTATACTATAGCTGGGACCCCCATTCTACCATTTGTGCACAGCTCCTGCACTTGCTTCATAAATTGTACTCAAAGCAGGGCGTAAATGTGCACCCTGGCGCACTAAATACCTAGCAGCAATTTATGTCCTGCGCCCTCTAGGGGTTAATGCCTTAGTGTTCTTTATATCCTGCTATTTTCTGTTGGGACCTAACATAAATATATATGTACAGATATTTGTCACTTCTGCTGCTGTTTCAAGTGATTTATTTCACGTCTTAGGAATGTCTTATCAGCCGAGATTGAGAGGTGTGCACATAATACCTCCCTTTTCCCTATGAGCAAAGGTTCTATTGTCCTGTCATACTCAACTTGAAGGATTGTAGAGGGTTGACCTTGCCCAGTAAAGGCATTTTGATGATCCTTTGGAGTTTATTGTACTTCTGTTTGCCATAGAAATACCTAGAGCAGGTTGTATTCTGTATGTCCCATTTATCTGTTTATATCATTACTACGGAACAAGGCATGTGAGCCTATTACTGCTGTTCTACATTGTATCAAATGATCCCTCACACTGTAAACAAACACCATCAAATATGTATTGTGCTGTGATTTTGTGAGGCTGCACCGAAGGCCATGAAGAGATGATTCAGCAACATAGGGACTAGGAAACAAAAACTCATTTACATGATTGGTTCCTCTAACCAAGTACTTAGGGTTTAACATTTTTCATCCATATGCAAGAGACATGCAAACAGTATATGATCCATGAGCATGTCTCCTGAACAATACTAAATACACAAAGGGAATTTTTTTCATGTAAATAAATCAGGTAAACATTTTTTTCTTGAAAAACACAGAAATAAGGAAGAATTGCTCTTCTCATAGCTGAATATACAGATTCGAAAACAAAATGTTTGTAAAATGGAACTGTTTAAGTAGAAGTAAATTATAAAGGGAATAATGTATGTATGAAGTTACTATATGGCAGCTGAAAGAAGGATAGAGGGCAACTTAAAGGGGTACTCCACCCCTAGACATCTTATCCCCTATCCCAAGGATAGGGAATAATAGGTACTGCCACTGGGACCCCCGCAATCTCTGTGCAGCATTTGACGTTCGTTTAGAACACTGGGTGCGGGCGGCTGGGGTTGTGACGTCGTTGCTACGCCCCTCGTGATACCACGCCATGCCCCCTCAATGCAAGACTATGGGAGGGGGAGTGGCGGCAGTCATGCCCCTCCCATAGACTTGCATTGAGGGGGCATGGCGTGACATCATGAGGGGTCTGGTCGTGACATCATGACCCCGCCGCTCCAAGCATTCGCAACAAAATGTTCCGAAGGCTGGGGCAGTGGAGTACCCCTTTAACTCCATCTACAAAGAGTAGATGCAGTACAGCTTTTAAAGGATAGCTCCATCAGGGAGTCAGTGTTGCTTCTGTAGACTGCGTGAACAAGCAGATCTCCTGCGAAACGATTTGTCGCTCCTGTTCAGCTCTATGGAGCTGATGTCTGATCCCTCCTCCCTTCCGTTCTACCTGTATGAACAGCACGCTTGATTAAACCCTTCACTTGAATACTAAAAACGTGGTGAGTGCAACGATTTCTTTCTACTTAATATATTTTTTTTATGTTGACAGATTTATCTTTCTCTGAGCAGCAGTTAAATGGTAGGAAGTGTTTAATGTAGACTATTTCGAAAAAAGTAACATTTTACATTCAGGAAACTTTGTGACAGTAAAAAAATAATTGCATAGGAGACCATAGCCTTTAAAACGGTACTTGCCTAGGCAAGAGAGGTTTTGCCACTTACACTGCACATGTGTGTCTATTTTTGTTATCCCCTTACCCTTTCTCCACTCTTAGATATTACGAGGTTGTTAATTTGGTAGGGTTGTTAGGTTAGGGATTCACCTGTACCCTTTTCCCTCCCCACCTTATTGGTGCTCATGAATCTGATACATCATTTTATAAGTGTTCAAGTAAAAGTTATGCTTTATAATTGAGCCTCATTGGTGATTTCTTGTTGGTTATTTGTTTATGTAGCAAATATAGAGGGATGAATATTTATGGGGGTGGAATCATCAGCCCAAGAGGGCAGGGTTAACGCCAAAGTGGGTTGGAGAAAGCATTGCACATACAGCAGCAGCATCTTCCCAGTGCAGTTAGGAAGACAAAAACATATTTGCAACAAGATGAATATACTGTATCCTTAACGTCTGCATCGATTTTCCCCTTGTAAGAAGGATTAGAATCTGAATGAACCACACTGCATGCCTGTATTTTCAGGATAGCACCAGTGACCATGCTGTCAGAGTTACTTTAAAGGGGTACTCCGGCGCTAAGACATCTTATACCTGATTGCAGGCCCGTGATCTTGCACGCAGCACCCCGTTACAATCAGTCCCCGGAGCACGTTTGCTCCGGGTCTGATTACTGGCGATCAAGGGGGAAACATAGCATCACTTCTAGTAAAGTCTTCTACAAAATGGTCTATAAAATTATCCCAAATTGAGGGATTTCCTCTCCTTTAAAGTTGAAGCAGAACGACATCTGCAACTGATAACTGGATAGCTAAAATCTCCATTATTACCACCATTTCCATTCATCATATACTATAAAACAATAGAAGCACAATACTGTTTATTACTGCAAGGTAATAAGATATCTTGAAGCACTCCATTATGCCACAGTACAATTAAATCTTCTGTAATCTGGATTAAATACAAGCTACAAATCTTATTATAGGTCTGGCTACAAGAAAGGGCAGCCATATGTGGATGCCTCATTATAGAGATTAAAATACACGAAGAGCATCTGACAAGAGATACATGTTACCAATATGTCAGAGGACTCTCTTCAGCAGGCAGACCCGTTTACATTGTACAATATTGAGGGTCATTTTCTCCAAACAGTCATCCATTTGGTGGCTTAAATACATCATTTCTGCTGTGAGAATTAATTGTCTTGGAACTGAGTACATCTGCTTCATAGTGGGACAGAAGTGATTTGTTAATATCTAATGACAATAACATATTCTGCCATATTTCCATTCTGACATTGCACTTAGTTGTTAACTAGAGAGGATCAAACTTTTCAAAAGCTCGGTTCTGCCGTTTTGCCGAACTCTGGCAAAAAGAAACATGTACTACACAAATTTCCCAAAAACGTGTATATAACTAAGAGCCTTAAAGGGGTACTCCAGTGATTTTTTTTTAAATCAACTGGTGCCAGAAAGTTACTTGTAAATGACTTCTATTAAAAACTCTTTACCCTTCCACTAGTTATTAGCAGCTGTATGCTACAGAGGAAATTATTTTCTTTTGAATTTCTTTTTTGTCTTGTCCACAGTGCTCTCTGCTGACACCTGATGCACATATCAGGAACTATCCAGAGCAGGAGAAAATCTCCATAGCAAACATATGCTGCTCTGGACAGTTCCTGACACAGACAGGGGTGTCACCAGAGAGCACTGTGGACAAGACAAAAAGGAAATTAAAAAATAAAAGAATTTCCTCTGTAGCATACAGCTACTAATAAGTAATGAAAAGATTAATATTTTTAAATAAAAGTAATTTACAAATCTAACAAAAGAAGTTTTAGTGTTGTGCAGCTCACAAATAAATTAGTCAAGGCTATATGGGAGGTACTTACACCCGAACAAGTACCGATTTAATAACTATAGAAAGGAAAAAAGAGGATACCATAAGCCTCTAGACTAATACCATATAATGGTACACGATGATAACCAAATATTAAAAAGAACACTGCTTCACTTAGATGATGAAAACATTTATTTATAAAATAATTGCAAAAATGTAGCATTAATAACAACCTCCTTTCACAGGGCCCTTGTGGGGAGGTGTTAAAACATATACAGAATAATATAAAACAGTAAAATCTTAATAAACCGCTATGCATTGTTATAATCCGCTAATCCGACATTTAATATACCAGCATAGATCCCTTCTCATATGAAATGAATTGCAGTCAATGTCCATGTATGGTGTACAGTTCAGATTAAGAGCACCATTTATAATTACCAGTTCCTGCACATAGATGTGGCTCGTAGTGTAATTCGTGATGTGACGCCGTATCACTGGACGTCCGAGGAGGCAGATGGTTTATCCCGTAGAGGCTGCGTTGACAGCACTGGCATGCGCTGAAGCAACTGGCTCGGTTGCCACAGGCCTAGGAGAAGTCACTTGTCCCTACATCTCTACTGAGGAAAGGGTTGAGATTAAAGTACCCTGAAACGCGTCTAGAGGAGATAAAGATTACTGCATGACTACAGCAATCCAATAACCGCAGCTTCCGCATTTTAACAGCCAGCCATAATAAGGTGCTATTTCTTTAAGCCCTGCGAATCCTGCAAATTCAGCGTTTTTACCATCTGCAAATCCAGCATTTCCATCTTGCCGAAATCCACCTACCTAACTGACGTCAGGCGCCGAGGGGCTCTCCCCGAGGCTGCTCCCTTTTCCATCTCCGGACCAGTAACATCTACCTCCGAGACAAGTGACTTCTCCTAGGCCTTTGGCAACCGGGCCAGTCGCTTCAGCGCATGCCAGCGCTGCCAACACAGCCTCCACGGGATAAACCATCTGCCTCCTCGGACGTCCAGTGATACGGCGTCACATCACAAATTACACTACAAGCCATTCCTATCTGCAGGAGCTGGTAATTATAAATGGTGCTCTTCACCTTAACCCCTTAACGACAATGGACGTAAATTTATGTCATGGTGACGTGGTACTTAGCGCACCATGACGTACATTTACGCGCCGACATGATCGCGAGCACCGTTGCGGTGCTCGCGTCATGTCCGACAGGTCCCGGCTGCTGTCGTGCGGATGTCCGCCATTAACCCCTCCGATGCCGTGATCAATACAGATCACGGCATCTGTAGCTGTGCAGTACTTTGCACGGATGATCGGATCGCCCGCAGCGCTGCCGCGGGGATCCAATCATCCAGCACGGTGGCCAAGGGTCCCCTCACCTGGCTCCGGCCATCTCCCGGGGTCTTCTGCTCTGGTCTGCGATCGAGCAGACCAGAGCAGAAGATGACCGATAATACTGAGCAGTGCTGTGTCCTATGCATAGCACCGCACAGTATTAGCAATCAACTGATTGCAATGAATAGTCCCCTATGGGGACATAAAAATAGTTTAAAAAAAAAAAGTTAAAAAATGTCAAATAAAAAAGTAAAAAAATTTGAAAAATCCCCTCCCACAATAAAAAGGTAAAACGTCCGTTTTTCCCATTTTACCCCCCAAAAAGCGTAAAAAAATAATTAATACACATATTTGGTATCGCCGCGTGCGTAAAAGTCTGAACTATTAAAATATATTGTTAATTATCCTGTACAGTGAACGGTGTAAACGTAAAAAAAAAATTTAAAAAGTCCAAAATTGCAGCTTTTTTTGTCACATTTTATTCCAAAAAAATTTATAAAAAATGAATAAAAAGTAAAACCTAATCAAATGTGATACTGATAAAAAATACAGATCATTGCGCAAAAAATTAGCCCTCATATCGCCCCATATACGGAAAAAATAGAAAGTTATAGGTGGTCAAAATAGGGCAATTTCAAACATACTAATTTTGTTAAAATGGTTTGAGATTTTTTTTAAGCGGTACAATTATAGAAAGGCATATATCCTGGGTATCATTTTAATCATATTGACCCACAGAATAACGAAAACATGTCATTTTTACCGGAAAGTGTACAGCGTGAAAACAAAACCTTCCAAAATTTGCAAATATTATTACAGTAGTACCCCGACATACGATCATTTCAGCATATGATGGCCTCTCAGAGGCCATCATATGTTAAAGGCAGCATCAACATACGATGCGTCTGTGTGTTGGGGCCATTGCCAAGCGGCTATCCGGCAGCACTGACAGCTTCAGCTGCCGACGGATAGCCGTTTAATGTGCCCCACTGAAGAATACTTACATGTCTCCACCTCTCCGGCCTGTCATTTCGCCGCTCCTCTGCTGCCGCTACCCTGCACCGTCGCTTTCTGTCGCCGTCGCCACTCAAGCAGCCCCGTCATTCAATAGGGGTGGCATGAGCGGCGATGTGATGACAGTGACGTAAAGCGAAGGCGCAGGGCAGCGGTGCGTAGTGATACGGCAGCAGAGGAGCGGCAAACTGATGGGCCGGAGCGGCGGGACACGTGAGTATGATCTATGGTACAAATCTCTCAACATACGATGGTTTCAGCAAACGATGGTCTGTCTGGAACCAATTACTATCATATGTTGAGGGGCCACTGTATTATTATTATGATTAATACTTATAATACAAATAATAATAATATAAATAATAATAATGATAAACATCTCTGGGCAACGAACGTACCATACCCATGTATAGTAAATATTACCTAGCTCCGAATGTTGCTTGTGAAAGTAAAAAAAAAAACTTTCTTCAAAAATCAGACATCTATTGAAAGAGATGTCTGGAGAGAACACACACGGCCTGGTCTATGAATGGCGGCTATAAGCCTAGTTTCCCTAATTTGGCTCTAGTGATTAACAGTGAAATGGTATTAGACAAATTGATAGTGACGTACTGGCTGGCAGGTCTGCTCACAGGCTTCATCTACGGGAGCTGTTTACAACAGGACTGTACTGCCTTGGAATGTTCAGCTTTTAAAAAAGAAAATTGCGCATTTTTGACAAGATAAATGGCAGGTAAGTGCAGATCGCTTTATGGGATTTATTTAGGAGAAATATTTTTTGTATTAGATCTCCAGGCAGCATAAACATACGGCCCTTTACTTCAAATGTGACAGCTGATATGGATGATGTGACATAAAGATATTCTCTTACTGCAGTCTGCTTATGATAGCGCACAGATTAATGTATACAGTGACTTTATATATGTTTCTATACATAGAGAAAGAAAGGGAGTATATGTAAAAAAATATAGAAATACCGTGCATAGTGGTACATGGGCTGGGAAATTCTTCTGATATAAGACACTGACCTGATATAGTTATCTGAACAGTCTAATGCAGTGTTTTCCAACCAGTGTGCCCCCAGCTGTTGCAAAACTACAACTCCCAGAATGCCTGAACAGCTGGAGGCACACTGGTTTGAAAACGCTAGTTTTATGTGTGCAGAGGCTTCCTACTGTCCCTGTATGACAAAGGCTGGGGTGAATAGGGGTCAGAATATATAACATTTTAGGAAAAAACTCTATACTATTAAAGAGTACCTCTTATGATCTTGTTAAATTTATAATCCTCCCAGTCCACTGCCCCCATCATGATTACCTACCCCCTGCCTTTATTTTTATTATTTGTTAGTTTTCTACCTTGATATTGCTCTGTATTTTCTGCTCAGTCTCAGTCATATTCATAGACCTGGAAGGGGTGTTCCCCAGCAGGTGTGACATCATCTGAAGCCATGCAGGGGAGAACCTCCTCCCCATCTGCTACACACACCCCAGAGCAGTTCAGTGTGTGAGATGAGCTATGATTGGCTAAGGCTGCACACAGCCCCCTCAGCATTTCCTGATTTTGGACTTCTGCCAGGCCAGCAGGCGTCCAAAGTCTGTGCAAGACATAGGGGAAAATGTGCTCTGGACAAGTAGGGAGACACCAAGTGGCAGCTTTATTAAACGCGAATAAAACATAGAAAAGTTAATTTTTTTTAAACAAAGTACATGAGAAAGATTTTTTATTTACAATAAGGAGTGCAATAGCACAATTTTTTTTTAATGAGAGTGCCCATTTAATATGTTGAGTATTGCTGTTTCAACATCAAACGTCTGCTTTTGTTTATGAACTGCTGGCTTTTCATTAAAAGTGTTACAGCATGTTACTATTAGGACCCATTCACATTACGTATTTTCCATGCGAAACTTTGCTCCAGAAAATATGGTGCAGGAGCCTCCCAATTCAATATGATTCTGCTGCACGATTCACACTACGGAATTTCAACCGCGGACATTCTAGAATGCACTCAGACATTTTTTTTTTTATTAAATATTTTTTTCCTGCAAGAATAAAAAATCGATATGAAAGTTTGGTTCTACTGTAATCATACTGATCCAGAGAATAAAGTTTATATTCTATATATACCACATAAAAAATGCAAACAATTTCTTGCAGCGGCGGTAGCAACCAGGTCGTATCCACTAGCAACGACTCAACCTCTCTGACTGCTGAAGATAGGCGCGGTACAAGGGAGTAGACAAGAGCAAGGTCGGACGTAGCAGAAGGTCGGGGCAGGCAGCAAGGATCATAGTCAGGGGCAACGGCAGGAGGTCTGGAACACAGGCTAGGAACACACTGGGAAACGCTTTCACTGGCACGATGGCAACAAGATCCGGCAAGGAAGGGAAGGGGAAGTGAGGTTATATAGGGAAGTGCACAGGTGAATAAACTAATTAAGCCAACTGCGCCAATCAGTGGCGCAGTGGCCCTTTAAATCGTAGAGACCTAAGGAGCGGGGCTGCGCGCGCCGGGACAGGAGCGACGGAGAGCGAGTCAGGTACGGGAGCCGGGGTGCGCATCGCGAGCGGGCGCCACCCGCATCGCGAATCGCATCCCGGCTGGAAGAGGTATCGCAGCGCACCCGGTCGGCAGGTCTGACCGGGGCGCTGCGATTGCGAGGATGTTGCGAGCGCTCCGGGGAGGAGCGGGGACCCGGAGCGCTCGGCGTAACAGTACCCCCCCCCTTGGGTCTCCCCCTCTTCTTGGAGCCTGAGAACCTGATCTCCCAGGATCTCTCTTCAGGACCACAGCCCTCCCAATCCACCAAAAAAGATCTTTTTCCTCTGACCGTCTTGGAGGCCAGTATCTCCTTTACGGAGAAGATGTCAGAAGAACCGGAAACAGGAGTGGGAGAAACAAGTTTGGGAGAGAAACGGTTGATGATGAGTGGTTTAAGGAGAGAGACATGGAAGGCATTGGGAATACGAAGAGAAGGAGGAAGAAGGAGTTTGTAAGAGACAGGATTAATCTGGCACAAGACTTTGAAAGGACCAAGATAGCGTGGCCCCAGTTTGTAACTGGGGACACGAAAGCGGACATATTTAGCGGAGAGCCATACCTTGTCTCCGGGAGCAAAAATGGGGGGGGTTCTTCTTTTCCTATCGGCAAACCTTTTCATGCGGGATGAAGCCTGTAAAAGAGAATTTTGGGTCTCTTTCCATATGGTGGAAAGATCACGAGTCACTTCATCCACAGCGGGCAAACCAGAGGGCAAGGGAGTAGGGAGGGGGGGGAAGAGGGTGACGGCCGTACACCACGAAAAATGGGGACTTAGCAGAAGATTCAGAGACTCTGAAGTTGTATGAGAATTCGGCCCATGGTAGAAGATCTGCCCAGTCATCCTGGCGGGAGGAAACAAAATGCCGTAAATAGTCACCCAGGACCTGGTTAATTCTTTCTACTTGCCCATTGGATTGGGGATGATAAGAAGAAGAGAAGTTTAATTTAATCTTGAGCTGTTTACAGAGGGCCCTCCAGAATTTAGAGGCGAATTGGACGCCTCTATCCGAGACGATCTGCGTGGGCAAACCGTGAAGACGAAAAATGTGTACAAAAAATTGTTTTGCCAACTGAGGCGCTGAAGGAAGACCAGGAAGAGGAATAAAATGTGCCATCTTGGAAAATCGATCAACGACCACCCAAACAACAGTGTTGCCACGGGATGGAGGTAAGTCTGTAATAAAGTCCATACCAATCAGTGACCAAGGCTGTTCGGGGACAGGCAGAGGATGAAGGAGACCAGCAGGCTTCTGGCGAGGAGTCTTATCCCGGGCACAGACAGTACAGGCCCGCACAAAATCAACAACATCCGTCTCCAGAGTCGGCCACCAATAGAAACGAGAGATGAGTTGCAGGGACTTTTTGATGCCCCCATGGCCTGCGAGGTGGGAGGAGTGACCCCATCTGAGAATCTCGAGACGTTGGCGTGGAGAAACGAAGGTCTTCCCTGGAGGAGTTTGCCTGATAGAGGCTGGAGAAGTGGAGATCAGACAGTCAGGAGGAATGATGTGTTGCGGAGAGACCTCTACTTCCGAGGCATCCGAGGAACGAGAGAGGGCATCGGCCCTAATGTTCTTGTCGGCAGAGCGAAAATGAATTTCAAAGTTAAAACGGGCAAAGAACAACGACCACCTGGCCTGGCGAGGGTTCAGCCGTTGGGCAGACTGGAGATAGGAGAGATTCTTGTGATCGGTGTAAATGATAACTGGAAATTTTGATCCCTCCAGCAGATGCCTCCATTCCTCAAGTGCCAATTTAATGGCCAGTAGTTCTCGATCCCCGATGGAGTAGTTTCTCTCCGCCGGAGAGAAGGTCCTAGAAAAAAAACCACAAGTAACAGCATGCCCGGAAGAATTTTTTTGTAGAAGCACCGCTCCAGCTCCCACTGAGGAAGCATCTACCTCCAATAGGAAGGGTTTGGATGGGTCAGGTCTGGAGAGCACGGGAGCAGAAGAAAAGGCAGACTTGAGCCGTTTAAATGCGTCTTCCGCTTGGGGAGACCAGGACTTGGGATTGGCATTTTTCTTGGTTAAAGCCACGATAGGAGCCACAATGGTGGAAAAGTGTGGAATAAATTGTCTGTAATAATTGGCGAACCCCAAAAAACGTTGGATAGCACGGAGTCCGGAGGGGCGTGGCCAATCTAAGACGGCAGAGAGTTTATCCGGGTCCATTTGTAATCCCTGGCCAGAGACCAAGTATCCTAGGAAAGGAAGAGATTGACATTCAAACAGACATTTCTCCATTTTGGCATAAAGTTGATTGTCTCGAAGTCTCTGAAGAACCATGCGGACATGCTGGCGGTGTTCTTCTAAGTTGGCAGAAAAAATCAGAATATCGTCCAGATACACAACAACACAGGAATATAAGAGATCACGAAAAATTTCATTAACAAAGTCTTGGAAGACGGCAGGGGCGTTGCACAGGCCAAAGGGCATGACCAGATACTCAAAGTGTCCATCTCTGGTGTTAAATGCAGTCTTCCATTCGTCCCCCTCCCTGATGCGGATGAGATTATAAGCACCTCTTAAGTCCAGTTTGGTAAAGATGTGGGCACCTTGAAGGCGATCAAAGAGTTCTGAGATAAGAGGTAGGGGGTAGCGTTTTTTTACCGTGATTTTATTAAGTCCGCGGTAATCAATGCAAGGACGTAGAGAGCCATCTTTTTTGGACACAAAAAAAAATCCAGCTCCGGCAGGAGAGGAGGATTTGCGGATAAACCCCTTTTTTAAATTTTCCTGGATGTATTCAGACATAGCAAGAGTCTCTGGGGCGGACAGAGGATAAATTCTGCCCCGGGGTGGAGTAGTGCCCGGGAGGAGGTCAATAGGACAGTCATAAGGCCTGTGAGGAGGTAAAGTCTCAGCTTGCTTTTTGCAAAACACGTCAGCATAGTCCATATAAGCCTTAGGGAGACCGGTTACAGGGGGAACCACAGGGTCACGGCAGGGAGTACTGGGAACCGGTTTAAGACAGTCCTTGAAACAAGAAGTACCCCAGCTCTTGATCTCTCCTGTGGACCAATCAAGGGTTGGGGAATGGCGTTGAAACCACGGTAATCCAAGGAGAATTTCGGAAGTGCAATTGGAGAGGACCAAAAACTCAATTTTTTCGTGATGAGGTCCGATGCACATTAGGAGGGGTTCCGTGCGGTAACGCACGGTACAGTCCAATCTTTCATTGTTAACACAATTGATGTAGAGGGGTCTGGCGAGACTGGTCACCGGGATGTTGAACCTGTTGATGAGAGAGGCCAAAATAAAATTTCCTGCAGATCCAGAATCCAAGAAAGCCATAGTAGAGAAGGAGAAGGTGGAGGAAGATATCCGCGCAGGCACAGTAAGGCGTGGAGAAGCAGAGTTGACATCAAGGCCTGTTTCACCTTTGTGCGGAGTCAGCGTACGTCTTTCCAGGCGGGGAGGACGGATAGGACAATCCTTCAGGAAGTGTTCGGTACCGGCACAGTACAGGCACAGATTCTCCCTGCGGCGTCGTGTCCTCTCTTGAGGTGTCAAGCGAGACCGGTCAACTTGCATAGCCTCCACGGCGGGAGGCACAGGAACAGATTGCAGAGGACCAGAGGAGAGAGGAGCCGGGGAGAAAAAACGCCTCGTGCGAACAAAGTCCATATCCTCGCGGAGCTCCTGACGCCTTTCGGAAAAACGCATGTCAATGCGAGTGGCTAGATGAATAAGTTCATGCAAGTTAGCAGGAATTTCTCGTGCGGCCAGAACATCTTTAATGTTGCTGGATAGGCCTTTTTTAAAGGTCGCGCAGAGGGCCTCATTATTCCAGGATAATTCGGAAGCAAGAGTACGGAATTGGATGGCGTACTCGCCAACGGAAGAATTACCCTGGACCAGGTTCAGCAGAGCAGTCTCAGCAGAAGAGGCTCGGGCAGGTTCCTCAAAGACACTTCGAATCTCCGTGAAGAAGGAGTGTACAGAGGCAGTGACGGGGTCATTGCGGTCCCAGAGCGGTGTGGCCCATGACAGAGCTTTCCCGGACAGAAGGCTGACTACGAAAGCCACCTTAGACCTTTCAGTAGGAAACTGGTCCGACATCATCTCCAAGTGCAGGGAACATTGTGAAAGAGAGCCACGGCAAAACTTAGAGTCCCCATCAAATTTATCCGGCAAGGAAAGTCGTAGGCCGGAAGCGGCCACTCGCTGCGGAGGAGGTGCAGGAGCTGGCGGAGGAGATGATTGCTGAAGCTGTGGTAGTAGCTGCTGTAGCATCACGGTCAGTTGAGACAGCTGGTGGCCTTGTTGCGCTATCTGTTGCGACTGCTGGGCGACCACCGTGGTGAGGTCGGCGACAACTGGCAGTGGGACTTCAGCGGGATCCATGGCCGGATCTACTGTCACGATTCGGCTGGCAGGAGGTGGATCCTCTGTGCCAGAGAGGGATTGGCGTGGACCGTGCTAGTGGACCGGTTCTAAGCTGCTACTGGTTTTCACCAGAGCCCGCCGCAAAGCGAGATGGTCTTGCAGCGGCGGTAGCAACCAGGTCGTATCCACTAGCAACGACTCAACCTCTCTGACTGCTGAAGATAGGCGCGGTACAAGGGAGTAGACAAGAGCAAGGTCGGATGTAGTAGAAGGTCGGGGCAGGCAGCAAGGATCGTAGTCAGGGGCAACGGCAGGAGGTCTGGAAAACAGGCTAGGAACACACTGGGAAACGCTTTCACTGGCACGATGGCAACAAGATCCGGCAAGGAAGGGAAGGGGAAGTGAGGTTATATAGGGAAGTGCACAGGTGAATAAACTAATTCAGCCAACTGCGCCAATCAGTGGCGCAGTGGCCCTTTAAATCGTAGAGACCCGGCGCGCGCGCGCCCTAAGGAGCGGGGCCGCGCGCGCCGGGACAGGAGCGACGGAGAGCGAGTCAGGTACGGGAGCCGGGGTGCGCATCGCGAGCGGGCGCCACCCGCATCGCGAATCGCATCCCGGCTGGAAGAGGTATCGCAGCGCACCCGGTCGGCAGGTCTGACCGGGGCGCTGCGATTGCGAGGATGTTGCGAGCGCTCCGGGGAGGAGCGGGGACCCGGAGCGCTCGGCGTAACAGGAACATTATTTGAAAATGGGATGTCAATGCGAGGCTTTGGGGATATGAATATTAGATTAAAGGGTTACTCCCCTCCCCAGCGTCCGGAACATTGAGTTCCTGAACGCTGTGTGCGGGCTTCCGTGCTCACACCCGCCCCCTTGTGAGATCCCGCCCCGTCATGTGACGTCATGTCACGCCCCCTCAATGCAAGTATATGGGAGGGGGCATGATGGCTGTTGCGCCCCCTTCCTATAGACTTTTCATTGAGGGGGCAGGTTGTGATGTCACGAGGGGGCGGCGTGAACACGGAAGCCCGCACACAGCATTAAGGAACTCAATGTTCCAGACGCCAGGGGTGCGGAGTAAACCTTCAAGGGGGCATTATATTGTATATGCAGCGTCTCATAGATGGTAATGCATTTCCTTACCAAATCCGCAAAAAGAATAGACATGTCCATCCTTTTTGTGGAGGCTGGAATTGGGATTTCCACGGCAGAAACATCTGCTGCAAACATTTTTTCATTCTTTCCAAATAGAGCCTAAATCACTTTGTAATAAAGCGAATACAATATAGTCAAGAACAGGTGATATATAATATGTGATAAAATAAATAGTAAACATGGCAAGAGTAGAAAATCCTTCAGTAGGAGCATCAAGTATATTGATATTTGGCTGTAGACTGATATAAATGTTTAACAAGGATGGTTCCCTGTAGACAGGCCTTGTCACTCTTATGTTCTATCTACTTACACATGCATATATTGTAATTATCAACTACACTGGTAATTGCTGGGATGGATTTCAATTACATAAGCTCTGGCGCTCAATGCATAGTGATGCGGAGAATTACGTGTGATGTTAATATGCATGACATGTATACTGGCGGCGTGCCTCTGCAGTGTATCATGATGGCAAAGAGCGAAGAAGAGTGTGAGTGCCAATGATTTATCAAGGCCCATTAAAACCTGAATATGATCGCATGCAAGCAGAATCTACTGAGAATTTCAATTATTTATAACCATTTGGTTATACTGACATTATTTAACCTTTACTTCAACCAAAGTGAAAACTTGCCAATGAGATATATCTGCAGATGCCACTGTATGGGGATAGCCTGGCTTTAGTCTGGGATATATGCTTGGGAGCATTTTCTAATGCGAAATAGAATGTGTGATCTTCAATGTCAGTCATTATCGATAAGTATCAGCTGCAGATAGCATTCAGCACCTGTTGGGTACGGAGCAGGCACTGTTCTCAAGCCAGCTCCATACTACCTCACCTGACCCCGGATTTTACTGTTCATTATGAGTGAGGAATGGGTTTTAGCACACCAAGTCCATTTTAAAACATTTTATATCCCTGGAATAACCCTTTAAATATTATTGAGCGTTATACCTTTGGGTGTAATATGGCTCCATACAACCTCTAAAGCAAAGTAGAAAATAATAATGCTGTAAAATGGCTACATACAGGTTCAATAGCTGTCCACAGGGGACGGGGCTTCCGCTAACCGCTTCTGCTAACGTTATCCTGCTGGGAGCAAGGAATTACTGATACCAATTCCCTGGGGAAGTTTTATAGGTGCTGCACCTTCCCTTCTGTGCTTAGTCCAAGGAAGATAAGCTGTCTGCTCCCATTCATCTCTGACAGAAAGGAGAATGTCAGCATTCACGTTATATATACATGTTCAGTGTGTGATACAAATATATGTAAGGTGGTCAGCCTAAGTTTCCTTTTCATAAAAGTGGATTTGCTGTACCCCTTTCTACCACTGAAGCCTTCCATTACTTATTAACTTCTGAATGGCCTGAAGGAAGTCCTGCATTTCTTCTCAATCTGACACAGTGCTCCCTGCTGCCGCCTCTGTCCATTCAGCGTAGGAGAGGTTTTCTGTGGGGGTTGCTATTTCTTTGGACAGTTCTTGCTTTGTACATCCTAAAGGGTATACAGCAGCTGAAGTTATTTACAAATCTCTATATCTTTCAGGCACCAGCTGATGTGAATCTACTAGTAACCTGAAATGTTTCACAATTTGTCTCACTCCTCCTATGGTTTGGGGCAGCTATATATGAATTTCCAATGTATTGACTTAGAGATTTGTCTGTTCGTTATTGACCTCTGTTCACACAGCTAACTTTGGTGCAGATTTGTGCAGTGTTTCATGTTTGGTAAAGCCATGTCATCTAGATAACTATTATTAATAAATCAGTCCTGGGAGCTAAGTAATTTCCCTGATATTAAAACACTTGTTCTGTTAAAAAAAAGAAGAAAAAATACACAAAAAGAACATATCAGCTTTGCTTCACTGTATACTAATGCTATGTTATTCTGTCCGTTTTTATTGTAGATTGCTACAAAGAATGAGTGAAACTACATCAACCAACATCTCGGTTGCTCAAGCCAACTCCACGGACAGTGTACAGGCAGCTTCCACACGCCATTCGCGAATGACAGATCCTGGTTTCACCAAGAGATTATGTTTCTACAAAAGCGGAGACCCAAGGTTTAGTGGAATAAAAATGGTTGTTTCCAACCGATCCTTTAAGACCTTTGATGCTTTGCTGGACAGCCTCTCTAAGAAAGTTCCTCTTCCTTTTGGAGTTAGAAATATAACAACTCCACGTGGCATACACCGCATAACCGCTCTAGAAGAACTAGAGGATGGTAAATCCTACATTTGCTCCCATCAGAGAAAAATAAAGCCTATTAACCTCGAACGAGCCAGTAAGAAGCCATTGCTGTGGCAGAGTAGTAGGCCTCTCAGCGCTCGACGCCGAGCTGTGCAGCTTGCAAGGCATAATGAAGTTGCACCATTTCAAAGGGAAAACACTGTTGTGCTCGGAGGCTCACAGAATTTTGTGATATTTAAGAATGGGGATAAACAGCATAAACTAAATTTAGTGCTGAACAAGAAATCGATGCAAAACTTTGATGTACTTCTGGATCAGATTTCTGAAGTTATGCAATTTCCTGTTTACAAACTCTACAGCACGGATGGAAGGAGGGTAAGAGCATAAGTATCCTGCTGAGCATAACTTCAAAGAGGTTGTCCATCAAAGAGAGCCCTGTCAATGTCTCTGCTCTGAGCCCCCTTCAATCTGTCATATCTGTTCTAAGCCCCCTTCTGCTCTGAGCCACAATCTCTAAGTCCTATCTGCTCTATGCCTTATCTCTGTGTCCTACCTGCTCTGAGCCCCATTCTTTATGACCTATCTGTTCTGAACCCCTTTCTTTATGTCCTACCTGCTCTGAGCTCCCTTCTTTTTGACCTATCTGCACTGAGCCCCTTTCTTTATGTCCTATCTGCTCTGAGCTCCCATCTCTAAGTCCTATCTGCTCTGAGCCCCCTTCTCTATGTCCTATCTGCTCTGAGCCCCCTCCTCTATGTCCTATCTGCTCTGAGCCCCTTTCTTTATGTCCTATCTGCTCTGAGCCCCTTTCTTTATGTCCTATCTGCACTGAGCTCCCATCTCTAAGTCCTATCTGCTCTGAGCCCCTTCTCTATGTCCTATCTGCTCTGAGCCCCCTCCTCTATGTCCTATCTGCTCTGAGCCCCCTCCTCTATGTCCTATCTGCTCTGAGCCCCCTCCTCTATGCCCTATCTGCTTTGGGCCCCCTCCTCTATGTCCTATCTGTTCTGTGCCCCCTCCTCTATGTCCTATCTGTTCTGAGCCCCCTCCTCTATGTCCTACCTGCTCTGAGCCACAATCTCTATGTCCTATCTGCTCTGAGCCACAATCTCTATGTCCTATCTGCTCTGAGCCCTTTTCTCTATGTCCTATCTGCTCTGAGTCCTCTTCTCTATGTTATCTGCTCTATGCCTCATCTCTATGCTCTACTTCTCTGAGCCCCTTTCTCTATGTTCTATCTGCTCTATGGCTTATCTTTATGTCCTACTTCTCTGAGCCCCCTCCTTTATGTCCAATATGCTATTTAACTCATATTTATGTCTTACCTGCTCTGAGCCACCTTCTTTATGTTCTATCTGCTCTATGCTACATCTCTATGTTTTACCTGCTCTTAGCACTGATAGGTCCCTAAGTTCCCTAACAGATAGATGATTGTATCTGAAAAAGTTGTGGCCAACCTTCAGCAAACACTACAGGGGAAAGATAGTATTATGTGCAGCCATGAAAATGAATGTAATACCCCTGGCTCATAAAGTGGATCCATATAGTGTTTGTCAAGATGTGAAAATCTGTTTGTATAGTATCACTAGAATTATGTTCGTAGATATTGCAGATAGTTGGTACCTATAGCTACTGGTATCCCAGACCTTGGTGCAGAATAATATAATTGTACATACACTTGCTTTACTGAATTTTTCCTACACTAACTTATATTTTATTAAATTCTATTCCCACAAGGTAGTGGGACTGGTGCAGTTAGATTGGCTTACACACTTTCTATTACAGTTGTGAATAAGTGTTTTAAGCCAATAATAGGACACAGAAAAGTCAAGATTCTATTTTATATTTTTCTTCCCTTTTGATCAACTCCTGACTTTAGTAAAAAGAATCTGAAACAAAATAGAAAACTGCATCAACAACTGTGCAATTTCCATCCATAGGCTCCATTTACATAACAATTATGCTGAAAAACTTCAGTATATGTCAGTATTTCAGATAAAAGGTTTGCTGGAATATAAAATAATGTATAGATTAACTATTAAACTAAACATATTCACTAGTATACTACATTCAGTTTATTCAGGTCAATGGGCATTCTGCGGATATGTTGCCATGGGTATCCTGATATATTCTAATAATATATAGCCATTTTCTGACATGAACATAGCCTTAGATTTTTTTTTTCAGATGTAGCACCAGCCATTTTTAGCGCAGAGGCGTCGTGTGGCTCTCGCACACAACCAACGCTTCCTGGTATGCATTACCACTCACTACTACAGTGTACATTCACCAGGCCGGGTGCTCTCACATCTAGCTCTGTGCTTGAGCAGTTAGGGGATGTTCACACTGAGGAACTGGAGAGCAATTGACAAGGAATAATTTCAAACAGGAAATTCAGCAAATCTGCCATCTGCTTGACATAGAATTTTGTACAGAAATGGCATGAAATTTGGCATGGAATTTGAAGAGTAAATTAGGAGCAGGATCAGAAAATGCTGTGAAAAAGTTCAGCAGCTTTGGGGTTTGATTCACATGCCATTTCCGCTCCAAACTCATTTTGACGGGAAAAATATAGTCCCATTGACTTCACCGGGCTTTTACCCGCAGATATTGCAAGATTAATTAACATGTTCAATCTTCTGGTGGAATACAATTCCATGTCTAAGTTTTGTCCACGGAAATTCCTCAGTGTGAACAGAGCGGTGGAAAGACCAGTAAAGTTATGGGAACTTTCATTCAAGGTATGTCCTATGATATCTATTAGTCTAATGTAGCAGAGCTAAAAACACAGATGCTATGCACTGTGGTATCTGAGTTGAAAAACTTATCTCTGCTAACTCTGCCAGTATAAGATATACATTCAAATACAAAATACATTCTTACATGTGGCAGCTGGGTGTGAGGTGCAGGGCAGATGTTGTTACCCTGGGGCAGATGGCATTAACCCCTTGTATTCGTGATGCCAGGGCGTGGTTTAGCCTACAACCACCCGAAGGTATACCACTGGATCCTGGGCTAGAAACAGGGGGCAATAAAGACTCTGACACCAAGTTACGGACAACAGTAGCTTTACTGAGGGTAGACAGTTGGTAAAGTCTATACAGCTCAGCCAGGGCCCAAGGAGGTAACCAGTGACAGACTTGACTTGTCTGATGACGGACAAAGCTGCAGGTTTAGCTTTCTTGCACTTGACTGTGGCTGCAGGACTTGACTTGAGGCCTCCAATACTCTGGGCACACACACTAGGCACGACTGACCTCAGCAAAGACTTGGTACAAAGAGAGAGGGCTAGCTCCACCCATGGCTTATATGGGGGAGACTAGCAGGGAGACCATAGGTCCCCCCTGGGATCACCTGGTCATTGGTACCTCCTGGGTAACAATCACATGGTATATCACATAGTATAACTCTTGAAGTGATAACCCATTTAATACAGTACAACATATTTACAATGGGGAAACTAATGCAGGCGGCCCTGGGGACACTGAAGGAGGCTGCCTGACAGGGCAGCAGGAGTATGGGATAACACCTCCCGTACTGGGCCACCACATTACATATTCCAACATAACCCCTTGTTTTCATACACTAAGAACAGTATGTCTCGGACAGTTCCTCTAAGGTCTAAGGACAACGAGGACAATGCAATAAAATACCTAGTAAAATAAACTGTGTGCTTGTCCTGCCATTGGCACTCTTATCTGTAATTTTATTGGGCTATGTTTATATCTATTTTAAAGCTTCATATGGTTGACTCTGTCGCAGAGTCTGTTAACTTATTGGGACCTGAATGGAGAGGAAAATGCTGTGAGCAGTAATTTTTTGTCCAGTCAGATCCTGCTAAACAAATGGGCACCAGACAGACACCTTCGGTGTCCATTGGGCAACAGACCATCTGGCGCTGTTTTCTGGCCCTAAAAGAGTCTGTGACAGAGGCCCTCAAATGGAGCTCTGATACGAATGCAGATTTAAATGAGTTCTTATACAGATAACAGTACGGGGTGGTCAGGGGATGGGGAAGAAGTGGACACCTACATTGACTTCTACTATTTCTGACAGCTCAAGAGCTACTGCGCTATTGATCTCTGTGATAGAAGGCTATGGGTCTGCACAGAGCTGGTGGGGCTGGGAGTAGTGTGCATGCTTAAGAATGCACGCTTCTGAGATCTTGGCCTTTCTCAGGAGAAATAACCAAGAACAAACTGTGCAAATGCAGCCATCACTATTAGATTGCAGTGGTGACAGTAATACTGGGCAATGAGCAATAAACCTATGGAATCAAAATAGGAGATATCCAGGGAATGAGCCCTTTTAGAAAATGCATGCCATTTAGTAAATGTATTCATTTTGAATTGGCTGTGGATTTAACCTATTTAAATTATATGGAAAAAGAGTAACCCTTTATTAGTTATTGCATTTTATAATTTAGTTATCTCATTTTATCAATTTTTTTTAGTGCTGCCTACTTTATTAACAAGACTTCTTGGATTTTACTCTTTAGATTCTTAACTCTCATGCTCTCCTGCTGAGTTCCGGAAAGATAGTGGCAGCTGGCAGAGAACCTTTTAAGCAAGGAAATTATGAGCCTGAGAGGGAATTTCTACCTGCTAAATTACCTGGGATCTCCCATCGTGTATTTCCCAAATCCCGACCAAAACCAGAAATGAAAAGCCGTGAGTAGCATAAATCAAACAACCTTTCTAACCATTTATTTATTTTCATTGACTTATTGACATCACCCACTTAACTAATATGGACAGATCAGATGAACAAGCACCTTGGCAATTCTACATAGCTGAGTATGTCCTTGTTAGCAGGACAATGTTTGGAAGGCTGCTTTCACACTATAAAATTCACCCGTTAAAAGATCCGTTATAAACGTCTGTTAGAAAAGCATTAAAAAGAGATGTTAAATGTCCGTTACAAAATCCCATCCAAGTCTATTGGATTTTTTCATTATCCATTATGACCCGTTATAGCCCGTGATGAATAATGGACGTTAATTGTGACAGAAGAAAAAACGGTACATGCCCTAATTTTTCTTCAATCACAAGAAACGGGAAAATTAACAGCCGTTATTTTTAATATTGAAGTCTGTGGCATACGGATGAGCCTTTATGTCTTCTATTTGCACCCAGTTTATAATATCCGTTATTACTTCTGAGCATGCTCAGAAGAGATGAAATCAGCAGACTCCTGCAGTGCTGAGGGACCTCTACTACTCCCATCATGGAAAAGACTTGTTTCCATGATGGGAGTAGTAGTTCCCTGGCTGCGGGAGTCTGCTGGTGGCTGGGGAGGCTGCATTAGTGTTTGTACTACAACCCCTATCATGGAATTGACTCTGTTCCATGATGGGGGTTGTAGTACAGGGGCTGAGTGATTGATTGCACTGGGTATCACTTCTGAGACCCAATGTGATTAGAAGTTATTAAACAGGAAAGCGGGCGGCATGCTCCACTCCCCTGCGATGTACGATGTATTTACTTAAATTTTTTAATTCCCTGCTGGAAGCCCTGAATGGTCGGTACTGAGGAGCCATTCAGGGCTCCTGGCGGGGGGTTTCAAATAGCTTCTATATATCTTGCCCCCACAGCGCATTTATATATGTTCCCCTCGCAGCGCATTTAAATATGTTCCCCTCCGCAGCGCATTTTATATAAGTTCCCCCCGCAGGCCAGCCAGATGCGCTGCTGTAGAATACTTTTCATTCACTGCGCTGCCAGGGGCTTATGATAGCGCTGCGGGGGGAACATATATAAATGCGCTGCGGGGGTAACAAATATAAATGCACTGCTGGGGGAACATATATTAATGCACTGCAGAGGGGAACATATATAAATGCACTGCGGGGGGGAACATATATAACTGCGCTGCGGAGGGGAACATATATTAATGCGCTGCAGGGGGAACATATAAAAATGCGCTGCGGGGGGGGGGGGGGGAAACATATATAGAGGCGCTGTGGGGGACAGATATATACCCCCAACGATTTTATATATCTTTCCCCACCGCAGTGCTTCTATTTGAAAACCCCGCCGGGAGCCCTGAATGGCTCCTCAGTATAAGAACTCGGTAAATGGAAGTAAATACATCACACATCACAAGGGAAGCGCAGCATGCCGCCCGCTCCCCTGTTTAATAACTTCTAATCGCATCCGGTCTCAGAAGTGAGACCCGGTGCAATCAATCCCTCAGCCTTTGTACTACAACTCCCATCATGGAACAGAGTCTGTTCCATATGGGGGTAGTATTACAAACACTAATGTAGCCTCCTCAGCCACCGGTAGACTCATGCAGCTGGGGAACTACTACTCCCATCATGGATAGAAGTCTGTTCCATGATGGGAGTAGTAGTAGTCCCGGCTGTGGGAGTCTGTAGGCAGAGGTGTTAAAATGGCCATACAGGAGGGATGTTATAACGGGTCTTAACGGATGAATATTTATTCATCCGTTAACACCCGTTATTTTATCCGTTATTATACATCCGTTTTTACATAGAAAACGGATGTTTGATAACAGATGAATGCTCATAGTGTGAAAGGAGCCTAAGAAACTGTCAGAACTGCTAGAATAATGTATGTTACTTATAGGGGTATCACAGCTGACTTTGTCATTGCAGAGGATTCAAGTTGTTGAGGCAACCCATCATGACATCACAATACTCAGACAATATGTGGAATAATATCAGAATATCTGTGATTTTCCGTTGTATTGCCAGTAAACATATTACATTGTCTTCATGCAAGGTACACAAAAGAAGTAGTTTGATGTCTACAACATACACTATATTTGTTACACCTTTTATTAGTTCTACTAACAAACACAGACTCTAGGTACAGCCCAAACCATGGGCACTAGTTAAGGCATAGTTCTATGCAGAATCAATTTATATGCCCATTTGTTTTACATTATCAGATTTTTTTTGTTTTAAAAGCACAAATCTGGTGTCTGGACTTGGCAGGGAAGGAGTGCACACTATTCTCACCCACTCCCCCTATCTCTGTCTCCTTGCATACCTGTCCTAAATAACAAGTCCACAACCATGGAGGCAGTTCCTTCCTAAATAAGGGAGGGACAGTCAAAAAGTCAAAACAATGAACTACAATAATACAGACTCAGGTCAAGGAACAGTAGAAAACAGACAGACTAACAAAGCAAAGCTTACACACTCACACAACAAGTTAAAGTCTACTATCCGCGTCAAGCCAGGAGTTGTCAGAGTACAAAATCATTAATACCAAAGAGAATAGTCAGAAAGCAGAGCCAAAGGGTCAAAATGCCAGATATAACAGATTCAGTAGAAGGCTAGCTAGAGTACAAACTGAGCTCTAAACTGACCCTATAAACACTCTCTCTGCCTACTTGCCCATCCATCCTAAGCGATGAATTGACAACTTGGAGCCGATCTGTACCTGCGCTAAAGTGCAGTGGCGTAAAAACAAATAATATAGATAGTCGGTCACAGGCCAGAAACAGAAATGGAAAACTACTAAACAACTGGACATATCAGACAGGATACAAATACTAACAGGACTGAATATAAACAGGCAAACTGATCAGGAACATAAGACACTGTTCTCAAACAGATACAAGTACAATGAACAAAGATCAGAGCAACCAAACAGGAAATAAATATAGAACACTGTTCACACTGAACACAGATAACTAATAAACAGACTAGGTCCAGAACACAAGACTGGAAAACGGGTGAATCAGCATAGACTCCAAGATTAAACAGGAATAAAAACTCAACCAAGAAAACATGGGAATGTCTTGATACTAGAATTCAATCTCCCAGAGTCCACCATGGAGCATGGAGACATCTTGTACTAAGTCTCAATTCCCCAGTGTCTTGTAACAAAAACTCAGAAAACGGATACAAGAAACAGTGTGAACAGCAACATAGCAGAACGGAAATACAATCCTAAAAACTGACTAATGAAACACAGACTAAAATACAAGGAGCATGCTATTTTATCATGGCTAAAAACTAAGATAAAATAACACAAAATAAATACAAGGTAAATGCTCAAGCAGACTTAGAAGTGTATAGCACAATAACCAGCAGCCAGAATGCAGGAGAACTCTGGTTAAAATAGACACACCCGAGTTCTTATACATTCAGAGCATTAACTATTCCCTATCCAGGGAGCATAGGAAACTGCTCTGAACATATTAGGGTGAATATAAACCTAAACAGAAAAATACTAAAACAAATAAACGGGCATTACATCTGGCTTATGCCTAAAAATAAAGACAGGGCTTCAATTTCAATACTTAGGAACCTTTTGCTTTCAAAGTAAAAAATAATTTTAATATTTTCAAGGCTGAGTAAAGAATTAAAATTGCAGAGATTTGTGTATTTTAAAAAGGCTTAATTTTCCTCCTAGACTGTCTCCCACTGAATTCTGCACTGAATTGGGGATATTTATCAACGTATTTATGTGTTTTTTTTCCGTAACTTTGGAGCAATTCTTTGGCGCTGTGTCTTTTTGCGCCAAAGTTTGGTGCATTCTCTCCACTCTTTTTTAAACTTGCTCAAAATCACACGGTCCTGTCTGTGATTTTTGCTTTGGTCAGCAATTCATAATTTGCATCAATCGATCTTTGGTGCAAATTTGTGCCTTTAGGGGTTTTTTTTTGGCGCAATTCCCTGGCAAGAAATTTTGTACATGGAAAACACATGTAGCAATTTCAGAAAATGTAAAGGTGTCAAAATACATTAAAACATGTCCGTTGAGCAAGCATTGGACATAGCCACACAGGTTCAGGAAAGGTAAGCACTAAAGTAACAAAAAAGAAAAAACACTCAAGTTAAAAATAAAATCCATTTCACATGGTGGCTATAAACCCTACAAAAGTAAATAACTCATGTCGTTTGCTGATATACTGCAGGAGGGACTCCGAAATGGCTGCTCTACAGGGTAAAATACGCTGTCCTCTGTGGCAGTAAGTTCTGTGTAAAAGGTCCCGTGAACAGCTGATTTCGGCATTTGCGCCAAAATTACTAACAACGTGCGCAAAATGATAAATTTGGTGCACGTCCGCAAAAACCAAAGTGAAAAAAAAGGGCAAAAAGAAACTGTCAATAGGTAAAATTTATAAATCCCCCCCAATATCTACACTTCTTTAGCTAAAAACTTCCTATTCCACACAGGCCCATTATGGCATCTTAGTGGAACAAACACAGCCCGTTGTGCGTTTTCTTTTTTGAACTCTTCATAATCCTAGTCCTTCAGTGTTTAGGTCAATATTAACTGTTCCTGTTCTTTCCCTTCCAACTTGTCCATCGCTAGTGTGTCTGTGTATCGTCTGCTTGGCTTTTTACCTTGCCCAGATCTGTCTTGCTATTTGCATACTTATTACAGTAGCATGGCACATGTAAATCCCCTAACCCATACAGTTTAACCCTTTAGTTTGTTCTGCACAATGCACAGTCATGTCTGCTGATATTTGTTAGTCTCTAAAGACTGAAGCTACAGGGAAGGCTCTGACTAATTCCATACATCACAGTTCATCCCAGTATATGTCCAGTGTATATCAGCTTTTAACTCTTGCACTCCCATCAATTTCAATGGGATTTTAGTGACTTTGTTTACACAGAGCAATTTCCTTGTGAACGTATATGACGAGGAGTCCAATTCTGGTGGAAGAATAAACCCGCCAGTATTGGGCAGTAAAAGCCCACGTCAATGGGACATTGATTTTTGGGCATTTATTTTTATTGCAAACTACACGCAAAATAAGTGCTGATTCCTCATAATGTCTCATCTTTGGTAAATGCTGCAGAAAGTGTAAGGATCCAAAGGGGAATTCCACAAGGAAATTTTCCTTGCTATAATCCAGAGCCTTATGAGGACTGGTCAAGGGCAAAAAACACTATTAAATATCCAGCAGCCATTGTGTCAATCACCTAACCTCATAGAAATAAACCAGTATAAAAATATCCCATAGTAATTGGAGGCCTTGCCACTGATTTTGAATTGGGGCCCAGGGGCTTCTAGTCATGCCGTTGACCTGCAGTGTAAGTTACTGAAACAAAAATACCAGCCACATGGTGCAGTATATATTTATGATATTATTCTATGACTTCCCAACAGACAGAGAAAACTACGATTTAGAGATTTTAATCTTCTATTTTTTAACATCTAATTTTTGTGATATCACAAATGTATAAAGCATTATATATTTTGATATATATATATATATATATATATATATATATATATATATATATATATGCTCATCATTATTATGTCTTCTGTTACCTTGTAATAGTGGAATATTTAGCATGAACATATAATATAATATATATTCTATGTGCATTTCTCTTTTTAATTCTACCCTGGTTTCATTAATTCTAATTCTCTGTTTTCTATCCTTCCCTTTCTCTCCTGGCTGCTTCTGCACCCTGTCTACATTCTTGAAATATCTACTCTACTCCTCCTACTATTCACCATTTCATGCCTTTATGTATTATTATTGAATAATAGAAGTAAGAGATAATGAATCTCTGTTTACAACTCCAAATGGTCAAGAGGAGCTTCTTGAATCAGCCGATGTATGTACTTCAGAAAACAATTCTGTAGAAGTACCTGACAATGAAATACATCTGACACAACAGTGGCCACAATCGGGAGAAGAACTTCCAGTCATTTCTCCTGGGGACAATATTGAAAAAGCTGTCCACCTCAATACAGATGGTACTATGACTGTAGAAATGAAAGTTCGCTTTAAAATAAAAGAGGATGAAACCATTAACTGGTCAACTACAGTTAGCCGATCTGACATATTTAATAACAAAAAAAGGTTATTTTGTTCTTCTGTAAATCCAGAAATTCAAACACTGGATGTTATGGATTCCCCTATAAAAACAAGCATTATGAATAGCAAATCCAGTGATAAGGACAAAAATGCTCTAGAAATTAAACAGCACAGTCATATTGAAAGGGTAAACAATCAAATACAAGATAATGACATCAATGCAAACGAAGATATATCTTCTTCTAAAAGAAATGAGAAGTCTGCATTTTACAGGCCTCCGACACCTGGCATTAGAAAAGGCCAAGAAAGGAAATTATCAGTTAGAAGGGCGTCAGAGGTGACCCTCCAAGAAACCATGAAACAGATGTTCTCTTTCAATGAAATGGAAAATGAAATAACACAACATCAAAATGATGCAGATAATCAGTGCAGTAAAAATGGACAGGCATTGACTGACAAAGTCGATTTCATATCCAGTGAAACTAGCCTCAAGCAAAATGACATAGATCAAACAAATGAAGAAAACTTTGGGTTGTTAGAGACCACTCATATGGAGCTGTTACACAAAAATACTGTATATGAGAAAGGGGTAAGGAAATGTGAAAGCAGTAATTATATGTCTTTCATGGGAACATCTAAGATTGATAGGCCACATTCGGCAGGAAAGAAGAAGATCCATCAAGAGCAATTTCAATTTAAAGAAATAAAGAGGTCTATGAGCGCCTCTATTACCATCCCTGAGCAATCTGAATTAAAAGAGGAAATAAAACACACAAATGTGGAATTCAGTCATAGAAAATGTTTGGATATGATAACACAAGAGAACGAAATTGCACGAGTGGTAGATGTGTCCTCTGAAAGGTTTTCGGGGAATGTCCCTAGCACAACAGGCCAAACATCTTCCATTGTTGAGGGGAAGTTAGAAAAGGGTTCTGAACATGACACTGGTGTAAGCAATGATAACTATTCTACTACATCATCTTTGGGATCAAAGAAGAAGAGAAAAAAGAAGACTCTGAACAACCCGACAAAACACATGCAGGCTAATATTCCAAAAGATCAAAACATCTGTCTGGATTCTCCACATGTAGAACATGGACCATCTTGCGGAGAAGCAAACCCTACAGCAAAAAATATTATGTTTGAAGAAATATTTCCTCCCCACAGTCATCCACTTCCAAATAAAACTGAATTAGGGACCACACGGAAATTAAAGGGTAATAAACAAATGGCAAAAGTGAAGCCAAGATCTCTAAAAGCAATTGATGGAGCTATAAATGACAGTCACCAAAATGCAGAGGATAGAGAAGACAAAAAAAGCAATGTTGTTAGGCTTTTCTCTAATAAAGACTTAGCAAACTATATCAGCACCATTGCCTCAAATGAAACTAATGAAAATGACCAAGCACAATGTCCTCTTATGGAGAGTAAACCTGTGGTAGAAGAACTAATGTCCCAAAAGAATTCAAGGTCTAAAAGATCACAGAAAACATCAAAGAAGCAAAAAAGTCCAAAAAAGAAAAAAAGTATGGCAGAAAGTGAAAGCAAAGCCACTAATGGTTTCGATGGCTTAGATTCAGAAAACAACTCTCCTGCTCTCCAAAACGCTCTGGAAAGCTATGTTCAAAGCTGGTTAAAGAATATATTTCCAAATGTTGTCTTCCCCGTTCTTCAACCCATTTTGTCTTCGAGGATAGAGGAAAACACTACAAATCCCATCACAAATTCTGGTAATGGCTCTTGTGCTCAGCCATATGTAGAAATCAATAATCTGGTTGGAGGTGAAATATGTGGAAATGCTAATGGTTGCCAAAACAAATCTGGATTCAAAGGAAATGAAGGTAATTCAGGTTCAAGTGGAGAAAAGGAGATCCCTGTCCATCAAGTCCAACCATTTGATGAAGACATTGTCTCATCATTTATGGAAAAAAGCAAACATTTGGCAGAATTATTTACCCAACAATTTAAGGAACTTGGGTGCAATGTCTTTCATGGATACAGTAAAAATGAGGCAGTAGAGATGGAGACAGCAGGCCAAGAACTTAAAAGATTACCTCCCAAAAAACCAAGTATTGATGCTGCAGTTCAAGTAGAAAATAGTAACTCAGACTTTCTAAAATCTAGGTTCATGGAGGAAATGTTAGTTGGTCAATTTGGAATGCCTTCCAAAAACATTTCAGTGTCTAAATGTAGACGATTGGAGAAGTCGTATAGTCTTCCAAATTCTCCTTCCAGAAAAGAATCTTCTTCACCTCAGATTCTTCTAGCCTGGTTGATAGTGTTACATTTAAAGCAGAGCATGTCACATATTGTTGAAAATGTGCACAATGAGCCAAATAATAGCTCTGCCATATTCACCTTGCTTCAGTCTTTGAAAAAAATTGCCATTGCAGAAAAAGCAGATGACTTGAAGGAAATTGTTATAAATTTGCAAGGGTCAGCACTGAGATCTTACTCAATCACAAATAATGTTCCATGTGTAGAAGAAACAATACCTACCCATGAATTGCCAATAATTCAACCAAATAGTATGAAAGATAAAACTGGTTGGGCTACTGAAAGTGATCAAAACATACCGAGTATAAAGAAAACACAGGAAATATCTGGTGTGTTGAAAAGTGAGGTTTTAATTGATGACATAGAAGACTTCAGTTTTTTTGCAACTCAGCCATATAGA
This sequence comes from Hyla sarda, assembly GCF_029499605.1. Lineage (NCBI taxonomy): Eukaryota > Metazoa > Chordata > Amphibia > Anura > Hylidae > Hyla > Hyla sarda. The sequence continues at coordinate 290,105,321 of NC_079193.1, forward strand.
GAGCTGTCTAGTGAATTCAGCCAAAATGAAAATGGTAAAACTTCAGAAGGACACATTCTCTCAAAATATCAACAATCATTGCAAAACACAGCTACTGATTTATTAGAAAAGAGGGAACAAATACCAAATGACAGAGAAAAGTTTGAAGAACATCTAAATCTATCACCGAGACATTTACCCTCATTGACGTCCAACGATAATGTTGACCACTCTGGGGGAACACGTCCTGTTTCTTCCCCAAAAATTTCAAAAGTAAAAATGATGGTGCAAGAAATGGAGCAAAGAAAATATTCTTCTCAATACTGTGAACAACAAAAGTGTTTGCAAAGTCCAATATCTTCTGACTGGTCAGACTATAGACAAGACAGCGAAGAGAGCTGCTATGATACCCTGAGAGCATCGAGTGAAATTATGACCGAGAGTGGAGAGGAGCAGATACAGGAGAAACCTTTCCAAGCAGGACGTGTTAAGAGGGCCATTGAAAGACTTTATGGCAATGCAGAATCTAAAATTCTAACCTATACATCATCTAGCAATAAGTCCCAATGCAAAAAATGTCAAAATAATGAAAATAGTGAATATTTTACCTTATCAAAAGAAAACTTATTAAGATCAATATCCAGTCCAAGTAATAAAAACATAAAAGGCTCAGGTGGTTTAAAGAGTGTTTCACTACCATCGATAGATGCTGCTGGTGATCAGGAAGGTTTAATATGCACAAAAACGGGGTCTTCCCCGAGTAATACTATACACAAGGATAAGGATGGTCAAATAGAAACATGTTCTCCTAAAGACTTATGTACAAACAATGCGGTGCTCATAGATAAAGGGCGATGGTTGCTGAAGGAAAACCATTTGCTAAGGAAGTCACCACCTGCAGCAACTGGAATGTATGTGAATGTTGATACAACATCTGGTGACACTTTACTTGACAATACTAGCGATGAGGTTCCATATATGCATTCAGCATGCCAAATGAATCAACCATTAGCTGAAATATCTTCTTCCGAACTTGAAGATATGACTAAACCTCAGCATTATTCCTGTAATTACTTCAACATGCCCCATGGCAGTGATTCAGAACCCTTTACCGATACAGTAAGTACAAGGTCTAAAGTCAGGCCCAAGTCATCTGGTGTCTTAGTAAAAAACAAAATACATGACTGTGTCTCATTAGAGTCTATGGAGAAATGTGGTGGAATAAGTGGTAGTTTACCATCATTTGCCACAGTAGATTTTCATATGTCTGATAACAAAGTCCATCCCTTACCACATTCTGATGCTGATCAGACTAGAAAGGACCAATCTTCTGAAACGGCTAGTAGAAACCGAGGACAAGTACGAGAACAGGATTCGCTAGACAAGCTTCAAGTCATTTGTGGCCAGCACTGTCCAATCCTATCTGCAGTCATTCTTCCTGTAAATGAAGGTGATAGAGGATTTGCATACTGCAGGCCGAATGATATAGAGAACCTTCTGTTTCTACAATCCTCAAACACATTAGACACTGCCTTGTTCAACAACTGTACAGTAATAGATGAGAATAACAATGTACAATACAAGAAGGAAGGTCCACTCAGTAACTATTGTGACAGTGAAAACATTATCTTTGATGGTGGTCTCAATGAAGATATCAAAAGGTTAAAAACCTTTATCAGTCTAAAGAAAAGAAGTGACTGCTTATCAGTACTATATCCAAATATAGGAAATAGAATTGACAGAATAATTAACCAATACAAAGCGTTCCACATCAGCAATTTGTTCCAAGATGTTATGTGCATGAGAAATGATGAGAATAATAATGTCCTGTATTATCACACAAAAAACATTCAAAAGCAAATTGATATCCCCTAATAGTCATAGTAAGCAAAGGCATTACAAAAAATGATGCCCGTAGGCGGCAATGTCTGCAACGCGGATTCTATTGACGATGGAATTTCAGTGGTTGAACGTCTGTCGCTGAAATTCCAAAATGTGCACTGTGCAGCGGAAACCCAATGCCAGCAATGGGATTCTGCTGCATTGGAATTGCCAACCAAAATGCCTAAGTGGAATTCTGGTTGGAAATTCCGTAGTGTGAATTTAGCCTAAAGGGGGTTATCCAGCAATAGAAATACAGAGATAATTTCATCCCCAAAAGAGCATCACACCTGTCCTAAGGTTGTGTGTGGTTTTACAACTTGGATCCATTCGCTTCAATTGAAGAGAGTATGTACACATGAAAAAAAGGAGTTCCAAAAACCTCTTTTACCTAAAATAAACAAAGCTTTATTGAAAAATCACAATACTGACAAATCACAATACTAAATACCTGGACAAGGATGACTCTCAGGGAGAGTTCGAGCATGGTGGAGGAACTGCAATTATATATACATGCTAGCCAAAACACACTATTATGGATGGATCTATCATAAACAATGCTGCCAAAACTGATGTGCAAACTGATATAAACCAATATAGGTGAGAGCTATATATCAGTCTGCCACCAATACCAGTTTATTATGGATTACAGATAACTAAAGGGACTGCTGTCCATCTCCATATTGCAGAACATAAGGTGCTGCTGTGCTTACCAATATAAGTGCTCTGTCCTCCTCTATGCCTACGTCGTTTACCGGAGGACTTTGTTTTCAGATGTGATCTAGATATACATCATGGAGTCCCAATGACAAGGATATCTGCAAGGTGTTATTTTGGTTTCTTTTGTGTCATAATGGAAGACAGCTGTATAACCACAGCCAACCTGCAGACAAATGTGCAGTTTTTTAAGAAATCAGGTCTGCTTTTCCAATGCTGGATAACCCTTTTAAAGGGCTACTCCGCTGCTCAGCATTTGGAACAAACTGTTCAGAACGCTGGAACCGGCGCGGGGAGCTTGTGTTGTCATAGTCCCGCCCCCCATGACATCACACCCCACCCCCTCAATACAAGCCTATGGGAGGGGGCGTGGCAACCGCCACGCCCCCTCCCATAGACTTCCATTGAGGGGGCGGGGGTGTGATGTCATGAGGGGGGTGGGGCTTATGAGGTCAGGAGCTCCCCGTGCCGGCTCCAGCATTCGGAACAGTTTTTTCCAAATGTTGAGAAGCGGAGTAGCCCTTTAAGTCTTCGATTATTACAGCTTCGCTGCTAGATAATGACAGATATAGATAGAAAAGAAAAATGTGTATATATATAAAATATTTTTAAAAAATTGTATGTCGTGTATGTTTATTCTATCATAGTGTTGCAATATGTATTATTTTTTGTATGTCAATTTACTTTGTATTATGCTGGATATATTCACTGGTGCTATTTGTTCGTATGACTTAAAAGCTATGAACACCTATGAAACATTTTTATATTGCTCCAATGTATCTACATGGAAATAGCTATGATTAGAATTGCACCATTACTACAGTCTACAGCTCCTATACAGATCTATGTGTATTCATAGTTTAAAGGGGTACTCCGGTGAAAACCTTTTTTCTTTTAAATCAACTGGTGACAGAAAGTTAAACATATTTGTAAATTACTTCTATTAAAAATCTTAATCCTTCTTGTACTTATTAGCTGCTGAATACTACAGAGGAAATTCTTTTATTTTTGGAATGCTCTCTGATGACATCACAAGAACAGTTCTCTCTGCTGACGCTATTATAATAATAATAACGCTTCACTTGTTGTTGTCCTTAGTGGGATTTAAACCCAAGTTCCCAGCACGGCAAGGCAGCAGTGCTAACCACTGAGCCACCATGCTGCCCTTAGCATACATCTGCTATGCATGGTTGCTAAAATGGACAGAGATGTCAGCAGAGAGCACTGTGCTCGTGATGTTCTCAGTGTTCCAAAAAGAAAGGAATTTCCTCTGTAGCATTCAGCAGCTAATAAGTACTGGAAGGATTAAGATTTTTTAATAGAAGTAATTTACAAATATGTTTAACTTTCTGCCACCAGTTGATTTAAAAGAAAAAAGGTTTTCACCGGAGTACCCCTTTAAGGAGTTTTTTGGGCAGGAAGAGGTTTTTTTTTTTATGTCAAGTGGCCCAGGGTGCAGTAAAAGTAATAAATAAGTATACTTACTTGGCCTGATCCCCCTCTGAACCCCATTTTTTATGCCTAGTCCCTGCTGTGGTAGCTTTTTTCCAAAACTATTTTCAATGTAGTATTGGCTTAAAAGACATTAGGGCAATAAGAAATGGTTGCACAAGAGGCTTTATTAACTTGAACATGAGGTAATTAAAATTCAACAATTGTTGGAAGGAGGTGCTTTTATTATATGTGCATGTCTATACAAAATGTCTATATTTCTTACAAAATAATTTATAATTTTTATTAATAATAATTATTATTATTTAATTACAAATGTGAATTCCCATTACTTGCCACCTTTTACTTTGTATTGGCCATTCAGGGATATTTTGTACATCAAATTTACATACACACACCCCTAATAACATTTAGTACCAATGGAAGTCTGCATTATAATGCAAGTGTTACATTCTATTAGAACAGGGGTCTCAAACTGTGGTCCTCCAGATGTTGCAAAACTTCAACTCCCAGCATTCCCGACAGCAAATGGCTTTCTGGGAATGTACAGTCATGCTGGAAGTTGAAGTCTTGCAACATCTGGAGGGCCACCAGTTTGAGACCCCTGTATTAGAGGAACCAAGTCCAAATCTGCATCCTTAGGCTAGGTTCAGACTACGGAATTTACATCTGCAATTCCACTTTGAAATTGCAGGCAGAAAGTATAGTGAATGGGTTTCCGTTCACAAATTCACATTTCGGAATTTGTGAAAATTTCCTTGAAATCCGCTTGAAAATTTCAACCTGAAGAATGGTGTTGCTCATTCTACAGGCAGAAATACTTGCGGAACACATTGCAGTCTATTGCAGTTGGCGCTGGACTCACTCGGAATCTCTGGGTGGAAATTTTCTACCCGAAGATTCCGGAGAGTGAACCTAGCCTTAGGCTGGGTTCACATTGCAGAATCTCCAGGCAGAATTTCTGTCGGAGATCGAGCCGGCAGCACTAGGACCACACGGACTGCATTGCCATCCCCATAGATGACAATACATTTCTGTGTGGATCTTTTGAGAAATCTGCTTAGAAATGCTTTGCCATCTATGGGGACAGCAATGCAGTCCATGCAGTCCTAATGCCGCCGGCTCAATCTCCGGACAAAATTCTGACTGGAGATTCCGCAGTGTGAACCCAACCTTAGGGTCTATTCACATGGCAGAATCTCTGCTTGCTGAATTCCACTTGCAGAATTCCACCTCAAATTAAAGTTCATAGACTTCCGCACTCCCATTCACACTTCTGAATTTCCGCTTTCGGAATTCTGCAAGCAGAAATCTAGAAGTGTGAATGGGAGTGCGGAATCCCAAAGAAGTCTATGGACTTTAATTTGAGGCGGAATTCTGCAAGCGGAATTCCGCAAGCAGAGATTCTGCCGTGTGAATAGACACTAAGGCTATGTTCACACTGCGGAATCTGCGGAATTGGAGACTGCAGTGTTTGCCCGGAGATTCCGAGTGCGGCCAGCGCCAACTGAATCAGTCGGCGCTAGGACCGAGCAGACACTGCAGTCTTCAATAGACTGCAATATGTTCCGCAAGTATTTCCACCTGAAGAATGAGCAACACCATTCTTCAGGCAGAAATTTTCAAGCGCATTTTCCTTTCACAAACTCCGCTCTCCAAATTCTGAAGTGTGAATTTGTGAACGGAAACCCATTCACCATACTATACATTTTAGAAAGCGGAATTTCTGCCTTCAATTTCAAAGTGGAATTGCAGGTGGATATTCCGTAGTATTAGGCTAGGATTCCACTTGTTTTTTTTTCTGGCAGTTTTTGGAATGCTGCCACTGCAGTTTTTGAGCCAAAGCCAGAAGTGTATTTAAAAGGAATAGGACATATAAAGGAAGGACTTACACTTTTCCTCCCTTATGGATCCACTTCTGACTTTGGCTCAAAAACTTCAGTGGCAGTTTTCCAAAAACTGCCAGAAAAAAAACCAAGTGGAAAGCCTAAGGGTGCAGATTTGTGCATGGGAGTGGTGAGTGTGAATGGGAGTGCGGAATCCCATAGAAGTCTATGGGCTTCAATTTGATGCGGAATTCCGCAAGCAGAAATTCTGTTGTCTGAATAGACCCTTAGTTCACCTTGGGGCTAGCTTACCTACAGCTGTCCATAATCATTAGAATACATTTGGCTTAACCAACCAATTTTAGTAGAAATAGCAATGGATCTAATGTGTATTGGGGTATTATGACAGTCCTGTGTTATCTGCTCTTGAGAAAGAGTTCTTATTATTTGTTTGCCGAGGAGAACAGATGCTGCCAGAAGTGTCTGGCTGCTGCCTATTTTGCTCTCCACATTAAAAGAAATGTGCACACTTGGTCGGACAAAACAAATAAAGTTGTGAAAGGTCCAGGGTGCTAGAAGGAGCCCTAACAAAATAGTAAGATGTTAACTGGTTTGTCATCTATATCCTTTTTCTGATCTGTTTTTATTTTCTGACTGCAAATTTTTCTTAGCTATGTTTTGTACATTATTATGGGGCAGCCATCTTGCCTGATTTGCTTTCATTAGCATTTAGTGATATCGTTTACAGCAGGATTCATGGACTATAGACAGAATAGATCTCTCCCATTTGCATGAATTGGAGACGCTACTGGGCATTCTCTGTGACATTTTCACAGGTCATTCTACATGCTGATGTATGTAAACGGTGGGAGATGCATTGTTATCTAAATACTGGTGTCATCTTTCATGACTAAGGTGGAGTTTATCCACTGAAATGTGTCACTTTGTACATCCTGTGTAGTAGTGTGTTCTCAATAAAGAAGGTTTTTATTTTGCGTATTACCACGCTGGACATTTTTCTCTACAAGCACCTGCATTTTTCACTATACTCTTGTCTGTGCTTAGTTTTAGATCTAGTGGTAAAAATGGAAATTGCAAGGTTTCAGGATTACCATAAATTATAGATGGATACTATATATAGTAAAATAGAAAATGTGAAAAAAAAATCACAAAAATTCTTAATGAATAAAAACCTGATTTTATCAATAGGTGAGACATACCTTTTGAGAAGCTGAATAGAAGAAAATACAATATTTTGGGTCAGTAGTTGTATGTATAAGTATAGAGATGGAAAAAGACAAGAGAATCCTATTTCTCCTTTATTCGCCAGAAATTGAGTCAGCCCAGTTATCTAAATATCTTAAACATGGTAAATGTATTTTACAACTATTAAGTGACTTAAATGGCGCCAAAATAATTTTCACAGAGCCATGTTCCTTTTTGCCAAGGCCATGCTCTCTTTGTTCGATGTGGCAGAAATTGTGGTGCACAACATGGAAATCTGATTTTCTGGCGCAAATTATAATATCTCAAACTGTTGCTGCATAGTAAACCCAATGAGGTTCATGTATATTTAAATCCAACAGTGTTTGCTACCTTGTATATAGAGAAATGCCAACTTACTGTATGAATTGCCAAATCTCAATCTCAAGCAGCCACAATTTTTCTATTTAGAACAAATTGTGGCTGATATAACTTTTTAAGGTATTTAAAGCACTTTCAAAGCGGAACTAACTCCTCTAGACAAAACAAATCGATCGATGCTGCTCGAGATCTGGATTTGGCAATACATGCTATGAGTTTGTTACCTCCAAATGTTTACATTCTCTTATTTTTTGGTAGTGTATATTATACAGCAATTTTTGTTATTCTTTTCATGAATGTCTTTTTACATACCACTACTAACGAAAACTTTTGTCTTTTCTCCAGTTTGGTATATACTGTCATTGTTAATATGTGTTAATAAATATGAATTGAAATCTACATTGTTGTCCATAATCATCACATATTCTCCTGTTGTTATATAATCAATTGATTCACAATTTACCCTGGTTCCTGGTTGTAATACTTTTCCATATTTTAAAGGGGTACTCCAGCGCTTAGACATCTTATCCCCTATCCAAAGGAAAGGGGATAAGATGCCTGATTGTGGGGGTCCCACCGCTGGGGACCCCCGTGATCTTGCACGCAGCACCCCAGTTAAAATCAGTCCCCGGAGCGTGTTCGCTCCAGGTCTGATTACCGCCGACCACGGGGCAGGCGGCGTGTGATGTCATGCCTCCGCCTGCCCCGTGTGATGTCATGCTCCGCCCCTCAATTCAAGCCTATGGGAGGGGGCGTGACAGCTGTCACGCCCCCTCCCCTAGGCTTGCATTGAGGGGCGGAGTGTGACATCACACGGGGGCGGAGGCATGACATCACACGCCGCCTACCCCGTGGTCGCCGGTAATCAGACCCGGAGCGAACATGCTCCGGGGACTGATTTTAAAGCTTAGAGGCAGAATTTTATGACTTTATCACAGTAACTATAATCCAGGATGGTTCAATCACAATTGACTCATAGAGGTTCCCTTTGTAGTCATCTATGATAACAACCAATAAGCCTAGACATCACTGGATCAAGAATCCTATTTAATAAAATTTTATTCAGCACAGTTGAGTCACCATGAGGGAGATTTATCTAAGTCTGTGTAGAGAAAGAGTGGTGCAGTTGCCCATGGCAACCAATCATATAGCTTCTTTAATTTTTTTCATGTGAAAAAATAAATAAGCAATTTGATTGGTTGCCATGGAAAACTGCACCACTCTTCCTCTGCACAGTATTTGATAGATCTCCCCCTACATGTCCTGAAATGTGTTCTGTGCTTCTGCCCATTTACATTTAAGGCACAAAGTCTGTTCTTTCTGTGTTCTCTTGCTCAACAGCAGCATTCTACAATACATCACAATAATGCATTCTCCATTTCCTACCATCATTTCCTATGGATTTGCACCTGGTAATGTAATTTGTTAAGGCAATAAAATGTTAATATTTGTACTATTAATACTACTAGTAGCATCTCTGCATTTTGCTGCCTTGCCTACTTTTTCTGCTTTTTGTTCTTATACTACACGCGCTGGATAGATGGTTCTGATCTTATAGTTGTTGATTCCCCTGATGCAACATTTGCATTTCATCCTAATACCCTATAGTGTAAACCCAAAAACATGGTGAAAGCCAATTTTCCTCATTTTAGGTAGAAAAGTTTATTTCTGACTCCAAATCTGGCAATTGAAATAAATACATGGATCAACATCCCACCTCCAGAATCTGGTGACTATGGCCTGTGAAATGATTACTCTATAGAAATGTTTCAGGACCCCTTTTGAACTCTATTGTTACATTCACCATGACCACCTCTTCAGGCAGAGAATTCCACAGTCTCACTGCTCTTACAGTAAAGAACCCCCGTCTGTGCTGGTGTAGAAACCTTCTTTCCTCTAGATGTAGAGGATGCCCCCTTATTATAGATACAGTCCTGGGAATAAATAGATCATGAGAAAGATCTCTGTACTGTCCCCTGATATGTCCAGTTATTAGGTCATCCCTCAGCTGTCATTTTATAAACAAAATAACCCTAATTTTGATAATATTTCTAGGTACTTTAGTCCTCCCATTCCCCGTATTACTCCGGTTGCCCATTTTTAAAGGGGTACTTCACCCCTAGACATCTTATCCACTATACAAAGCGACGGGACCCCTGTGATCTCCCTGTTGCAACCAGCATTCGTTTAGAACATTGGCTGCAGCGCCGGAGCGCCAGAGGCTCGTGACGTCACGCCCCCTCAATGCAAGTCTATGGGAGGGCGCGTGATGGCCGTCATGCCTCCTCCCATAGACTTACATTGAGAGGGCGTGACGTCACGAGCCTCCACCCCGCATCACCAGTCATCCGGCATGGAGCAAAGTTCGCTCTGTGCTTCGGATGTCTGGAGTGCCACAGCCGAGATTGCTGGGGACCACCGCGATCAGACATCTTATATCCCCCTTGGATAGGGGATAAGATAACTAGGGTGGAGTAGCCCTTTAAACCCTCCCTAGCTCCACTATATCTTTTTTGTACACAGGTGCCCAGTACTGTACACAGTATTCTATGTGTGGTCTGACTAGTGATTTGTACAGGGGTAGAATTATTTCCTTGTCGTAGGCATCTATGCCCCTATTGATGCACCCCATGATTTTATTTGTCTTGGCAGCAGCTGCCCAACACTGGCCACTACAGCTAAATTTACTGTTAACTAAAACTCCTAAGTCCTTTTCCATGTCAGCCGTAAACAGTGTTTGTGTTACGCCGAGCGCTCCGGGTCCCCGCTCCTCCCCGGAGCGCTCGCTACACTCTCGCTACTGCAGCGCCCCGGTCAGATCCACTGACCGGGTGCGCTGCGATACCGCCTCCAGCCGGGATGCGATTCGCGATGCGGGTGGCGCCCGCTCGCGATGCGCACCCCGGCTCCCGTACCTGACTCGCTCTCCGTCGGTCCTGTCCCGGCGCGCGCGGCCCCGCTCCCTAGGGCGCGCGCGCGCCGGGTCTCTGCGATTTAAAGGGCCACTGCGCCGCTGATTGGCGCAGTGGTTCTAATTAGTGTGTTCACCTGTGCACTCCCTATGTATTCCTCACTTCCCCTGCACTCCCTCGCCGGATCTTGTTGCCATCGTGCCAGTGAAAGCGTTTCCTTGTGTGTTCCTAGCCTGTGTTCCAGACCTCCTGCCGTTGCCCCTGACTACGATCCTTGCTGCCTGCCCCGACCTTCTGCTACGTCCGGCCTTGCTTTTGTCTACTCCCTTGTACCGCGCCTATCTTCAGCAGTCAGAGAGGTTGAGCCGTTGCTAGTGGATACGACCTGGTTACTACCGCCGCAGCAAGACCATCCCGCTTTGCGGTGGGCTCTGGTGAACACCAGTAGTGACTTAGAACCGGTCCACTAGCACGGTCCACGCCAATCCCTCTCTGGCACAGAGGATCCACCTCCTGCCAGCCGGCATCGTGACAGTTTGTTTTTTTTAGTTTACTTGGATGACAAATTAAAATGTATTATATCATGATCACATTCTTTCTAGCTGTCCCTCATCCTGCACATTAATTACTCTGTCGGGTCTGTAAGTTAATATTTAGTCCAGCAGGTCCCAGGACCCTTCCCCCCCTCTAGTCGAGTTCTGTACCAGGCAATGCACAGATGATCAGTTACTAATTGATGCAAAAGTCTATATAGAGCTCCAGCCTAAAGCTGACGGTTACCAAATAAAATACGGAATAATGTAATATCTAGCTCAAAGTCAGGGGCCACTGGTGAAATATTCAGGCTTCATAAACTGCATTCTAAGTACCTGCCAAAAAAGATCAGGAGCTGAAAAAAGAAGGGATTTGTGAGCCAAAGACAAATGGTTTAGCTATAGAATTTTTGGGACCAAATACCATATCCTCAAAACTGTACTGGCTTCTAGTGTAATAAAAATCAGCAGAACATGGTTTATCTCTGTCTGTACATACCAGCAAAAAAAAATAAAAAAATGAAAGAAATCGAAAGGTTTATTGTGTGCTAGTAAAAGAGAAGCGTCATTTAATCCCGCTCACTAAACTCTGATTAATTTCCCTTAAAGCCTCCATAGCGCTGGCCGTTCCCCTAGATAATGGGACTTATTTTCCTTTGGATTATGGTTGGTAATTAATCTGGCAGGGACTGTTAATTTTTCACATGCATTATGAATCTTTTTATGTGAGCAAATAAACACTATATGCCAGCTCATAAACCCACATCATTGGCACGTATATTTTTTTTTGTAAAATGGATGTGATATACTTTTATAATTTAATATCAATCTAATCTTTTGCACAGAGAATAATGGAAGAGATGTAAACATTCTAAGTATTTTAACACCAACAACTGGTAGTTAAAATATTCATAAACGGTGTGTATAAAGCTACAATAAAAATAAATGATAAAAAGGGATTATGAAGGGATGCCAGCTAGTTACTTGTTTCTTACAGCTCACGTTCCATTCTTCTCTCCAATACTGAACACATACATGCCATGTACATATACATTCTAGGCTTGTAGGCCATTGTAAGTCATATTTAACCAGCACACAGCACATTCTGTTACCCAGTTTCAATGTATATGACACATGGCTGAGAAAAACCCGACGCAAAAAAAAATTAAATCTGTGTATGGGGCACTGTGACTTGACCGGCATAGCTGTTATGGTACATTGCATTGTCATAACACACACTGAGGGCTCACAGATTTCTATTATATCAGATGAGTGATCGATTGGTCACATGATACATTCCTCAGCTAAGCTTCTATACAGTAGTTTCTGGAAGAATGAGAAGTGGCCCTAGTTCAGAGGAACATCTCCTAGCTATGCTCTTGCTGGGTAGACAGTCAGTTAGTTTAGTCTGCCAGTGAAAAATGTTCCTCCTAGGCTCAGGTATAAGAGTGGGTGTTTCTCCTAGTCGAGAGTGTTTCTCCTAGGTCCAGTAAAGGTCGGGCCAGAATAAAGAGAGAGAACCCCTATTTGTGTGGACCTTCTGGGACAAGTGTCTTGTATCCTGTTCACATCAACCCTGCTTAAATCAAGTCACAAGTCCTGTTGTAATTGCAAGTTCCATTATACCTGAATCAAATCCGCTCCATGTGTATGGCGATGACAGCACTGTACGGCATTTGGAGGATTTTCCCATAAGGTCGTCTCCACTCCACACTGGGAGGACTGAGTGCTCTAAGAATGAGTATTGTTCAGGCAGAGGAGGAGAAAGCGGAACAATGACCCCTTTTCTTTAGTGACCAATAATCAGAGTTAGTGCACTGTGGCTGAGACATCGCAATATATAGGGTATTGTCCTGCAAACTTGTGAGTAAAAATGTAAGTTTTTGCACCACAGTAATACAACTAGTGTATGTCCTCCACAGTAGAGTTTAAAGGGGTATTCCGCCTTGGGCATCTTATCCCCTATCCAAAGGATAGGGGATAACATGTCTGATCGTGGGGGGCCCCGCCGCTGGGACCCCCCATGATCTCCATGCAACACCCGGCATTCTGTGCCAGGCGCTGCTCCAGAGACGGAGACGTGATGTCATGCCACGCCCCCTTGTGATGTAACACCACATCCCCTCGTGACAACAAACCACACACCCTCCATTCATGTCTATGGTAGAGGGGCATGACGTCACCAGGGGACTTGGTGTGATGTCACAGAATCCCGAGTGCTACACAGAGATCACGGAGGGTCCCATGCTGCATGGAGATCACTGCTGGGACCCATGCAATCAGGCCTCTTCTCCCCTTTGGATAGGGGATAAGATGTCTAAGGCTGGAATACCCCTTTAAATTAATTGGACTGTATACTGTTGACATTGTATTTCCACCAGGACATGTAAAAGTTCATCAGAGACTTTCCAGTCAGTATATCCACTGTAAAAAAAACTATTGTTAAAGGGATAGTGACCAACTTATCACTCATCTGTGCAAAAAGTGTAACATTTTATTTGGTGTTAAAAAAAAACAATGTCATAGTGGGATTTGCACAGAAAGTTCAGTAAAGTTTCACAAGTTATCCTTCCTGCACTCCACACTATGGGGACAGCAACAAAAGATTGCTTGGGCTCATAGGGGAAAATCTGGTTAATTATACGACCTTGCCAGTGACATTACCACTATCCACTAATAGATGAAAAGCCATGGCAGAGCTGAGGGCTCTTGTGGACACGGGAACCCATGAATATGCCATCACTTTGTGACCGGTTGGAGTCTGACCTCTGGGACAACAATCCTGAGATTAAAGTGGCTACTGCATGGTGTAGTGCCTCATCCACTTTCCTCTTTTCCCTGCAAATATTATTAGACACTGCTGTGCAGAGAACTTTAGTGCTGCAGTATCCTTGCAGGTCAAAAGCATTGATATGCTCGGAAAATGTAAAAGGGACATTGCACTACACAATCATAGAACAATGCCATACACTGGCAACATGCTATCTCTTTACAAGATGAGACTGCCCCTTTAAGATATTTTGGTGTCTCCACACAACCTGTTTCATTGTCTTTTAAAGCCCAGCATAAATTTAGCTCTGACTACATTCAGCAGTGGTAAGAAAAGCATTCTGTTCAAATAAATAGAACATTTTTATAGCCAAACATAACATTATAAAGAACACTGAAAGCTGTGCAATAAAATAGAATTACAACTTATAGCCAAGTAGTAAAACTGGACAAGGCTCCTTGCAGTTGATCAGAATTTACTTCCACCTGGAAATTCAAGCAGTTGCAGTGAAGAAATCCAAGCATGATCCTGCAGCTTACATGGACACAAATGTCTGTACTAGTTAGAAAGGGCTTAACAGGAATCTGTCAGCAATATATGCTCAGAGCTGTAAACATGGTCAGATAGCTGATAGGAAGATAAAATAAAAGATAACTGTCTCTGATGGCTATTTGCAAACTTATAAAATCATGTTTTTCTATCAAGCTCAATTGCCAAAAGAGACCGCGCTGAGGTGTCGCAGACATGCCTGCTCCCTCCACCATCCCTCTCTGCTTGGCTTCCAGTACTAAGCCCTGAACATCAAGCATGCAGAAAAGGGTGGTGGATGGAGGAGGCATGCAAGCTGCAGCTAATAACTTTGAAAACAACCATAAATGTAAACTTTGTAGTTTATACTCTTTTGAGTAGAATTCCTCATGACTCTGTCAGTGCCATTGTGCAAATGTCATTTGTTGTTCTATTAGGGAGCATTGATTCCAGAAAAATATAACAATCAAAATGCTTTCTAGTTTTTGTGTGAGTGCACTGATAATTTCTTATTGCAAGAGAATATTAATTCCGGTATAATGAAGACAACAGTGCCCCTGTAGCCGAATGTGACTTGGCAGTCTTCAAGCAGGACACAGTTATCATCATTCCTGCTCCCTCTCACTCCATCCCTGCTACCCTCTCTCACAGGGATGGGGACACAATATCTCTACACATCTCCCCGCTGCATAAACAGTCTGAGGAGCACAGCTAGAAGAGCACTCCACAGACTTTCTCCCACCCACCCACACATCTACCATCTGCCCGCTACCTGTTGCAAGGCTACAACTCCCAGCATGCCCTTACAGTGAAAATATGCTGGGGGTTGTAGTCTTGCAACAGCAAGCAGGTGAATGGTAGATGGGTAGGGGCGGATGGGAGACAAGCTGGGAGATGTGCAGAGAAACTATGTCCTTTTTCCCCGGGAGAGAGAGTCATGGGGATGGAGTGTGAGGGAGCGGGGATTCTGATAACTGTACACTGTAATTCTGATGCTGTAAAGAACAAAGCTGTGTCCCTGTAGCTGAAGGTGTGTGGAGGGTGTGCATGCACCTCAGCCAAACGTGGCCCTGGTCACATTCAGCTCCAGAGGCACTGTTTTTTATGGATCACCACATTAAAGGAAATCTGTCATCAGAATCACCCGCACTAAACCTGTTACACAGGCTTGTAGTGCGGGTGATCCTGATTAAAACGCTCCTTACCTGGTTAAAAATGGTTTAGCGGTTCCCTGGCTTGGGACTCAGTAGGAGGACTCAGTAGGAGGTGTTATCATCTTGAACTCGGCCACACGTCATTCTAGCTGGGCGGAGCTGCCACCCGGCTCATGAATATTCATGAACTTATCCTCTTGGTCTAACTCCTTTTTCTCGGTCTGGTGGGGAGAGCCGCGCATGCGCCGCGTTCCGTACACCCGGAAGCGGCGTTCTCCCCCCCGGCTTCACTCAAGCTGCGGCCCTATACAAGTAAGAAGACGGGCTGCATGAGTGAAAAGCCGGGGGTGGGAGGAAGGGAGGGACGAAGGGTGTTTTTATTCACATACTGAAGGAACAAGCAGGTTATATATAGATATATTTGTGTGGATAACTTCATGAATATTCATGAGCCGGGCGGCAGCTCCGCCCAGCTAGAATGACGTGTGGCCGAGTCCGAGATGATAACACCTCCCACTGAGTCCCAAGCCAGGGAATATGAGAAAACTAAAAATATAGATATCTTAAGAACCGCTGAACCATTTTTAACCAGGTAAGGAGCGTTTTAATCAGGATCACCCGCACTACAAGCCTGTGTAACAGGTTTAGTGCGGGTGATTCTGATGACAGATTTCCTTTAAAGAAGTTGTCTCAAGAAGCTGTGACAGTCCTTTGCTAAGTGCTGTGGGTTTGCTTTGCTACCTCCTAGTGATCAGCTGTTCAGCTGATCAATGGGAAGACTTTATAGTTAGTAGCATGAATTTCTGACATTCCCATTGACTAGCTTTATGAATGACTGGTAGAAGGAGGGAGAGGCAGCACAACCAGACATTGTCAATAATGAAGGGTGCAAGCAGGCCAAGGGACCAGGTCACGGATCCCAACAAACTTCAATGGCAATAATCCAACAGCACTCCAAAAATTTAAAAAACTGTGAGAGTTTATTCACCCACGTCTATGTAACATTTCGGCTACCCGCTCTAGCCATTCTCAAGCATAACAAACAGTGATCCATGCAAGGTATTAATACAAGTGCATCCAATACAATCAGTAATGAGCTTGTTAAGAAACAATGTGAAAAAAATGTGCATTAAAAGGATTCTTATATAGACCAAACTATAAAAGTAAAAAAGGGAAGTGGAGCTCACAACAAAGGGCATGAGGTTAACTGTGACCCTCTCACCCAGGGAGGGAAAAAAGGTATCAAAAAAGAAACTAATCACCACAGTCCTCAGTGCCCTACCTACTTTGGGGTTGGACACTGAGGACTGTGGTGATTGGTTTCTTTTTATAGACCAAACTATAGACATATACAGTGCATTGGTGGCAGTGATTAAAACATAAAAGATACAAAATCTTCATGATATATTCATATAAAGTATATTGAGTTACAGGTGCAATATGGCATAAACATAATTAGACAGGAGAGAGGCGTGGCATGCATACACTCACCAGCAGTAATATTCTGCATATATCTTTCCCTCGTGGCAGAGAACACCGCGTCCGGGATAATGCATTACTATGGCGTCATGTGTGGCAATGCACGTGCGCATACTTCACACGCGCAGCCAATAAGATGGAAGCATCGTCTTTAGTCATGAGAACACATCTCCGTCATACCTGCGCAAGCGCAGTGGGGAATAAAAACATCCATTGGCCATTGCAATTAATGGCAAGTGGTGAATTACGCAAAGTTTACAATTTGTATCCTAAAGTGACTGATCAACCAGAGTCAGACTGACACAGACAGCTCAGCTACACACACAGATAGTGTGCAGGGGGCATCCAGTGGGATGCCAAGTCCCCTGCCTGCAGGGCATAGGGGTGCGGAGAACCCACTATAGTCGGCCTGGTCCGGTAATCCGGCAACTGTACATAGAAACAGGCCACTGGAAAAATCACAACATATACAATGACCATACAGGTGCTCAAAATATGCAAACAACATTTATGAATAACATCTGCAGGTATTTTTTGTGTGAGATCTTCTAGCGCATGCCACTGCCTCCTCCTTGTCATCTATAAAATAAAGAAATATATAAATGAATAAAAATCCATACATGTGAGAAAAATTTTACAAAAATGTCACCATATTCTGACTAAAGATATTCTATACCGTTCTGTGTTCTAAATTAGGTAGCGTTTAGGATAGCTTGCGTGACAATGAACTCAACGTTCAGGCCATTCGGTGAGTGAGTTCAAGTTGTAGATCCATTGTAACTCACGTTTTTTTTTAGAGCATTAGTGGGATCACCACCAAATTTGAACGGGGGGGAAGTGATCAATTAACATGAACCTAAGGTCTCTCTCATGATGATCCGCCTCCAAAAAATGTTTGGAGACGGGTAAATCAACTCTTTGCTAACAGATTAAATATGTCTATGCTGATGTCTTTGTTTAAATACCAGAGATGTCTTTCCTACATATAAGGTTACACGGACATATCAACACATAAATGATATGGTCCATTGTACATGTGAGGTATGATTTGATGATATATTCACTACCCATGCTGAGGTGTTTAAATACAGGTCCTTTATCATATATTTTCAGTTTACACAGTTCCGGCAAGGGTTAGAACCCTTGTTCTGGACTGTGAGATATGATTGATTGTTGAGGGCCCCTAGATGTAGAGGTGTCTGCCTTAACAAGTTAGTTGCGTAAACTGGGAGGTCTGCGGTATGATATGAGGGGTAATTCAGTAAATTCTCTGATGTTTGGATAGCTTGCCTTTATGATATGCCAATATTTTTTTATGATACCGGCAATCTTGTTGGAGCTTGCATTGCATGTAGATAAGAATGGGATGCGAGTCATATTAATTCTCTGTTTGTTGCCGTGTGTTAAGGAACGTCTATCTAGAGCCATAACCTTATTTTTGCTGTGTGGAACTAAATTAGGGGAATACCCACATTGTATGAAATTCTGTACCATTGAGTCCATAACAGGCTCAATGTTCTCCTCTTTGCTAATTATACATTGGGCCCCCATCATTTGGCTTGTTGGTAAAGATCTAACTATGTTTGGGGTGATTGCTATCGAACCTCAAGATGGAATTACAGTCTGTCTTTTTTTGTATACAGATCCATGGTTAACTTGGTGCCTTCAACTGTAACTGTTGTATCTAGAAATTGTACTGACTGATGTGATCAATTTCATTTGAATTGGATATTGGGATCTATTTGGTTTAGAAATTTATAGAAATCATGTAGTTGTGTCTCGCTGCCCTGCCAGATGAGGAACACGTCGTCTTTGTAACGCCACCACCCCAGCACAAGGCTGAAATTGTGCGCACCATAGATGAACATGTCCTCAAGGGCAGCGACAATTATGTTTGCGTATGTTGCGCAACATCTGTGCCCATTGTGGTCCCTGCAATTTGACTGTAATAACGATCATTAAATGTAAAATAGTTATTTTCTAGAACCAAAGTAGTGAAATTATGAAGGAAACTTTTTCTTTTGAGGAGTCTGGAGTGATGCCATCTTTGACAGCCTTAATGCCCTTGGTGTGAGGGATAGATGTATAAAGGCTTGTTACATCTAGTGTTGCTAGGATGACATGGTAACGTAGTTCATAGTTCATAAGGTTGAAAAAAGACCAGAGTCTATCTAGTTCAACCTATATCCCTAATAAGTCCCTACTGAGTTGATCCAGGGGAAGGCAAAAAACCCTCATACTAGAGGTAAGAATTCCTTCCCGACTCCAAATATGGCAGTCAGAATAAATCCCTGGATCAACGTTCTGTCCCTATAAATCTAGTATACATAACCGACAATGTTATTATTCTCCAAGAATGCATCCAGACCCTTTTTTAACTCTTTTACAGAGTTCACCATGACCACCGCCTCTGGGAGAGAATTTCACAGTCTCACTGCTCTTACAGTGAAGAACCCCCGTCTGTGGTTGTGTAGAAACCTTCTTTCCTCTAAACGTAGAGGATGCCCCCTTGTTATAGATACAGTCCTGGGTATAAAAAGATCATGGGAGAGATTTCTGTACGGCCCCCTGATATATTTATACATAGTTATTAGGTCTCCTCTAAGCCTTCTTTTTTCTAAATTAAATAAAACCAATTTTGATAATCTTTCTGGGTACTGTAGTCCTCCCATTCCCCGTATTACCCTGGTTGCCGTCTTTAAACCCTCTCTAGCTCCACTATATCGTTCTTGTACACTGGTGCCCAGTACTGCACACAGTATTCTATGTGTGGTCTGACTAGTGATTTGTACAGTGGTAGAATTATTTCCTTGTCGTGGGCATCTATGCCCCTATTGATGCACCCCATGATTTTATTTGCCTTGGCATGCAGCTGCCCGACACTGGCCACTACTAGAGATGAGCGAACTTACAGTAAATTCGATTCATCGCAAACTTCTCGGCTCGGCAGTAAATGACTTATCCTACATAAATGAGTTCAGCTTTCAGGTGCTCCCGTGGGCTGGAAAAGGTGGATACAGTCCTAGGAGACTCTTTCCTAGGACTGTATCCACCTTTTCCAGCCCACCGGAGCACCTGAAAGCTGAACTAATTTATGCCGGATAAGTCATCAACTGCCGAGCCGAGAAGTTTGTGACAAATCGAATTTACTGTAAGTTCGCTCATCTCTAGTCACTACACCTAAATTTATTATTAACTAAGACCCCTAAGTCCTTTTCCATGTCAGTCATCCCAAGTGTTCTCCCATTTAATATATAACCCAGTCCCTGATTTTTCCTCCCCATGTGCATCAGCTTACATTTATCAGTGTTAAACCTCATCTGCCACTTCCCAGCCCAAACCTCCAACATATCCAGATCCATTTGTAACAGTGCACTGTCCTCTATAGTGCTTACCACTTTACAGAGTTTAGTATCATCTGCAAAGATTGCTACTTTACTATTCAACCCCACTACAAGGTCATTAATGAATATATTAAATAGAACAGGACCCAAGACTGACCCTGTGGTACCCGACTAGTAACAGTCACCCAATCAGAATAAGTATCATTAACCCCTTAACCCCGCATCACATCGCGTCGGTCCCGACACTCATCAACGGCCGGGACCTGCGGCTAATACCACACATCGCCGATCGTGGCAATGTGCGGTATTAACCCTTTAGAAGCGGCGGTCAAAGCTGACCGCCGCTTCTAAAGTGAAAGTGAAACTATCCCAGCTAGTCAGTCGGACTGTTCGGGACCACTGCGGTGAAATCACGACGTCCCGAACAGCTTACAGGACACCGGGAGGGCCCTTACCTGCCTCGTTGGTGTCCGATCGACGAATGACTGCTCCGTGTCTGAGATCCAGGCAGGAGCAGTCAAGCGCCGATAACGCTGATCACAGGCGTGTTAATACACGCCAGTGATCAGCATGAGAGATCAGTGTGTGCAGTGTTATAGGTCCCTATGGGAGCTATAGCACTGCAAAAAAAAGTTACAAAAAAGTGTTAATAAAGGTCATTTAACCCCTTCCCTAATAAAAGTTTGAATCACCCCCCTTTTCCCATAAAAAAAAAATAAAACAGTGTAAATAAAAAAAAAATAAACATATGTGGTATCGCCGCGTGCGTAAATGTCCGAACTATAAAAATATATCATTAATTAAACCGCACGGTCAATGGCGTACGCGCCAAAAAAATTCAAAGTCCAAAAAAGCGTATTTTTGGTCACTTTTTATATCATTAAAAAATGAATAAAAAGTGATCAAAAAGTTCGATTATGTACGATTTTGTGTTAGTGGCATATCCCCTCAGTACTTTATCTAAAAAAAAATTGACAGTTGTCTGGTAATGGATTCCCTCCCGGAGACAATGGGTCTATAAGGGACTTATGGGTTTTCGGTAATATATATAATATGGGGGTCTTAGGATTGGAGACTAATAAATATTGGTACAGGGTTTGATCTATCAGACCTGAGGCTAAGGCCTCCTGTAGGACACTTTGATTTTTTGCTCAATGTGAATACGGGGATCAGATTTCAGTACCTTGTATGTAGAGGTATCATCTAGCTGTCTGATGACTTCAGCTATGTATTTGGAGCAATCCATGATCACAATTGCCCCACCTTTGTCAGGCTTGACAATTAAATTGTGATCATGGACCAACTCCTATAGTGCCTGTGTTTCAGATGATGATAAATTGTGAAAATAACCAGAACCTTCAGAGTTTTTTTAAATGTCAATCTCCCTACGTACCAGTGACTCACTGGGTTTTTTCAGAGAAAAATCCTTAGCACAAAAAGTATCCCTGTTAGTACACACATCAACATTGGTATTATCAGCATCTGTTTTATCATTAAACCAGATCTTCAATTTGACATTCCTCAGGAATTGGTTAAGATCTAACTCGATCTGAAACCAATCCGGAGTGTTGGTAGGACAGTAATTCAAACCCTTACTGAGTTACTGTATTTGTGCGTCAGTCAATGGATGAGAGGAGATATTTACCACCTTTTTCGCGGATGGAATTTCAGCTATGTCTGTAGTGGTTGTTTCCCGGCTCGTTGTCCACTGGTTCTTACTTGTTCGGTGATGGTGCTTCCCTCCTCTTCTTGTTGGTTTCTTTGTGAACCGTTGCTCTGTTCTAAAAAAGCAGCAGTGGCAGCATTTTTAGTTGACGGAATGGAAAAATTAGTGTTGGAGGAAGAAGACATGTTAGTAGGCACAGATGATTTTGTATCTTTTTTTTTTCTAGACTTTTTAAATGAAAAGGACACATTGTTCCATCCATACACTTGTCCATTGGCATAGTCCTGATAATCACGGGACCATTTTTGTCTCTTAACATTTTCTTGTTTCCGTTTAAGCTTCTGTAAATATTCACTCTGTTTAGAAATAAAAGATTCACAGTCATTATCACATAACAAATCCCGCAGTTTAGTCTCCAGCTCGGCAACCTTTGCAGTCATGATATCAATGTAGGAATTAGAATTTTTGCAATAGGAGATCAAGGGAGCATTTATTTGAAACAGCTTCATAACGACTCCTAAATTCAGCATCATGTATATAGGCATTCTCACGTGGCTGTACCCACATTCCCCTGGGAATTTTCTGTGCTTTCACATATTCCCCCAAAGTGGTGGAGTGTAAATTAAGTGACAATAACTGTTTAGTTTCAAATTCAAACTGTCTCTGGATCTCAATCTGAGATGGTATGTGTAAGAATGATGCTTCGCCATCAACATGTTCGGTCAATATTCGGTCAATATCATTGTCAGAGTAAGAAAAGACATTGGGTGTCGCATTAAATCCAATAGAGGTGGGTAAAGGTTCCATTAGGAACAACAATTTTCTGCGGGTGCAGGCTCCACAAACCGTAATACCAGTAGAAGGAGGGAGAAGCACGTTCATCTATGGTGTGCACCACTTCAGCCTTGTGCTGGGGTGGTGGTGTTACATAGATGACGTGTTCCTCATCTGGCAGAGCAGCAAGACACAACTACATGATTTCCATAAATTTCTAAACCAAATATATCCCAATATCCAATTCACATTTCATTGGTTACATCAGTCAGTATAATTTCTAGATACAACAGTTACAGTTGAAGGCACCAAGTTAACCACGGATCTGTATACAAAAAAAGACAGACTGTAATTCCATCTTGAGGTTCGATAGCAATCACCCCAAACATATAGTTAGATCTTTACCAACAAGCCAAATGATGAGGGCCCAATGTATAATTAGCAAAGAGGAGAACATTGAGCCTGTTATGGACTCAATGGTACAGAATTTCATACAATGTGGGTATCCCCCTAATTTAGTTCCACACAGCAAAAATAAGTTAATGGCTCTAGATAGAAGTTCCTTAACACACGGCAACAAACAGAGAATTAATATGACTCGCATCCCATTCTTATCTATCATTCAATGCAAGCTCCAACAAGATTGCCGGTATCATAAAAAAATATTGGCATATCATAAAGGCAAGCTATCCAAACATCAGAGAATTTACTGAATTACCCCTCATATCAT
The DNA here is from genome assembly GCF_029499605.1 of Hyla sarda. Classification (NCBI taxonomy): domain Eukaryota; kingdom Metazoa; phylum Chordata; class Amphibia; order Anura; family Hylidae; genus Hyla; species Hyla sarda. Next base: position 290,128,650 of record NC_079193.1, read on the forward strand.
ACCGCAGACCTCCCAGTTTACACAACAAACTTGTTAAGGCAGACACCTCTACATCTAGGGGCCCTCAACAATCAATCATATCTCACAGTCCAGAACAAGGGTTCTAACCCTTGCCGGAACTGTGTAAACTGAAAATATATGATAAAGGACCTGTATCTAACTATGTGTTTGGGGTGATTGCTATTTAACCTCAAGATGGAATTACAGGTCCTTTATCATTAAAAAATATTGGCATATCATAAAAGCAAGCTATCCAAACATCAGAGAATTTACTGAATTACCCCTCATATCATACCGCAGACCTCCTAGTTTACGCAACAAACTTGTTAAGGCAGACACCTCTACATCTAGGGGCCCTCAGCAATCATATCTCACAGTCCAGAACAAGGGTTCTTACCCTTGCCGGAACTGTGTAAACTGTCAATATATGATTAAGGTACCTGTATTTAAACATCCCAGCATGGGTACTGAATATAGTAACATAGTAACATAGTTCATAAGGTTGAAAAAAGACCAGAGTCCATCATGTTCAACCTATATCCCTAATGAGTCCCTACTGAGTTAATCCAGAGGAATGAAAAAAAAAAAAAACACCTCATACTAGAGGTAAAAAATACCTTCCTGACTCCAAATATGTCAGTCAGAATAAATCCCTGGATCAACCTTCTGTCCCTATAATTCTAATATACATAACCAGCAATGTTCTTACTCTCCAAAAATACATTCAGATCAAATCATACCTGACATGTAGAATGGACCATATCATTTATGTGTTGACATGTCCGTGTAACCTTATATATGTAAGAGGGACAACTCTGGAATTTAAACAAAGACTAAACTAGCATAGATATTCAATCCGTAAGCAAAGAGTTGATTTACCCATCTCCAACCATTTTTTGGAGGCGGGTCATCATGAGAGAGACCTTAGGTTCATGTCAATTGATCACATCCCCCCGTTCAAATTTGGTGGTGACCACACTAGTGCTCTAAAAAAATGTGACTTACAATGGATCTACAATTTGAACTCACACAGACCGAATGGCCTGGACGTTGAGTTCATTGTCACGCAAGATATCCTAAACGCTACCTAATTTAGAACACAGAACGGTATAGAATATCTTTAGTCAGAATATGGTGATATTTTTGTACAATTTTTTCAATATTTTTCAAATATATGCATTTTTTTTATATGTTGTGATTTTTCCAGTGGCCTGTTTCTATGTACAGTTGCCAGCATAGGGGAGCGGGGAACCGACTATAGTAAGTTCCCCGCTCCCCTCTGCCCTGCAGGCAGTGGACTTGGCATCCCACTGGATGTCCATGTCGGTCTGACTCCAGTTGATCCATCCCTTTAGGTTACAAATTGTAAACTTTGCATAATTCACCACTTGCCATTAACTGCAATGGCCGCTGGATGTTTTTATTCCCCACTGCGCTTGCGCAGGTATGACCGGGATGTGTTCTCATAACTAAAGATGACTCTTCCATCTAATTGGCCAAGCATGTGAAGTATGCGCACGTGCATTGCCACACACACCGCAATAGTAATGCATTATCCCGGACGTGGTGTTCTCTGCCACGAGGGAACGATATATGCAGAATATTACTGCTGGTGAGTGTATGCATGCCATGCCTCCCTCCTGCCTAATTATGTTTATGCCATATTGCACCTGTAACTCAATATACTTTATATTAATATATATCATGAAGGTTTTATATATTTTAAAAGGTTTTAATCACTGCCACTAATGCACTGTATATGTCTATAATGGATCAGTATAGTTTGGTCTATATAAGAATCCTCTTAATGCTATTTTTTTTTACATTGCTTATGAATGACTGTCCATGTATCAAGCCAGAGTGAAAACAGCTTTCCACTCTGGCTTAGGCCCCGTTCACACTACGAAATCTCCGCTCGCTGAATTCCGCGAGCAGATATTCTGCCTGGCGGCCTCCGCCGAAGGATCTTTGGTGCTAGGGCCACAGGGCACTGAGCCGTCACATTGCCGGCTATGCAGTGCTCGCGGAATCTGCGCAGGGAATGAACATGTTCTTTCTTTGCGCGGATCAATGACAGCGGCGGAATTGTCCACCGCGGAAATTCCGCAGTGTGAACGGGTCTCGCAGAGACCCATTCACACTAATATTAAGTTCACACCGTGGAATTCCGCTCGCGAAGTTCCGCGAGAATTCCATAGTGGGAACATAGCCTTATAGAAGAGAGTCCACAGTTCTTATGTTGTATATAGATGGGTGTTGTCTTTATGGAACAACTGCTTACATACTATACCATGTTTGTGGTAAGAAAAATCACAATAAAAGTAAAATGTTTCAGTCCTCTCTTTTTGTGTAGCGTTGCCTTTCCTTGTTTGTAATGGGCATACATCAATGTTGTTCATTGTATGCTTTATTTTTTTTATTTTTGAGTGTTCTGTTCTCTGCTTTCGTTCTTTTTTTTTTCTGGACCTATTCTGGATGTGTCCCCAGCTTGAGAGGTATATCTTTTATTGTGCTACATCTTCTCCTTTTCTTCTTTTTCCCCTCCCTCTTCCTCCTCTCTTCTACTTCCCTTTTGCTCCCTCCTCCCTTCTGCCATCACATGGCTACATCAGATTGGGTTATATGTTGTTTTGGTGTCTCAGCTATGGTATCCCTGCCGCCCAATCAGGTACCCTGAGAAGGATTGTATGCATAGTTACCACTTCATACTTATCCCTCCATTCTATGCCTTTATGGCCCTTTTGCTAATGTGCCTTCTTTTTCACTTTTTGTATTATGGTTGAAACTTTAATAAATAAAAAAAAAATAAAGTTGTGGGATCTATCAAAAACTGCACGTCATTTGTGTATGTGTGTTTTTTTTTTTTTTTGTGTTAAAGGGTTACTGTCATATAAAAAAAACACTACTGACATGTCATAGAGACATGACAAATCTTTTGATCAGTCCCACTACATTCCCACTATTCACAGTAAAGCATTTTATGGACCATTGAGATTTATCAAATCCTTTCCAGAGGAAAAGTTGCTGAGTTGCCCATAGCAACCAATCATATCGCTTCTTTCATTTTTCAGACGCCATTTCAAAAATGAAAGTAGCAAGCTGATTGGTTGCTATGGGCAACTCAGCAACTTTTCCTCTGGAAAGGATTTGATAAATCTCCACTAAATCTGTCAGAAAAAATAATTTCATCCAAATACATATTTCCAATACATATTCTGAAATAGTTCCTTTAGATTTTAAATAACTGTCACAAAACTATACATATACAAAATCTATAGGCCAAAACCTAACATTTTTGCAGTTCAGTCCATATTTGCAGTTCACATTTCTCCAGTTATTTAAGAACAGTTCTACCTCTTTCGATCAACCTTTTCACTTTTAGTGCACTTATTTTATCTTTGATTTATTCAGCTGGAAAATGGAAAGTATCTATTTTCACTGGTGAAATGGCATCTGCCGGGACCACATCACAAGTGTACATCGTATTCTATGGACACCTTAGAGCATCGGCTCCTGTGTTTCTGTACAGTACTGAAAAAGATATATTCCAGAGTGGCCATGAAGATACATTTGATGTATGTATTCTTAATGAATTTTGATATTACTGATAACATGATATAAAGTTCTTTATATAAGTCTGAACACTGTGGGGGAGATTTATCAAAACTTGTGTAAAGGAAGAGTGGTTCAGTTGCCCATAGCAACCAATCAGATTGCTTATTTCATTTTTTCAGACGCCCTTGTTCAAATCAAAGAAGCAATCTGATTGGTTGTTGTGGGCAACTGCACCACTCTCCCTTTACACATGTTTTGATAAATCTCCCCCTGTGATTTTTTACTATTTCTATAGCAAATAAATACAAATGTAAAACACAAACATATATAACTCATCAGTATCCTTTACATTTTCACTTAGAAATGTTGGCCTTGTTGCAACTTACAATTATATTTTTAGTTGTAGTCACACGCCTTAAAGTGTACCTGTCACTTCAGAAAAGCTTTTTACATGTCATGGAGACATGTCAAAAATTTTAAGCAACCAGGGACTGAGGGGGAGATTTATCAAAACCTGTCCAGAGGAAAAATTGCTGAGTTGCCCATTGCAACCATTCAGATCGCTTCTTTCATTTTTGAAAAGGCCTCTGTAAAATGAAAGAAGAAATCTGATTGGTTGCTATGGGAAACTCAGCAATTTTCCTCTAGACAGTGCTAATTTCTTTCAAAAACAGCTCTATGTCTGTCCCCAGGTTGGGTGTGGTATTACAACTTGGCTCTGTTCACTTCAATGGGACTGAGGTGCAGAACCACACCCAACCTGGAGACAGACGGGGGATTGGTATTTGAAATAATTTTCTCTGTTTTTCTATTCCTGGATAACCCCTTTGAGAGCCCTTAGGCAGTGCCATACATCTGTTTTAAGGTTTAGTATTTTGCCGGTTCGCATAGAACCAGTTTGCCACAAAAAACAAACAAAAAAAAAAAAAAAAATGTTTTCAATAAGTTTTTCGAGTTGAGAAAGCCAGACTTTTGAAAGACTTGATCAACACTAATTCCAAAGTATTTGCTTGATATATGCTACACAATTCATAAAGATTCCAGCATTTTTCTTATCACTACTATATTTATTAAAGCTATTATCAATATATAAAGAATTTTCAACACCCATGACACACATGACGGAAAGTTACTGCATTCATATTTATTCAGTCACCTGACCAAATGTAATCTGTTATACATTCAGATACAGTATGTGAATTTATTTTGACAATGGAATCACTGATGTCTTCAGATGATATCAGTTTTCTTTCATATTTTCTTTTCTTCAGATTAACATAGGAGACATTGGAGAAGCATATAAAATACGAATTGGACATACAAATTCTGGAGATTCCCCAGGATGGTATTGTGAAGAGGTAATCAACTATATTTAAATGAAACTTAAAAAATGAAATAAAATAAATGTTAATTCTTAGATGTTGTAAACTCAGACTACACAATATACAATTGCATCAAATTTTAAACATTGGCTTGGGAGATTGTATTCCAAACAATGTAACTTCCAGCTGTTGCAAATCTGGAACCCCCAGCCAAAGGCTGTACAGGCATGCTGGGAGTTGAATTTGGCTTAGGCTATTTAAAATCTACTGCCTCATCTATGTTTGCACCATCTATTAGTTTGTTTTGCATGCCCCAATGGGGACTCAAAGTGTGGTGCATTTAACTCTGCCCCCATTAATACTGCATCCACTTTCTTGTAAGCTCCGCCCCCTTTTTTGAACATGGTGAAAATTTTTTTTTAAAGACTCATTGAAATCATGACACAAGTCATATAAGTTTATTTTTTTGTAAAATACTTTTGGTACAGACAGTTTTATTTATTCCCCTCATTGTCATAGCTTACAGAACACGTCTGATACCTCAGTAAGCCAATATTAAAAATGATTAAAGTAGCACTCCAAGGTTTTTTTTCCCCCATATCATGCACACTCATCATCACTAGTTATACAACACCATTTGTTTTATCCCAGTACAGTACAGCTGTATCTATGTATTTCATTACTCTTATTTGGTCATGTGATCACCAGTCTGACTTTCACATAGTTTCTGTGTTAATGTGTGTCAGAGGATGTCAGTCCTGGGTGACCTGAGTTTCTGTGGACTACAGATTCCTACTAGCAGCTCTCAGATCCCTCTGTGCCCTTACCATTTCTATCTCTAGGATCAGGATATATTCTAAATACACCTCCCCTGAGGCTGCGTTCACACACACACACAATTGCAGCAAATTGCAGCAAAATGGTGCCAACTGACTGCATTTGTGCAAATCCCAGTAAAAATGTGTCATTTGTACTATCATTTGAAAAATTGTGGCAGAAATAGCCAAAATGGGGTAAAGACATGAAAAAGGTAAAATATTTGAAATACGAAAAAGTAAAAATTCTAATCTTAATAAAACACCTAAATTGTGATTATAGGTCACTTTTGCCTCATGGCAATATTTCTCTAGAAATGCACTTCTAAGTCTGAGCTGTGTTAGACTCACGGCAATAGCTGTAGCACTCAGGGAAAAAGTGGGTCTACTGGACCTGTGTGGCTGATGATGTGGGCCATGCCAGGGAGTGGAGTCTAAGGTGCCATTGGTTTTCACCAGAGCCCGCCGCAAAGCTGGATGGTCTTGCTGCGGCAGGCGGCACCCAGGTTGCTACCCCTAGCACGACTGGACCACACAGGCGGCTGAGGAAATGCGAGGCACCGGAGGGATACGGCATGTGAGTGATGGGCTGCGCATGCAGGTGTGCTCTGCCGGCTGGGGAGGAAAGCGCTCACGGCCAGCATGTCTGGTCGGAGCGCTGGACGTTACAAGCTATTTAGGCTACTGGTTGCTGGAGTCTAGTCAAGTGACTAGGCTGCTCTCATTAGGAGAATAGAACCAGCACTTCTCTTTTTAAAGCCAACGGATTCATGGGAAATGTAGGCAGCATTCAATTTTGCTCTTAAGTCAAATAAGTCTGCTGTCAGAAAAAGGCATACACAAGAAGCTCTTCATTATTCTCCAATAACCCATGCTGCATGTAAAGATATGATTTACTGTAGAACCCATGGGCATCGACAACAATAGACAGGACCTTTCTCATACAGATCGATTAAAGACACTACTGGGCATTTACAGTGACCTTTCCAGAGGCCATTCTACAGGGAGGGGGTTCTGAGCTCTGTTTTGAATGGTGGTGGATCCAGTGTTATCTCTTTACTGGTGTCGTGTTTCACTATACCTCTTATCTGCTCTGAGAGGAAAGATATTACTGGAAAATTATCCGTACAGGAAGTCTTAGCTCAGTTTTAGCACTAGTGGTCAGAATGGAAACTGCAGGATTCCATACTGATGATAAAATATACATAGTAAAATGGGAAAAAAAAAACATCACCCCAAATTCCTATAGAACATGACTAACATAAAAATCTGATATAAACAATTGTAATTTTTTAAAATGCTTAGTTGGTCATTAAGGTTACATGAAAGGAAACCTGTTAGAACTTGTTGCAATGTTTCTCAGGGGGAATCTCTAAGTAAAGGGTGCCACTTTTCATACGACACTGATTTAAAATGTATGTGAATGAAAAAATACATGTTATACAGTTGACCAAATATTTTTATTATTGGTGAAAAGGGCATTGTTTATTTTACTTTTGGTCTCTATAGGTGCAACTGTTGAATATTTTCACAAATGAACAATTCTGTATCAAAGTAAATCGCTGGCTTTCACATGACAAAGATGATGGAGAAATCTGCAGGGAGATTCCTGTGCCCAAGAATGGTCATTCCAAATTGCCATGTAAGAGGATTATATATACACACATTCTCTTATTTGTCTTGTGTACTTCATTTCATCGGCACCAATGTAAGGGGTGCAGGTCACAGGGACAAATTTTTGAAGTTTGTAGATATCTGTACAAATGTGACAGCTAATCAAGTTTGCATAATATGTATTATATATTAAATTACTTCTACTGTTACAAAGAAGCCTTGGAATATTTTCAATGGGCTATAACCAGTCATTGAACAACATCTAATCGTTTTATCTACCATCTTTTATAATATCATAATATTAATACTAAACATCCAGAAAAATTAGGCACATAACTATTTTTTTTTTCATTATTATATCCTTTCCAGCTATTGTTTACTGCTCTTTGGCTTTGGGGTGTCTAAGTACGGGATGATGTGGCCCCGTACTGTCCTTCCCTTTCAGGCAGAGTCCCTGCATGTGCCCAGGGCCCCGCTTATGGTATCACCATAATGTACATATGTTTGTATGTTTGTATTATAAAAGTGTACGGTTTCTTTAATGTTTGTACCACAAGGTTTTTAGACAGGAGGCACTAGTGACCAGGTGACCCCCCCAAATTACCTATGGGCTCATTGCACAGCCCCCCTATATATAACAAGGGGAGGGGCTGCAATGCTCTTTCCTGCTAAGGTCCAGTGCAGTCATGTTGTTCCAGTGTCTGTGTCCAGAGCATTGGAGGCCTCAAGCCTAAAGTCCTGCAGCCACAAGTCGGTCATGAGTAAGTTAAGTCATCTTATTGTCAGTCACCATCTCTGTCAAGTCAAGTTCATCTGTAGTCACCGTGGCCTTCACTAAAGTCAGTCTAACTACTGAAAGTCCAAGCAAGCCTGTGAGGTCCCCCTGTGTCACTGGTCACCTCCTTGGGATATTTGGCTGTACTGCAAACACTATATCACCTGTCTTGACTCAGTAAAGCTGCCCTAATCCTTAATTTGGTTTTGATGTCTTCATTGCCCCTGCCTAACCCAGGATCAGCGGTATTAACTTCGGGTGGTTGAAGCAAAACCATGCCCTGGTGTAGCGACAAGAAGGGGTTAATACCATCTGCCCCTTGGGCCATAACATCTGCCCTGCATCTACCCTGCACCTCACACCCCAACACCACAGCTTTATGAAATATTATTTTCTTAATAGAAGATGATTAAACTAACAACTGCCTGCTTAGGCTATAGAATAATACCCTACACTGAGCTCATTTCACCCACTACAGCACCAAAGTGCCAATCTTCCCCAGTCCCTCTGTCCCTCTTACCCAGATGAGGTTCTGTCCCGCCTGTCCTGATAAAATTTTGAGCAACCACTCACTGAGGCTACAGCGTGTTCAGAATGTGATCAGAAGAGATGGGATAGTGTGTTATCAGGATAACTAAACAGAGGGACCAGGGCAGAATGGAGAGTTGTTGCTGGAGCAGGTAAGGTGAGTACAGTATTATTTTATAGCCCAAACAAGCAGTAGTTGTTTTTTTTAGAAAAATTTGAGAACCCCTGTAATATTTAACATGCTATAAAAACCTTCAGTAATGATAACTATCAGGGCCGCCGTCAGGTGTGTACAGGCGGTACACCTGTAAGGGACCCAGGTCCAGTGACCCTCGTCACTCGTTGTCGTTCAGTGTAACAGGGACATCCCTGCAACCTGAATGATCTCTTCAGAATGCTGGGATGTCTCGGTCCCTGCCACTTCAAATTTCTGGAGGTTGCAGAGAGGCGGGCATGCAGGCACATCACTGACGTGAGCTTGTACAGAAGGAGCAGAGGAGCACCGTGGAGCAGGGAGACAGGCTGACGGCCAGGTAATTATAGTGGCACAGCATGCCGCCCTCTGTGCTCCAAACACTGCTCTTCCAGCCCAGGGACCTACAGCTATAGCCCATAGGTCTCGGACCTATGGGAACAATATGGGAACCTACACCTACCTATGGGGGCAATATTGGGGCCTACACCTCCCTATGGGGGGCAATATAGGGGCCTATACCTACCTATGGGGAGGCTACACCTACCTTAGGGGGTGCTGGCGGCCTACACCTACCTATGGGGGCAATATGGGGGGCCTACATCTACCTATGGGGGGCAGTATGAGGGCTTACGCCTACCTATAGGGGGCTACACCTACCTAAGGGGGCACTGCGGGCCTACACCTACCATTGGGGGCCTACACCTACCTATGAGGCCTACACCTACCCTTGGAGGCCTACACCTACATATGGGGGCAATATGGGGCCTACACCTATCTATGGGGGCCTAAAATTATTTATGGGGGCACAAAGTGGCACTATGTATTCAGACAATACACATGGGAAGTTTGTAAAGAGGAGGCATTTTGCTGAAGAAATCAACCTAAAATGTTTGTCTGGTGCTCTGACAAGTGGAAAAAACAGAAATGTGAACGACTCAGAGAAGACATCGCTTGTGAATATCCAAATGTAATTTTTAAGCCGTGTTCTGTGCAGTAAAATACTTTGCAACACAGTATTTACTGCACTGCACTCTGCTATAATGTAATTAGAAATGAATAATTATAAAATAAAATTGGGGGTGGGCCCTGAGGGGCAGATTTGGGGACAGGCTGGTGGGGGGGGGGGGGGGGCAGGCTTAAAGCTGTGTAAGGGGCCCTGAAATTTCTGATGGCAGCCCTGCTAACTATGTAACTGTGTACTGTACAATACCTTTGGACAGATACTGTTGGATAACTGTATCAAAGCAAACTTTACCTTTCTTGGAGTGGTTGGTGGTTGCCAAACTTATACAAATCTCTTTTTTTCCAGACACTGCTGATGTGTCACAGTCTAGCACACTTCCTCACTAACCCTCACCCCCCAGTCCCTCCTTAACTGATGTAAAGAGCTGTGTACATTAGCTAATGATGGGGTGGAAGGTGAGGACAAGCAACGAGGCTTACTAGGCTGCAGCATTTGAGAAGCTTGGCTTCGTCTTCTTTCTTATTGACTGATAAGTAAAAATGTAATTTTACAAGGTCATTTTAACATTGCTATTAGGGATGAGCGAATCGAATCTGACTAATCTGAATTCGTAACAAATTTCTGGAAAAATTTGCTTTGCAATAAATCCGAATATTGCCGCGTTTCGATCGCACAAATAGCTTCATTAAACTCCATTTAGTGCGGTCCAGGCTCCAGGGCATCTAAGATGGCAGATCCCCATGTCAGGACATGGGGCAAGGAACACTGGGAAGACGGGTAGGTATGACCCTGAATCACATGCAGCATGCAGCCTATCAGCAGCCAGCCACCCCTGTGATGTCACAGTCCTATATAATCGGCAGCCATCTTGTGGTCAGTCACATCAGCGTTTTATTGAAGCGAGAGAGGGGGACAGAGAGCAGTGTGTGTTGCACAGAAAAGCATTTTTACAGCAGCAATTCACCTCAAGTCCAGCCTAGAAGCACTGATAGGGAAGGGAGAGAGATTGAGAGAGAATGCAAGAGAGAGTGCAATTTTGGGTGTACCTACTTACAGTGGGGCAAAAAAGTATGTAGTCAGCCACCAATTGTGCAAGTTCTCCCATTTAAAAAGATGAGAGGCCTGTAATTTTCATCATAGGTATACCTCAACTATGAGAGACACAATAAGAAAAAAAATCCATAAAATCACATTGTCTGATTTTTAAAGAATTTATTTGCAAATCATGGTGGAAAATAAGTATTTGGTCAATAACAAAAGTTCATCTCAATACTTTGTTATATACCCTGTGTTGGCAATGACAGAGGTCAAACATTTTCTTTGCCCGATCCCGGTGTTTAAAACGGGGTCACACCGGGACCCCGCATCACACCGGGTGGATCCCAGCTGCTATTCATAGCCGGGACCCTGGGCTAACAGCGCGTGGCACCGATCGTTGTGCCGCGCAATATTAACCCTTGATATTAACCCTAAGTGAAAGAAAACGCTTCCCGGCAGCTCAATCGGGCTGATCGGGACATAGCGATAAAATCGCGATGTCTCGATCAGCTAGGACGCAAGCGGAGGTCCCCTTACCTGTCTCTGCGGCGTCCAATCTGGGTTTGATTTCTCCAAGCCTAAGCTACAGGTTTGAGCAATCGAGCCCCTATATCGCTGATCCATGCAAAGCTATGGCTTTGCAGGGATCAGCATAAGAGATTAGTGTGTGCAGTGCTATAGCTCCACTGCAAAAAAAAAAAAGTGAAAAAAAAAAGTTAACCAAGGTCATTTAACCCCTTCCCTAATAAAAGTTAGAATCACCCCCCTTTTCCCATTAAAAAAAAAACTGTGTAAATAAAAATAAAAATAAACTTATGTGGTATCGCCGCATGCGGAAATGTCCAAACTATAAAAATATATCGTCAATTAAATCGCACAGTCAATGGCGTACGCACAAAAAAATTCCAAAGTTCAAAATGGCCTATTTTTGGTCACTTTTTACATCATGAAAAAATGAATAAAAAGCTATCAAAAAGTCCGATCAATACAAAAATGATACCAATAAAAACGTCAGAACACCACGCAAAAAATTAGTCCTCATATTGGCCCGTACGCAAAAAAATAAAAAGTTATAGGGGTTAGAAGATGAGAATTTTTAACATACACATTTTCCTGCATGTAGTTATGATTTTTTTCCGAAGTACGACAATATCCAACCTATATAAGTAGGGTATCATTTTAACTGTATGGGCCTACAGAATAAAGATAAGGTGTTATTTTTACTGAAAAATGCACTGCATAGAAACAGAAGCCCCCAAAATTTAAAAAATGACATTTTTTCTTCAATTTTGTCGCACAATTAATTACGTAACCTTTGCGTACATTTGTGGTGTACGATTTTTTTTCCTGTTAAAGTCTTAAGGGCCTTGCTACTGTGAAAGGCCAGCCAAAAGTACACACCTGTTGGTGTTGTAGACAAATACTGTTTTAAGTGTAGTGGAGCTTATTGTACTCCCCTCATAAGTGCATACCACGTACGTACATCTATGTGGTGCACCATTTTGTTCCTGTAATAGTCCTAAGGGCCTAGTTACTGTGAAAGGCCAGCCAAAAGTGCACACCTGCTGCTGTTCTAGACAAACACTGTTTTAAGTGTAGTGGAGCATATTGTACTCCCCTTATCAGTGCATACCACTTACGTAGATCTACATGGTGTACCATTTTATTCCTGTTAAAGTCTTATGGGCCTAGTTACTGTGAAAGCCCACCCAAAAGTACACACATGTTGGTGTTGTAGACAAATACTGTTTTAAGTGTAGTGGAGCTTATTGTACTCCCCTCATATACGCACTAAGTATGTCAGGCAGAGAAGTGCCAGGATGTGCACAGAGGAGGGGCAGAGGCCTAAATTCATCAGGCGCAGGCAGAGGTAGCAGCAGACTAGGGGAGAGTGGCAGCAGGAGTTGCAGCGAGAAGCCTGAGCTCCCGGTATCAACTAGCAGTCGTGTCTGCTAGCAGTAGTGTCTGGTTAACTCGGTCATCCACTTAATCACAAGTGACATCTGACACCCCCAGTCAACAGTTGGTGGGTTCCTCAGACACAACCCTCAATTGGCATGGCCTGGGAGTAGTCCCTGTCCTCCAATTGCCTCTGTCCTATGCTGTTCCCTCCCCCATAGGAGTATCCTATGCTGTGGGTTCAGCTCCACTTTTTAGTCAGGACGATCTACTAGAGGACAGTCAGCAGCTACTGCCCAGCCAAGAAATGGAGGAGGCATGCCCCGTTTCCTTCGCTAGGCGGGCAAGTAGTGAGGAGGAGAGTGGCATGGTAGGTGGTGTTGGGAGCGTTCAGGTTCCTTAAGAACACACTGTTGAGGAACCTGCGGAGGACATCAGTGATGTGCAGACACAACTCGATGATGATGAAGCCGATCACACTTGGGAGCCGGGTGGAGAAGGGTCTTCATCATAATCAGGAGACGAGGGTGGCAGGTTGCTTGTGTGGCAGCAGTTGAGCCAGCAAGGTAATAGCATGGTTGGGAGTCAGCATGGTGGCAGCAGTGGGAAGTCTGAAGCCAAACATGCCTGGGGTAGACCACCTGCTTTGCGGCAACCTACCTGCACGGGAGGTAGTGGAACAGGGGTTCTGGGAGTCGACGGAAGAAGCAGTCAGTCAGTGCAGACTGTTGGGGGGAAAATCAGCTACTCTGTGGTGTGGCAGTTTTTATCTGAAGGATGTTAACACCTCCAGGCTGTGTTATTGTGCCGCCATGTGGTCTCCTCATGCTGCTGACACATTACTTAACATTTTTTTATGTTAATCTATTTAAAATCTTCAATTTAAATTTTAAAATATATCTTTAATCTTTTCAATCGTTAGGCCCTATGATCTTGTCAGGCTGCTGCCACCTCCAGGCTGTGTCATTCAGCCACTCTATGGTCTGCTCATGCTGCCGCCAACTCCAGGCTGTGTCATTCAGCCACTATATGGTCTCCTCTTGCTGCCGCCTGCATCTGCATGTCATACTGAATAACAGTATTATTTCAGTAACACAGCACCATTTACTGTCATTCAGCTATCAATGTATTTTTAATGCATATTTTTAATAGTGCCTGTACACATTGGGCTATTTTCATCATGTTTTACAATAAATTGGCTTTCCCTGGGAAACGTTTGTAAAAAAAAAAGAGCAGACTGACTTAGATGCATATTTATTAACCAATCCATTTACAGAACATTTTGGTTAGAAAAGATTCCAGTTTTTAGAATGTCAGACTTTTGTCAGACTTTTTCAAAAATCTAGAGCATTCAGCAAATCTGTACATATTCTTATAGTTTTCATGATTCAGGCTATTTACATAGCATTTCCCAGTTTGGTGTTCTCGACTATTGTCACATTCTTACACTCCTGGTGGCCTCCAGTACTATTTAAAACATGAAAGAAATTCTGCTTTTTTTATGTATATCAAGTGCCTGAATTATTACTGAGCAGAATTTATTCTATAAAATATTTTTTTTTTGCAAGATATTTCTTTTATTGAGGAATATTTTAATAGATCAGGATTAAATATGTAACGAAATGCTAATCACTTTTATAGGGTATCCAATTATATTCATAGTTGTTTAAATGGAAAGGCTTGTAAAAGACGCAGTCCTAAAAAAAGAAATTAGAGCAACGTATACTTAAAGCTTTTCTTACAACCTGAGCCTTGTGAAGTTAGTCCATGTAAACAGCAAAAAGTCACACCAGCAGTTAACCCTGTGGTGCTTGGTCAGGGTAACTCCTCAACTATTGCAACCAGACATCAAAGAGCCACACTTTTATATTTTAAATCCGTTACATTATATGGCAAATAATGGCAGCCACCTAGTAAGTAACTAATGCGTTTCAGATTATATCCGGTCCTCAGTCATAATTAGACTAGACTATGACTAAGTATTGCATATGCTTAGTTATTAGCTATGTGGATGCCATTGTTTACCATGCTTGTACTACTTTTAATCGATTTAGAATGAAAAAGATAGTTTTTGGAATTCGAGTGCTGGCCACATCTTCAATCCATGTAGCAACCTCAGTGCCTTCCTGTCTGTGGTTAGTGGGGATGAAATATGGTACGAGGGAGGGAGGAGATTCCAGTGGGACAACAAAGCCATTTTTACTTGTAGCTACTTAAGATTTCTAGACAGAGAATGGATTACAAATGATACCCAATAAACTCACAAGGATTTAGGAAGCTGAGCTTTAAGCAGCACTTTTGTGGTTTTAGCTGAATGTATTTCCCGGACTAACAAAAAAGCAGCGTTTTGAGCAAACTATAGCGTTTTGGTCAGAATCATGAGGGACATGTCTCACTGAGTTTGAACCCACAAATCTTATAGTCTAGAAAACAAACAACATGAATTCATACAGACTTACTTTAATGGTGAACAAGAAATTAAAGGGATTCTCCAAGGAACTGATCTTTGTGCAAGATGTAGATGTGTGACCATGTCTGTTTTTCTCCATTGATGTCTCCATGGAACTGCACTTATCAAAAACGTATCCCCTATCCACAGGATAGTAGATAAGTGCCTGATTTTGGGGGGGGGGGGGGGGGGGTTGACAGCTCGGAACCCTCACAATCTGTACAGGGCCCCACTACTTATTTGTCATTGACGCCCTCCGGACCCCACCTTCCTGGATGAGAACGACATCACTGTGGCCAGTGTTTGGCTAAGCAGCTGCTGTGATGAACACACCGAGGAAGTAGGGGATCCCAGCTGTCTGAAACCACTCCCACCCCCCGCAATCAGATGCTTATCCCCTATCCTGTGGTTATGGGATAGGTGTGTGATATGTTTAGTCCCCTGGAGTACCCCTATAAGGGGGAAATGATCTGTGCCCAATGCTTGCCAGGAAAGCTGTTTTTGCTAAATGCCCCGGGTTGTGCAGTAATTTATTAACTTTTCCCCAGTCTGCACCGTGCTCAACAAATAGACGAGGCAATGGGCAAAGGGGACATGGTCTCTCCATGCGCTTAATTTATTACAATCTACACCAGCACACAGCTTCAAGCTGGTGTAGATTTCTGACGTAGATTTCTTAGGCTGCCTGGATTTTTAAAGAGGCGCCTGTATGCTGTACAGAGGCTGTTTCTCAGTAGCGCTTCAATTTTGTGGAACCTCATATTTTTAATGCAAACAAATTAACAAAGTAATAGGACTTGAGCACTGAACTCACTGGACACTTCTCCAGACTCGTTCTACTTATTGGTCGGGGTCTGAACACCAAAGATCCTGGCCAATCTTGTATGTCTACAACATATAAAGAACAATTTTAAAAGACAGTGTCCATTTAAGTCGAATCTTGATATGTGTATGACTGCTTTCAATGCTTTATATTTTACAACATTTGGCGCAATAGTAACACATTTTCATATATTTTCATTACAGTGACAAAGTACAAAATTGAGGTGGTAACAGGTGACTTGTGGAATGCTGGAACAGAAGCCAATGTGTATATATCACTGCAGGGGCAATATGGTGACACAGGCTCCAGACAACTACACAAATCAAACAAGCCAAACCCATTTATTAAAGGACAAGTAAGTTATGTGACAAACGATAGCAGTGACCAGACATCAGCTTATGTTTTCTTTATTTTTTTCCTTTTTTTTTCCAGTTTATTCCTTCATTATTTTCAAAATGACACAAATAACAATAACTGAGAGAATGAGAATAATGAGGCCTGAAAAGGTTACACATTATGGCCAAAAGATCATGGTATAGAATGATAGTTATCTGACAAACACATAACAATACCAGAAATATAATTGTCATTGTATTGTTAGGATTCGGCAGGCTGGAGGTGGATCCTCTGTGTCAGAGAGGGATTGGCGTGGACCGTACCTATGGACCGGTTCTAAGTTGCTACTGGTATTCACCAGAGCCCGCCGAAAAGCGGGATGGTCTTGCTGCGGCGGTAGCAACCAGGTCGTATCCACCGGTAACGGCTCAACCTCTCTGACTGCTGAGACAGGCGCGGTACAGAAGGACAAGGCAAGAGCAAGGTCGGACGTAGCAGAAGGTCAGGGCAGGTAGCAAGGGTCGTAGTCAGGGGCAACAGCAAAAGGTAACAAGATCCGGCAATGCTGGGAAGGGGAAGTGAGGTTATAAAGGCGTGGAGCAGGTGGGAGCTAATTACACTGATTGGGCCAGGCACCAATTAGTGGTGCACTGGCCCTTTAAATCTTAGAGAGCTGGCGCGGGCACGCCCTAGAGAGCGGAGCCACGTGCGCCAGGACGTGACAGCCGGGGACCGGGACAGGTGAGCAGATTGGGATGCGAACCACGAGCGGGCGCGTCTCGCTATGCGGATCCCATCCCCGCCGGCAGTGTCAGTGCAGCGGGTCTGACCGGGGCGCTGCAGAGAGTAGAACGCCGCGAGCGCTCCGGGGAGGAGCAGGGACCCGGAGCGCTCGGCGTAACATGTATAGGGATCAAAACCAAAAAGGGGACTGCAAGAGAAGTGTGGTGAGGGGAATAAGGGTTATATTTCTGACAAAACAATTATATATATATATATATATATATATACTAGCTGAGTACCCGGCGTTGCCTGGTTTTTCATTCCTAATCCTTGTTGTGGAGGAAAATAAACAAAGGAGGAAGCTTTTGACTTCATGTCCCGTCCTCATATATTGTTGCCATATCCCGACCTCCTATCCCAACCTCCTATCCCATCCTCCTATCCCGACCTCCTATCACGACCTCCTATCCAGTTCTCCTATCCGATCCTCCTATCCCATCCTCCTATTCTGACCTCTTATCCTGACCTCCTATCCCGAACTCCTATCCCGTCCTTCTATCTCGTCCTCCTATCCCGACCTCCTATCCCGTCCTCCTATCCCATCCTCCTATCTCGACTTCCTATCCCAACCACCTATCCTGACCTCCTATCCCAACCTCCTATCCCAACCTCATATCCCGTCCTCCTATCCTGACCTCCTATCCCAACCTCCTATCCTGACCTGCTATCCCGACCTCCTATCCTATCCTCCTATCCCGACCTCCTATACCAGACCTCCTATCCCGTCCTCCTATCCTGACCTCCTATCCCGACCTCCTATCCCAACCTCCTAACCCGACCTCCTATCCCGACCTCCTATCCCGACCTCCTAACCCGACCTCCTATCCCTTCCTCCTATCCCGTCCTCCTATCCCGTCCTCCTATCTCGACCTCCTATCTCGACCTCCTATCCCGATCTCCTATCCCTTCCTCATATCCCGTCCTCCTATCTCGACCTCCTATCCCGATCTCCTATCCCTTCCTCATATCCCGAAATAAAAAAAAAAGCACAAACGGATGCGCTCCGTAGTGTAACACCAAAGGTGAGTTGGTAACGCTAAGTGTGAATTGCGCTTACCACATGAAGTTGTACTCCAACCAAGTACAACAATGGAACAGGGTGTATCATCAAAGGGTCTCTGCAGCTTCGTCCCGCTGAAATAGAATCACGATAAAAACAAGCAATCTCCAGGTAGCAGAGCGGGATCAATGGAAGCGCTGAGACCAGATAAGAAGTTAAAAGGATTTATTTCCCATAATGCAACGCGTTTCACGGTCACCCGCTTCCTCAGGCCTGAGGAAGCGGGTGACCGTGAAACGCGTTGCATTATGGGAAATAAATCCTTTTAACTTCTTATCTGGTCTCAGCGCTTCCATTGATCCCGCTCTGCTACCTGGAGATTGCTTCCTCATATCCCGACCTCCTATGCCGTCCTCATATCTCAACCTCCTATCCCGTCCTCCTATACAGTCCTCATATCCCGTTCTCCTATCTCGACCTCCTATCTCGAACTCCCATTCCGACTTCCTATCCCGACCCATAATATGTGTACCAGGTATTGAAATATGTCCAGCCGTACGGAAGTTTTGTGGGAACATACATTTCCCATTGATTTGCATGGGACTTTAAACAAAAACCCTGACCCTCAAGAATGGGGGTAGTTAAGGGTTAAATTAACTATCCTATATTTTAAGTGGACATATAAGTTACATGTGACCAAGTATTATCGAAATATCTCCAGCCGTTTGGAAGTTATGCAGTAACATATAATTCCCATAGGCTTGTATGGGACTTTAAACAAAAACCCCGCTCCTGGCAAATGGGGGTGGGTAAGGGTTAAATTACCTATCCTATGTTTGTTGTTGACATAAAAGTAACATGTGTGCCAAGTTTCATGTTAATATCTTTAGCCATTTGGATGTGATGCTGGAACATACAATCATACATACACACATACATACACACATTGGGGGATATTTATCAAAGCTGTCTATGTCCCGCATCAATATAGACCAAACTACAGAGGGTTAGTCCGGTCTATTGTGCTCCTAATTTATCAAAAGGCGCACGGCTCTTGATAAATTCTGCGCACTGACTTCAGGATCTATGCTTTAGACTGTATTTAAACCTGCTCCAGCATGGTCTGACATTTCGGCGTGCTTTCAGCCGATGCGACTTGTCGCTGAAAAGTCGCTTTTGATAAATTCAGCACCAATGCATTTTCCAATGCATTTCCGTCTAAAATAGACTAGAATGCATCATGTTCTAAAAATCCTCTAGAGCAAAAGTTGCTAAAAAGTCGCAAATATTTAGACTGCGACTTTTTGTGCGACAAATTTACGCAGAAAAAAACAGTCTAAATCCTTTGATAAATATCCCCCATTGAGTTATATATATATATATATATATATAGTGTTCTTGATTTTTCTAAATCTCAACGTTATATAAATATGGATAAATACCGTATTTATTGGCGTATAACACGCACTTTTTAGGCTAAAATTTTTAGCCTAAAGTCTATGTGCGTGTTATACGCCGATACACCCCCAGGAAAGGCAGGGGGAGAGAGGCCGTCGCTGCTCGCTTCTCTCCCCCTGCCTTTACTGGGGTCTAGAGCCCTGCTGCCGGCCCTTCTCTCCCCCTGGCTATCGGCGCCGCTGCCCGTTCTGTCCCCCTGACTATTGGTGCCGGCGCCGATAGCCAGGGGGAGAGAAGCGTCGCCGACAGCCAGGGGGAGAGAAGGGGCAGCGGCACCCATTGCCGTTGCCGCTGCCCCGTTGCCTCCCCCCATCCCCGGTGACATAATTACCTGTTGCCGGGGTCGGGTCCGCGCTGCTTCAGGCCTCCAGCGTGCGTCCCCTGTGCCGTTGCTATGCGCTGCGCGGCCTCTCTCCCCCTGCCTTTCCTGTGGGTGTATCGGGGTATACACGCGCACACACGCACTCTCATTTTACCATGGATATTTGGGTAAAAAAACTTTTTTTACCCAAATATCCTTGGTAAAATGAGGGTGTGTGTTATAGGCCATTGCGTGGTATACCCCCATAAATACGGTAGTTGAATTGAACAAATTTTTAAATGCTGCTTTGCCTATAATTTTGTCCTTTTATAATTGTCCTATTTTTGTAGACTGATTCTTTCTTTCTGGAAGCTGTTCATCTTGGTGATTTGCACACAATCATCATAGGCCATGATGGACTTGAATCAGGTAAGACATATGAAATAGTTTCTCGTCCGTGTTCATAATAAAAGACTATAGGGAACAGCCAATAAGGAATAGTGTGGAATTTCATCCTATGAATACTTGGCTTAGGTATATTGCTAATACATACAGCTTTAAAGGGGTTATCCAGGAATAAAAAAAAACAGAGATAATTTCTTTTAAAGACCGCTCCCTGTCTGTCTCCAGGTTGGGTGTGGTTCTGCAGCTCAGTTCCATTGAAATGAATGGATTCAAGTTGTAATACCACACCCAAAGGGGAGACAGACAGGGAGCAGTATTTGAAAGAAAATAGGTCTGTTTTTCGATTCCTGGATAACCCATTTAACTATAAAGAATCATGTTTACCTAAAGATTGAACACTTGTTTCATCAGCATGAAAGATGCCATCTTGTCCTCTGACCTAACTAACAAAATGTATCTAACCTGCTCCTCACTGAGTTTCCTTTATTCCTTTTGCCAATCATGATTCTCATCTTTGGTTATTGTTTTTCCAAAATAAGAACAGAACCAAACTGCATATTCAAGGTGAGGCTGAATTAACACTTTAGCTGCCCCCTGGGAGTTGGGTTTTTGGTGATGATTGTTAAAACTGTTCAGCTGCCTAAATGATATATATGTCTAATAATCCTTATTCCTTTATCTTGTAACAATATAACAATTATTTCACCTAGGGAATGGCTGGTACCTGGAGAAAGTAATTGTCCATGATGAAGTATACGATAAAGAGTATACATTCCTCTGTTACAGGTTTGTTAATAAAAATAGAATTTATGAATATATTTTGCTGTATAATGTTAGTCTTCATTTGCACTATATGTTTGAAAAAACCAAGGGCAAGCTCTGTGGACTGTCTTAAAGTGGACCTGTCAGCAGGAAAGCAGGAGTGTAAATAACAACATGGCTAGTGGGCATCAGTCATCAGGATTCCAGGCATATCTTTTTATTTCAATAGTCCTTTCCTTCAGAAAGATATCAGCCTTGAAAATGAGTCTTAAGTGCTCAAGCAGTCCCCAGCATTGCAAGAGCAAAGGTAGGTCCAGCCCATGTCCTCTTTATCACCACCCCATAGCCTTCTTGCTTCCATCTACCCTGTTTAACTGGCAGCCACTAGATAAAGAGCACATGGTCATACTTACCCGGGGTCTTGCTATGCTGGAGAATACCCCTTGGGCACTTGAGCCTCATTTGCATATTAACAAAAAGGCTTAGCGGTGGAGAGGACTATTGAAATAAAACAAGGTATGCCGGCAATCCTGATGAAAAGCTCTATCTAGCCATTGGACCCACGGGGTTTGAAGTGTTCTCCACTCGTGAGAACGCTTTAAGCCCTGGTAAGGGGACTTAGGGCATACAGGTACACCCTGAGTCCTTACGAACTTGGGAACGGGGCGTACATGTATGCCCTGCATCCCCAAGGTGATACAGCCCCTACATGTGCCCATTGCTACAGACTATAAACAACCCTGTATGTGAACTGATGCTGACATTTATAATGCTGCTAGTCTCTTACATAGAAACATAAAATGTGTCGGCAGATAAGAACCATTTGACCCATCTAGTCTGCCCAATTTTCTGAATTCTTTCAGTAGTTATTGGGAGACATTTATCAAGGTATTTAGAGACTTTTTTTTTTTTTTGCTTACTCCAGGAGGCACAAAAAGTTGCACATGTGCCTAAGTACTTGCCTGTGTGACTTTTGTGGGTAAGCAAAAAGTTACAAACAGCCTTACCTACGCAAATTTCTGTTTTCACTTTGCAGTGGTCACAAATTTATGATGTGCGAAAGTGCCACGTAAGCAAATAAAAAAAAGTTGCACGTCTACTCCAAGTCAGAGCTGGAGTACAAAACTCCCTTACGTGAGCAAATTTAAAAAGTCGCAAAAAAGGTCTCACTAACGTCTCAGCTGCTACAGTTTTGCTTATGTGCTCCAAATTTATCAACCCCTTGTGTTAGTATGACAAATATGTAGCACATAATCAAAACTGAAGCAAAAAAAAATGTCTTCAGAACTTGCTTACCAAAGCCAACAATGATAAATGTCCCCCATTGTCCATATTTTAGATGAAAGATAATGTTATATTGCATGTTCTATTGCATGACCCCATTTACTACAACCATTACGATCCTTAGAGCCATCAAATATGTTGTAATGTTATTTTGTGTGTATATATATATATATATATATATATATATATATATTTTTTTTTTTTTTTTTTTTTTTTCTTTTCTATTTATTTATTAATTTTTTTTAATTAATTTTGACCGGGCTAAGCATTCAAGAGTTCTGTGAAGATATGTTAGTTATCCACCATTCCCCCTCCATTCTTATCTATGGGAGGAGGTGTGATGTGGTGTCAAGATCCCGAAAACTCCAGGAGATCCTTTGGCTAGGGGATAACATGTATAGGGGTGGAGTACCCATTTACAAGGACAAGACAGACCCTAAAGATCAGTCAATGGGGTCTATCAGGCAAAGTGCTGATCCATTGTTTGATGAATCCTAAATATTTGCTTCTGGGACATAGTGAGGAGGGTCCTGGTGGTACACGTTCTGAAGGCTCTGGTTGTCACCATTTACCCCATGGCAACAAGAACCCTTGGCACATGACTCACCAGCCCCTTTACTGCTATGACTCAGAAGAAATTATTTGTGATTAGCACAAAAAATTACAAATTCTGCCTTGGTTAGTATATTTGGATACAGGTCTTTGCCCCAGGTAATGGAAACCTGAGTTACAAGTTGCCTTTCACATTTCTGTTGTCCAGTTCTGGTTTAAATTCCACTTAACCTTTGTGACAATTTTTTGCATAATGAATCACCAGGAATAATGCGTGTTTCTGAACGTCTCATAATATAGTAAGAGTATAGTCATCTAAAGGAATTTTCTGACATGTTTTATTTCATATAATCTGGGTGATGCTTATTTCCTGATACTGGCAGACAATGATGAACAACATAAATGCAGTGTGCTTGTAAACTTTTCATTAAGAGAACATTTGAAATTCAAAAATCTTTCACATGCGGCACGACTGAGGAAGCAGCTAATGAAATATTGCTGAGGATTGTTGTTCCGCAGTTTAGGATTGTGAAATTATCTGTAAATCACTGTGGCTTTATATCCTGGCATGCAACATAATTTCTTCAAATTGGTGACATGAAAAATAGTGTAATCATTTTATATTCCCTGTATTTTGCTATTCTCAGTTTCTCATCAAATTGTGAGAAATGTGTTTTATTTGAAACTGTAATTTTGGTGCAACTTAAAGTGAATCTCCACTTAAATTCTAGTTATATGGGGATACTGCTGTCATTCACCTTTAAATACAGCAATTGTGGCAATTGAAAAAAAAACTAAACTATAAATGTATATTTTACTCTTTAATCTGCCAATGTAGGATTATGTTTATAGATTGGCATGTAAAATTGCATATTTCTTCATATATAAAATTATTTTAAATATGAATTAATATACAGTAAGTGAAATAGTATGCACTTAAAGGGGTATTCTGGGCAAAAAATCTTATCCCCTATCCAAAGGATAGGGGATAAGATGTCTGATTGCGGGGGGGCCCGCTGCTGGGACCCCCTGCGATCTCCCTGCAGCACCCCCATTCTATGCGGAGCTGCGTTTCTAGTTTCGGAAACCTTCGGGACTTTCCGGGACTGGAGACTTAATGTAATGCCACGCCCCCTCCATTTATGTCTATGGGAGTGGGCGTGATGGCTATCATCCCCCCTCCCATAGACATGAATGGAGGGGGCTTGACTTCACATCCCCTGTCCCGGAAACCCGGAGGTTTCCGAAACTAGAGACGCAGCCCTGCGTGGAATGCGGGTGCTGCAGGGTCCCAGCAGCGGCCCCCCGCCATCAGACATCTTATCCCCTATACTTTGGATGGGGGATAAGATGTTTTTGCTCGGAATACCCCTTTAACCCCTTAACGACGTATATTTACGTCCTGCGCCGGCTCCCGCGATTTGAAGCGGGATCTCGCCGCGATTCCGCATCATATCGCGTCGGTCCCGGCGCTCATCAACGGCCGGGACCCGCGGCTAATACCACACATCGCCGATCGCGGCGATGTGCGGTATTAACCCTTTAGAAGCGGCGGTCAAAGCTGACCGCCGCTTCGAAAGTGAAAGTGAAAGTGACCCGGCTGCTCAGTCGGGCTGTTCGGGCATCCCGAACAGCTGACAGGACACCGGGAGGGCCCCTACCTGCCTCCTCGGTGTCCGAACGGCGAATGACTGCTCCGTGCCTGAGATCCAGGCAGGAGCAGTCAAGTATCGATAACACTGATCACAGGCGTGTTAATACACGCCTGTGATCTGTGTAAAAGATCAGTGTGTGCAGTGTTATAGGTCCCTATGGGACCTATAACACTGCAAAAAAAATGTTTTAAAAAAGTGTTAATAAAGGTCATTTAACCCCTTCCCTAATAAAAGTTTGAATCACCCCCCTTTTCCCATAAAAAAAATAAAACAGTGTAAAAAAAAATAAAAATAAACATATGTGGTATCGCCGCGTGCGTAAATGTCCGAACTATAAAAATATATAATTAATTAAACCGCACGGTCAATGGCGTACGCGCAAAAAAATTCCAAAGTCAAAAAAGCGGATTTTTGGTCACTTTTTATACCATTAAAAAATGAATAAAAAGTGATCAAAAAGTCCGATCAAAATAAAAATCATACCGATAAAAACTTCAGATCACGGGGCAAAAAATGAGTCCTCATACCACCCTGTACGTGGAAAAATAAAAAAGGTATAGGGGTCAGAAGATGACATTTTTAAACGTATAAATTTTCCTGCATGTAGTTATGATTTTTTCCAGAAGTGCGACAAAATCAAACCTATATAAGTAGGGTATCATTTTAACCGTATGGACCTACAGAATAATGAAAGATGTAATTTTTACCGAAATATGCACTGCGTAGAAACGGAAGCCCCCAAAAGTTACAAAATGGCGTTTTTTCTTCGATTTTGTCGCACAATGATTTTTTTTTCCGTTTTGCCGTGCATTTTTGGGTAAAATGACTAATGTCACTGCAAAGTAGAATTGGCAACGCAAAAAATAAGCCATAATATGGATTTTTAGGTGGAAAATTGAAAGGGTTATGATTTTTGAAAGAAAAGGAGGCAAAAATGAAAGTGCAAAAACGGAAAAACCCTGAGTCCTTAAGGGGTTAATGACAAAATAAACACACCAAGATTGTTGGATTGTAAGAATGCAATATTTGTTAGTAATTACAATACTAGAGTGAAGAGGACTCTGTACCCTGCTGGACCGTGTCTAACCTAGATACAAGATACGATAGGGCATAGAGACATACAGGTTCCATATGGCATCCTGAAGCACATTTGCTCACAGATGTTGTAGCTGGGCTTGTAGATTCTGCACACTTGTAGGTTGCCAAAACTGGCTTACCATAAATGCTCCATTGGTGATAAATCTGGTAACGGGGAAGTGTTGCTGTCTGACAGAGACATTTCTCATAAACTCTTGTTGCTAAAAAATTCCAGTTGGAAGCCTTGTCACCAGAGGCAACATATGAGGCCACAGGATGTCCTGCATATATTGTTGAGCTGTTAGTGTCCCTTTTATCACTAATAGGGGTGACAGCCTCCCGTATGTGATGGCTCCTAAGATTATCACACCACCAGTTGGGTCAGTGTGTTGCTTCAAAGTAAAGGCAGAATTGAAGTGCTCATGATGATGCCTCCAAACTAAAACCTGGAACCTGGATTCATTGACAAAGACATTGACAGACATTTATCAACCGATTTACCCGAGTTTTTTCGCATAATATTGTTGCAAAAAATTTGCAATTGCTCCACCGTCATTTTTCATGCGACAATCTGCCATGAGAGCGAGAAAAGCTTTTTTTTTTCAAACCTGTGTACATAAGCGTTTTTACAATTTTGACTTGCCATAGTCAGAAATGTATCAACCGCGACATTCGCAAAATAGACGCTAAGGCTTTAAAAACCTACTAAATATACTCCTGCCGAACCTTGGCTTAAATAACAGAAGCTGACTATTGTTTTCACTTAGGTGAGAAAAAACTCCCACTTTTGCTTACCTGCGAAAAATGTATTAACGCTGGGCAACAATATAGTAAATTTGTTGCACGTAAGTAGAATGGAAGTGAAAAAAAAACTAACTAAAAAATAGCATACCTAAGCATGCCTAAATGCCCCTCTATAGGTTTCCAGTCTGTAGCAGTTCAGGTTTGTTATTCATGATACCACTACAAATGAATGCAACGGTGGCTGGCTGTCAAAAACAGGAACTGTGATGGGTGCCTTAACAACAAATTTCCTTCCGGTAGACAGAAAACTGTGGTAGCTGTTCATACTGTTGGCCTGTTTGGGTTGTCGGGACCCTGTTCCTCGTGTAACCACTGCTCCCAATACCTCTTTACAGGTCAGTCAGAATGACTTGATGGCGGGCAATTTGTCAGAACAACCATGCTGCCTGCTCTCTAAGTCTGTCAACTGGACAAAATGTCTTCAAGTATGTCATAGGGGCAGGTCCACAGGCCACGTATGTCCACGGTCTTTCTCTAATAGCTACACTTCACTGCACTCTCCAAAAGTCGCCTCTAAGAACATTTGGTAGGACAGAGGGTGAAACGCTTCTGTGGCAAGAGCCAGCGTTTAATCGAACCCCACCTGTAAACATTTACATATCTGCCTGAGACATAACTGCATACTAAGTTTTGTAGCAATTTTTGCAGCAACATTTCTATGTGGGTGCATTATTTTTTGTCAGTAGGTGTATAATGATAAACACAAATGGTCACAAATGTTCTGTTCTGGTCTTGCAGCCTGCACAGTATTTCACTTTGTTAGATCTGCAGTTTCCTCTTCAGTGATGTTATTTATAAAATATATGGGAACAGAATGAACCGTCCATGTTGGATTGATCAAGCAGGGTCTTAATATTTTACCTACAAGAATACTTGGGCACTTCTCTGCGTTCTTTTTCTTTCCTTTCAGTCTTTTTTCTACCAACTCTATGGTGGGTATTACAAAATAACTAGAAAATAGTTTTTCCTTTTTAGGTGGTTAGATGAAGGAGAGGAAGATGGGAAAATTGTGAGGAAGCTGTCTGTCACAAAGGAAGCTGATTTCCCAGCCAGTAAGCTTTAAGAATTCTAGTCAATACCCCATATTGTCTTATGGAGAGTTGCATTTACTATTATAGCATTTTTACTCCAACAGGGTTGGAACTTGAAGTGAAGAAGAAAGAAATGGTAAACCAGTTATGTTAATACCTAGTTTGTTTTTGTTTCTATAAGGCACTGGAAAGCAATGTATTATTTTCTGTCTTATCTTTTCTTATCAGTGGACTGCTGAGCGATGGAAGTATCAGAACCAGAACTCTGTCCAGTTTTACTGCAAAGCAACAGGAAAATTTATCCGTCTTACTCCAGATGGTAGAGTGGATGCACTTGGAGACAAAAAAGATAAATATGGTACTTTAAGCCTTAAATGTACAAGTATTCTTATATTGGTGAATAATATGATGGTAGGGTAAATGCAAGGTGTACAAATATGGATGTTTCTTCAATATACTGGCCATACATACTAAACAGCTGTCATCTCTCTCCTGCCCCCTCCCCCCCATACACTTGCACACTCAAGAATTTCCGCACATCCGCACCAATTCCGCATTCATTTGGGTGGTTTCTGCCTTGTGCGGATTTTGTGCGGAATTGGTTCCTAATTGGTGCGGAATCCACATGCGGAAATTCAGAAGTGTGAATGGGAGGGCGGAATCCCATAGGAGTCTATTGGGCTTTAATTTGAGGCAAAATCTGCATGCGGAATCTGTATGGAATTCCGCATGCAGAAATTCTGCTGTGTAAATAGGCCCCTAGGGTATGTCCACACTAAGGAATTAGAGAGGAATTTACTAAAGTAATTAGGCTTGCTTATTCTGCTCCAATTCTAGCTGGGCTGATGATATGTGTTTTAAGTGGGAGAGGGAAGTTAGCAAAGTTAAGGTACCTCTGCTGGTGGCCCACGTCTCTTTAGAACAATAGGATCACGTATGTGGTAATCCACATGCTTGATCCTTTTCTCCCACCAACATTTGCCATTAAGGGATAGTTTGGAGGCTTCCCATACACATTTGATGGTTGGCTGGTCCAGCTGAAATCATCAATTCGGCTCACTTTAATCTAAGGTGAATCACCAACTTAGGTGACTTGAAAATATGCCTATTCAAATATACCTATTCTTAATAAAGACAAATAAATGTTGGCACTGCTCTGACCTCACAATACAGCAGATTGATTTTAACCTGGGTCTTGATCCATTTACGGAGCCACAAAGTACAAAAAAGTGGTAGGCTTGTCACACATTTCTTCTCAAAGGAATGAATGCTGCGGCTTTATGCAGACAAATAAGGCGATGACTGATTCTTCCCAGCAGTGAAGAGGCATGCGTTAAGAATTGGCCAGAGGGTGGTAGATAGTCCATTTTTGTCTTGATACAGAGTTTTAGTGTAGCTGGGGTGTAGATCTTAGAATAGAGTTTACATACCAGATGTAAAGCCACAGTAAGTGATTTCCTATCTGAATGGTTAATTGACTTTAAAAACATCTTTAAAGAGTTGTCTGGTGACAAAAAAATTGTGGAGTATGGGCCAAGGTTGGCATAAAACTTAAAAAGAAAACTTCTACTCACCTGCCCTGAACCCCTTCTCCGTCTCAATAGAACCCAGTCTCCACTGAGCAGTGCTCTTCTTTTGACACACATGAAAATGCCTGCCCTGCCATAGTGTTGCCCTTTGACAGTCATTGCCAAAAGTACCAACAGTAGGAAGCCTAGCTTAGCTGAGATATAGTACAATTTTCTGGTACTGGACATCCTCTTTATTTCTTATTTACTGTGTAATTCAATTGTATGTAGGGAATTCGGTGATCAGCACAGAATATTGAAAACAAAGAGGGTTAAAAAAAAACAGAAATAGTCAGCACCTTCATTAATACGATAAAGACGGATTGTGCAGGTGCACGCTTCCCTATGCAGGGCCGTTTGAAGGAATTTGGGGGCCCCAAGCAAAATGGACATGGAGCCCCCCCCCCCCCCCTTGATGTTCACACACGTCACGCTCTAGGCCTGGCGTCAGGACGTAGTAACGCCGGCCTTTGAATTCTGGGAGCGCGACGTGAGCGAATGTCGATACGAGACCCCCACGTTAGGTGCGGCACAGTTCCCCCCACGTTTGGTGCGGCACAGTTCCCCCCACATTAGGTGCAGCAGTTCCCCCCACATTAGGTGCAGCAGAGTTCCCCCCACATTAGGTGCAGCAGAGTTCTCCCCACATTAGGCTAGCAGTGTTCCCCCACATTAGGTGCAGTATAGTTCTCCCACATTAAGTGCAGTATAGTTCCCCCACATTAGGTGCAGTATAGTCCCCCACATTATGTGCAGTATAGTTCCCCACGTTAGGTGCAGTATAGCTCCCCAAATTACGTGCAGTACAGTCCCCCACATTAGGTGCAGTATAGTTCCCCCACATTAGGCAGTATAGTTCCCCACATTAGGTGCTGTACATTTCCCCCACATTAGGCTGTAGTTCCCCCACATTAGGTGCAGTATAGTCCCCCAACATTAGGTGCAGTATAGTTCCCCACATTAGGTGCAGTATAGTTCTCCACATTAGGTTGGCAGTATAGTTTACCCCACATTAGGTGCAGTATAGTTCTCCACATTAGGTTGGCAGTATAGTTCTCCACATTAGGTTGGCAGTATAGTTTACCCCACATTAGGTGCAGTATAGTTCCCCAACATTAGGTGCAGTATAGTTCCCCAACATTAGGTATAGTATGTTCCCCCACAGACATTCAGCCTCCAGCCATACAATGTATGGCTGGAGGCTGTATGCCTGTTTACTGCCCTACTTCAGTGCTCCAACCACTGCTCCTCTGGTCCGGCCACCATAGCAGTAGGTCCCGGGACTGGAGGAGCGGTGGTCAGAGCACTGAAGCTGATGTGCCACTGGTCATTTACCATGCTGGCCAGCGCATGTCCTGTTCGCTGCTCCGCTTCTCCGCATTGCTTTCCAATGGGCGCACGCACGGGACGTCAGTGATTCCGGCGTGCGCTACCTCCCGGCGGTCCCTGCGAGGGCCGAGAGGGTTAACAGGGGCATGGGATGTCCTTAATAGGGATGTTCTTAATAGTGATTGGGAAATTTATCTGGGGGGGGGAGCAATTGCCCCATTTCCCCCCCCCCAGATCCGCCACTGCATGCATTATGTACACACACAACACACTGTACACATTATATACTGTACATGCATGCTTCATACACACACATACTGTACACATTACATACTGTACATGCATCATACACACACATACTGTACACTTTACATACTGTACATGCATCATACACACAGATACTGTACACATTACATACTACATGCATGCTTCATACACACACACATACTGTACACAATACATACTGTACATGCATCATACACACACATACTGTACACATTACATACTGTACATGCATGCTTCATACACACACACACTGTACACATTACATACTGTACATGCATCATACACACAGATATTGTACACATTACATACTGTACATGCATGCTTCATACACACACTGTACACATTACATACTGTACATGCATCATACACACAGATACTGTACACATTACTTACTACATGCATGCTTCATACACACACACACATACTGTACACATTACATACTGTACATGCATTATATACACACACACATACCGTACACATTACATACTGTACATGCATCATACACACACAGATACTGTACACATTACTTACTACATGCATGATTCATACACACACACATACTGTACACATTACATACTGTACATGCATCATACACACACACACACTGTACACATTACATACTGTACATGCATCATACACACACATACTGTACACATTACATACTATACATGCATCACACACACACAAGCACACACATACTGTACACATTACAAACTGTTCATGCATGCTTCATACACACACACACACACTGTACACATTACATACTGTGCATGCATTATATACACACACACTGTATACATTACATACTGTACATGCATGCTTCATACACACACACACTGTACACATTATATACTGTTCATGCACCATACACACACAGCACACACACACTGTACACAGTACACACTGTACATCACCACAACACACATACTGTACACAATACATACTGTACATGCATCATACACACACACACACTGTACACATTACATACTGTACATGCATGCTTCATACACACACATACTGTACACATTACATACTGTACATGCATCATACACACACACTGTACACATTAAATACTGTACATGCTTCATACACACACATACTGTACACATTGCATACTGTAACTGCATGCTTCATACACACACATACTGTACACATTACATACTATACATGCACCATACACACACAGATAGAATAGATCAGTGTTTCCCAACCAGGATGCCTACAGAGGTTGCAAAACGACATCCTTTGGCTGTCTGGGCATGCTGGGAGTTGTAGTTTTGCAACAAATGGAGGCATCCTGGTTGGGAAACACTGATATAGATACACACATGCACTTTATATATAGTCATCCACAGAAGTAACACACACACAGGCACAGTACATAGACATACATATATGTACACACACACACACACACACATATATATATCCACACACCTGCTTATACACATATATATATCTATATATCCACACACACACACACGCTTATACACCTATATATATACAGCAGGGACACCTACTTTAGTCAGGCCCCATGTTGTACAGCCTCTGCGGTCTCCTCTCCTCACAGCTCTCTCCTCCCCCCTCTCCCTCCTCCTGCTCAGATGGCTGAAGGCTGAGAGAAGAGTCTGGGGCAAGTGCAGCGGGGGGGGGGGGGGGGGGGGAGCGTGATTGTGGTGAGGTGAGAAGAACTCCAAAGCTGCAAGTGAGTTTATTTTAAAAAAAAATGTCAGTCATTTGTCTGGCCCTGGTGATGGGTGGAATTTCCCCGTCGCTACAGGATGGGCAAGCACTGGTTCTGCTCGGGGCCCCCCAGTCAGCTCAGGGCCCCAAGCAATTGCTTGGTTTGCCTGTCCTGTAGCGACAGGCCTGTCCCCATGGCAAACACAAAACATACAAAATAAGTGTTGCAGCAGCAAACGCTAAAGCACATGAGCACTGTAGTAAATTGCATTTCAGCTATAATAACTCTAAATGTAACTTAGCGCACCTTTTGATCAAAACATGGAGGTGACTCTTTTTTTGCATGACATTGACTTCAAGCATTCTCTTTTTTGTTTTTCTTAACACGTCAAAAAATGACATTTCCATAAATGTCTCTCTGAAGGGTAAAATGTGAAGATGTGATTAGTAGTGAAGAGGAAAAGGTCACACAAAGTGTAAAGAGTGTGTGAGTGAAAATATCTGGAGATTAGTGAGGTAAAGAGCTGGGAAGAACATTTTAGGTTTGATTTAGGGTTATAAAAGTATTAGCTGCATAGCTTGTAGCCAGTAGAAGAATTATAGGACAACTGCAGTGGAAAATAAGTGTTTGATCGTGGGGGGACCCAGCTCCTAAACGGGACCCCGGCATTAGCGCACAGTATGAGAGGTCGACAGTTACGTCCCTATCCCTATACAGTTCTATGGGAGAGGTGAGGAGGCAAGAACGCTGCCTTCCCGCCTCTCCCATAGAGTTACATGGAGGAGGTTTGTCAGCAAAGCCATGGCCTCCGTGCAGGAGATTGCGGGGGGTCCCAGGGTTCGGATCTCCCGAGATCAAACACTTATCCCCTATCCTGTGGATAGGGGATAAGTGTTTTCCGCGGCAGATGTCCTTTAATATGGAGGAGGGTGGAGGAATAAAAGGAGAAGTGGGTGGCAGATCAGGAATAGATAAAGATGGTGATAGGCTGTTTATTGGATCACCAAGCTTATTATTGCTGTGATATGCCAATGATATGACTAGTACATGCATTTTGGTTATATCATGTACAGTGTGGAATAATACAGGACATTTTTTTTGTTGGTGAAAGTTTTGGAAAGGATTATAGAACCATAACAATTCTGCCCTCTCGACAGCAACACAAAAAACAAATTTTTCTACAGCAGTGGTGTCAAAAGTGCAGCTCTCCAGCTGTCGTGAGCCTGTAACCTGGGATAAGCTAATCGAATCTGACAAATTCAAATTCGTTACGAATTTCAGGAAAAATTTTAATCACATGCAGCATGCAGCCTATCAGCAGCCAGTCACCCCTGTGATGTCACAGCCCAATAAAATCGGCAGCCATATTGCGGCCAGTCACTTCAGCCTTTCACTGCAGAGAGATAGATAGGGACAGATAGCTCTGTGTGTTGCACAGAAAAGCTTTTTTCCAGCAGCGATTCACCTCCTATTCAAGTCAGCGTTCTGTTGCACAGTGAGAAGGACAGAGAACAGTGTGTGTTTCACAGAAAAGCATTCTTACTGTAGCGATTCACCTCCCAGTCACTGTCTACAGCATTCTATTACAGAGAGGGACAGAGAGCAGTGTGTGTTTCACAGAAAAGCATTCTTACTGCATCAATTCACCTCCCAGTCACTGTCTACAGCATTCTATTACAGAGAGGGAAAGAGAGTAGTGTGTTGCACAGTGTGTGGCAAAGAACAGCAGAGATTCAGCTCAAGCCTAGATGCAGTGATAGGGGAGGGAGTGAGATTGAGAGTGAAAGTGCAATTTTGGGTGTAGTACACAGCGACTGTGTGCTGCAGCACTGGTGTGTACCGCTGGTGTTGTGCACAAATACTTTTTGTGCAGAAGTACTGTAGCACATTTTTCTCCCCTCATAAGTGCATAGCACATACTTACATGAAATGGCAGTGTTTTTAGGTGGAGATAGGGAGAGGTTCCTGTGTGGAGCAGCCCTTTTTAGGGCGAGTAACACTTGCCAAGAATGGAAATAATAATGCAAGAGTAGGGCCTTACAGGGGAAGTGTTTACCCTCACCGGTTACAATGGACCATAAGTTATTCCCTTTCATCGTTTAGAGGTCTTTGCATCACATCAATACTTGGTGGTGTTAGTTGCACATGTTGTCTTTTGCACACCTTTCCTTTGGTTAGATTTTTAAAAAATTTGGGGGGGGGGGGGCATATATTTTATCCTAAGCATATTATTAAAAGTTAAGTTTTACATAATGCATATCCTCAATACTTACTTGTGCACACTGACACTTTTACAAAAGAGAATGTTTTCTTCTGCCTACCTGCCTCAGCTACTATTCTGATCCTTCCACCCTCCTGATGCAACACATCTGATGCCAAGTTATACTTTTTTCACCCACCTTTGTCACCGGGTACAGGTGTTGCCACACACCACACCACTCTGTCACTGGGTCACTTTCAGGACTCCTGATGCTGCTGCCACCTCCAGGCTGTCTCATTCTGCCACCATATGTTCTCTTTATGCTGCTGCCACCTCCAGGCTGTGCCATTCATCCACTATGTGTTCTCCTCATGCTGCTACCACCTCCACGCTGTGTCATTCAGCCACTACATGGTCTCCTCATGCTGCCGCCAACTCCAGGATGAGTCATTCAGCCACTATATGTTCTTCTCATGCCTTCACCACCTCCACGCTGTGTCTTTCAGCCAATATATGCTCTCCTCATGCTGCCGCCACCACCACGCTGTGTCATTCAGCCAATATATGTTCTCCTCATGCTGCCGCCAACTCCCGGCTGTGTCATTCAGCCACTATATGATCTCCTCATGCTGCTGCCAACTCCAGGCTGTGCCATTTAGCCACTATATGTTCTCCTCATGCTGCCACCACCTCCCCGCTGTGTCATTCAGCCACTATATGTTCTCCTCATGTTGCCACCACCACACTGTGTAATTTAGCCACTATATGTTCTCCTCATGCTGCCGCCACCTCCATGCTGTGTCATTCAGCCACTATATGTACTCCTCATGATGCCGCAAACTCCAGGCTGTGTCATTCAGCCACTATGTGGTCTCCTCATGCTGCCGCCAACTCCAGGCTGTGTCATTCAGCCACTATATGTTCTTCTCTTCTGCCGCCACCTCCCCACTGTGTCATTCAGCCACTATATGTACTCCTCATGCTGCCGCCAACTCCAGGCTGTGTCATTCAGCCACTATATGGTCTCCTCATACTGATGCCACCTCCAGGCTGTGTTATTGTGCCACCATGTGACATGTGACTCCTTGTTAGATTTGGTCTTTTGTAACCCCACTATTTATTCAAAGTAAACGTCGGGGCCTGGGACATTAAACTTGGAAGTGTAATATTAAATTTAAATTTCAAAATCAAGACTGAGGCCCTATGGTTGTCAACGTTATATATTAGCTGTGTAATTACCAAAAGAATTCAATTAAACAGGTTGGAGCGATGGCTATGAACCATAACTGATTATATGAAACATTTGCCATTCCACAAAGAGTAAGACAGTGGGGGGGGGGGGGGGCAGATGGGAGGCACAGGCTGGAATAGGTGGTAGCTCACCTGGTGGCAGACCGCCAGCTCGAAGCTCACCCAAATGGGTACTCTTATACATAAGAATTACCTAAAAAATCTCTTTATTCTCTTCAATTTTGACGCTATATGGTCTCCCTGCTGCCACATTCACTGAATAACTGTATTATTTCACTAACACAGAACACTTCCTATGTGTGTTAGGACAAGGCAAAGTGTTCTATACCCCTATTAAGGCTCTCTGTAGGCCAGAAATAGCCGTTTTTAATAGCAATTCGCCACATATAAATTCGGAAGAAAACTATTTTTGGGGGAAAATTCAGCGAATCGGCCGGATCGAATTTTTCAAAAATTTGCTCATCTCTACTTGTACCCTCCCAGCCTAGCCTGACAACCTGTCAATATCTATTTCATGGTGCATCAATATAAAATTGAATTAGTGAATGCCCAGATCACCATTTATAATGCAATACTACCTTTTATTTTAAAATACACACAGGTTTTTTTGACGTATTGATAAAAAGAGGAAAGGTGCGTGTTTTCAGAAGTCATCACATCCGACATCTCGCTTTGGCAATTGACAAGGGAATGGTTGCTGCAATGGTATGAAGGATATATGTTTATTTCATCAAACTGTCAATGCATTTTTTGTTTCCTTTATGAATATTTTGTGTTATAAATAATCTGTAATAGTCTCCATTGGAATTTATTATACAGCCGACAATACATCATGTTATGGGTATAAGTCGCCTGTAAAGCTGTGCCACTGGGATATATTTTTACCTCTATAATAATAAATTAGTTGTAACTCCTATATAAGATGGAATAAAGCACATTTTATTTCAGACTTCTAATACACCCAACATACATAATCTATAAAACACAAATCTACATAAATATAAAAGGACAGCTTTATCTTAGAGGAATTAAATATGGTCTTAGTTATGAATTAAATATGGTCTTAATTGGTGGTATACAGAAACTGTCCATACAATCTTAGCATTTCCTAAACAAAACAAGGTTTTCCAAGGCTATGTTCCCATTTATATTGCAAATTCCATCAAATTTGACTAAAGAATATTTCTGCATGCAATGCTATTCTTGAAAACCACAAACACCACAATGGAACCTTGATGAACTCCAACGGTAAGTCAATAAGGTGCATTGGCTGTAGGTGGTGTCCCTTGTATAAAGGGTTCTGTGATGTGTCATGGCTTCCCATATAGACGAAAGCCAAGATGTAGCAATGATGAGGCTTTTGTGCTGCAGAACAAAATCTGGGCCGACAATCTATTACACATAATTTATAGTCTTGTGGGGAGATTTATCAAATCCTGGGCAGAGAAAAGATTGACCAGTTGCCCATAACAACCAATCAGAGTACTTCTTTTATTTTTCCGAGGCCTTTTTTAAATAAAAAATAAATAAATAAAAACAATCCCATTAGTTGCCATGGCCACTGCCTTACTTTTCCTCTAAACAGGTTTTGAAAAATCTCCACCTTAGACTTCTCTTTTTTGGAAATTCAAGGTTCCTTTACATATGTCTATAAAACTCTTTGAGAAGACCACCCCAAATTGCATTAGAAATTGTCATCTAAGGGGGAGGTCTTCTAAAAATAAATCACCCATATGCAAAATGAATGGTAAAATTAAATTCCATTGCAGAAAATCTGGTCTAGATAGGGCGTTTTTCTCAAAGAGATGGTCTTTTGGAGAGATTTCACTGTATTTTTACATTCTGATTATGTTGTAGGGTTGATACAATGGGGGAGATTTATCAAAACCTGTGTAGAGGAAAATTTGCCCAGTTGCCCATAGCAACCAATCAGATCGCTTCTATCATTTTTGAAAGGGCCTTTGAAAAATAAAATAAGCTACCCGATTGGTTGCTATGGGCAACTGGTCAACTTTTCCTCTACACAGGTTTTGATAAATCTCCCCCGTTGGGGGTAATTTATCAGAGCCTATGTAGAGGAAAAGCTCTAAAATATTTATATATAAATAGTTACTCAGCCATAACATTAAAACCATTGAAGGTGAAGTGTGTAACACTGATTATTTTGTGACAAGGACACCTGTCATTGGGTGGGATATATTAGGCAGTAATATAGGCAAGTATATCTAAGTGATGTTGACATAGGACAAATTGTAATGGCAAGATGACTGGGTCAAAGCATCTCCAAATCAGCAGATCCTGTGGGTTGTTGGTAGAGATGAGCGAACTTACAGTAAATTCGATTCGTCACGAACTTCTCCGCTCGGCAGTTGATGACTTATCCTGCGTAAATTAGTTCAGCCTTCAGGTGCTCCGGTGGGCTGGAAAAGGTGGATACATTCCTAGGAAAGAGTCTCCTAGGACGGTATCCACCTTTTCCAGACCATCGGAGCACCTGAAAGCTGAACTAATTTATGCAGGAAAAGTCATCAACTGCCGAGCCGAGAAGTTCGTGACGAATCGAATTTACTGTAAGTTCGCTCATCTCTAGTTGTTGGTATGGTATGTGGTGGTTAGTACGGTATTTACCAAGAGTGGTCAAAGGAAGGACAACCACTGACCGGTAACACAGTCATTACTGAGACATATGTCGAGTGAACATATAGGGGGAGATTTATCAAGACCTGTGTAGAGTTAGAGTGGTGCAGTTGCCCATAGCAATCAATCAGATTGTGTCTTTCATTTTTCACAGGTCTTTTTAAATATGAAAGAAGCAATCTAATTGGTTGCTATGGGCAACTGCTCCACTCTTCCTCTGCACAGGCTTTGATAAATCTCCGCAAAGTGTGTCACAGCTTACTGCTTATAGGGCTGTGTAGCTGTGATACCACAGGGTCTTGTGGAGTCTATTCCCCCTGGGTCGGGTTGCCCCCTGACCGGTATTTTACCGGCACAGGTGGTATTTTGGCCAGCCTGCTGGTATTTTTATATAAAAAAAAATACCGTCAATGTAATGGCCAGTAGGTATCCAACCAATCCTCCAACTCCTGGAATGCTGAACCAAATACTATTACAGTGTTTCCCAACCAGAGCACCTCCAGCTGTTGCAAAACTACAACTCACAGCATGCCCGGACAGCCGTTGGCTGTCCGGGCATGCTGGGAGTTGTAGTTTTGCAACAGTTGGAGGCACATCTGCTTGGGAAACACTGACCTGTACTATATATTACAACATAGTCCAACATGCTGGCAGTTATAGTTTTAGTATAGGGCAGATGCTGAGTCACAGGCTGTATCAGGGCATGCTGGGAGTTGTAGTTAGTAACTCACTGCAACTACTGAATTGAATTTAAAAAAAGCAATCAAAAGGTCACATCAAAACAAAAATGGTACTGGTCAAAACTATAGTTATAGTTATAGAGGTCAGAATAGGACAACATTTTCCTCGCATCTGTGTATCCTGTGATGTCATGCATATATAATTAATTATGCAGATTAGCACAGCTGGTATGTTTTTTGCAAGAAAGGTGGCAACCCTACCGCTGGGTGAGGCTAAGTTTCTACTTGTTTTTTTGTCCTGCGTTTTTTGGGTTGAAAGAAAATGCATGAAAAAACGCCTGAAAAAAACGCCAGTGCAATTTCCTGCGTTTGGCATTTTTTCTGCCATTTTTCTGCCGTTTTTTCATTTGTGTGGAAATTGCACGGTGGCAGTTTTTTTTTTTTTGGTACCCAAAATTTGTTGGGTACCAAACAAAAAAAAAAAAAAGGATGCAGTAGTGATGCGAGCGCAGGAGAAAGCCCAATCTCTGCAATAGAAAGGACGATCGCAGCAGGTGTCAGTAGTTACACCCGCTGTGATCTGTTCTTACCTGCAGGCACTACTACTCCCAACATGGAGCACACTCTGCTCCATGCTCGGAGCTGTAATATCTGCATTAATAGACAGATCGCATCAAGTGTAACTTCTGACACCCGCTGCGATCTGTCTATTAATGCAGGTACTACATCTCCCAGCATTGAGCAGAGTGTGCTCCATGTTGGGAGTAGTAGTACTTGCAGTTAAGAAAAGATCACAGTGGATGTCACTCCTGACACCCGCTGTGATCCTCCTGTATAATGTATAGATAAGGCAGACCGCTCTTCTATGGTCCCTTGCACTGCCGTATATATACACATATTCAAATTTTCCGCAGATAGCTGTGATTGGCCAGGGGACAAGGTGCAGGGGACCATAGAAGAGCGGCTGGCCGCATCTATACATTATACAGGAGGATTGCAACGGGCGATATGTCTATTAGTACAGGTACTACTACTCCCATCATGTGTGTTCCATGCTGGCAGTAGTAGTACTACCTAAAAAAAATGCAAAAAATTAAGAAAATAAGGGAAAAACACACACACACTACATTTTTATTATTGTCTGCTACATTTTTAGGTCCCCACCCACCCACATAAATTAATCCCTTTTTTAAAAATTAATAAAAAATTTGTTATAAAAAAGATTCATTTCGTTAGATATAATTTTTTCCTTCACTACTGTATCTTTTATTTTTATTAAATTTTTTTTATTTTACTCTACGAAATTTTACTAAAAAAGGTATCTCCATCACTTTTTTGGATCGCTAAAGTCCAAAAAAGAATAAAACCGTCTGCAAAAATACCAAAGTTTAAACCCATATATCGTTTTTCTTAGCGATTTTTCACTCCCATGTGACTTCTATTGGAGAAAAACGCCACGATTTTGCCCAAAAAAATCGCCAGTGGCTCAACATTCTGCGATTTTGGGAAACTGCCAAGGAGCTGAAAAATGCCAAAAAAGAGTGAAAAAACGCCAAAGGATTAGAAAAAATGCCAAAGTGAAAAACGCCAAGTGGAATAAGAATTTTGCGATTTCTCATTGATTTACAGCAAACATCTGGCCGCGGCGTTTTTTGGCCAAAAAAACACCATGCGGCAGAATTGGTGTTTTTCTTGGCGTTTTAAAATGTTTTTTTTTTAAAAAGGAGAAACTTAGCCTGAGAGCAGTTTTGGCAGCATACGTGTGACCTACAAAGTACTAGGTTATAATCTGATGGCTGGTCTTTATACATGCAACAAATTATAGGTGTAAGCTTTTATCCCATAGTTTTAAAACATTTCCTTTAACTTCTTGTGTTGTTATTGTTATATAGGACAACAGCGGTATTCTGTGTGAGCTTCAGCTTCATATTCAGGTAGATCGCTCCATTACTCTGGAATCCACCAGAATGCCAGGGATGACCATTTCCTTTAACAGTGATGGTGAACCAGCAAATGATGACACGAGAGGCTATGCAGACATTGCTAAAGAATTCTTCCTACATGTTAAGGTGCGTAGAAAACTGTCTAATTGTTCTCTGTCCATTTTAGGTACTGTCCAGGGTAAAAGGAAATCCCCATAGCAAACATATGCTGTTCTGGACAGTTCCTATAATGGAAAGAGATGTCAGCAGAGAGCACTGTGCTCGTGATGTCAGCAGACATCTCTGTGTTTCAAAAAGAAAATAATTTCCGCTGTAGTATTCAGCTGCTAATAAGTACAGGAAGGATTAAGATTTTTTTAATAGAAGTAATTTACAAATCTGTTTAACTTTCTGGCACCAGTTGATTTAAAAAAAAAAAGTTTTTCACCGGAGTACCCCTTTAAGCAGTCAAACTTTAAGAGCAAATTTTCTTTTATTCGTAAACTGCATTTCTAATTAAACCTGAATATTCTGGATAACAGGACATAATCCAGTGTCTTGACTGTATAATGTAACTATTAATTCAGGAGCAGACACAGACAGCAGTGGTCTCCTGTATGAAAACAGTATATGGGCCCTTGGGGGGGTAATTTATCAAAAACTGTCAAGAGGAAAAGTTGTTGAGTTGCCCATAGCAACCAATCAGATCGCTTCTTTATTTTTTAACAAGGCCTCTGCAAAATGAAAGAAGCGATCTGATTGGTTGCTATGGGAAACTCAGCAACTTTTCGTCTGCACAGTTTTTGATAAATCTCCCCCTTGGTCTCCAAAATCTGCCTATGTGTACCAGTAACTACAACATATGAGATTCATTAACATAGCCCCTAGCAAGAATCACCATTACTGCAAAAACAAGTGCGATTTTTGAGCATGTGCTTCACTTATATTTGCAGTATACAGTGACCACTAGACCTACGATGGCCCCGACATACGATCATTTCAACATACGATGGCCTCTCAGAGGCCATCGTATGTTGAAGGCAGAATCAACATATGATGCTTTTGTATGTCGGGGCCATTGCATAAACGGTTATCCGGCAGCGCAGACTGCTTCAGCTGCCACCAGATAGCCGTTTACGGTGCCTTGTGTGGTCCGCTGACGATCACTCACCTGTCCTCGGGGCTCCGGAGCGTCCTCTTCGGGATCCCCTGCATCGTCGGCGCTCTCCATCGTCATCATCACGCTGCTGCGCATGCTGTCCCGTCATCCAATAGGAGCGGTGTGCGTAGCGATGCAATGGCGGTGACGGAGAGCAAGGATGCCGGGGAAGCAGATGCCTTGCTGGAGCGTCGGGGACATCCCGGGGACGCGGCGACAGCGATGGAAGGCGACATCCAGGGCAGCGGTGACGGTCCGGAGCGGCGGGGAATGGTGAGTACAACTTCCTATACCAGTGGTCTTCAACCTGCGGACCTCCAGATGTTGGCCGTTGGCTGTCCGGGCATGCTGGGTGTTGTAGTATTGCAACATCTGGAGGTCCACAGGTTGTAGACCACTGTCCTATACTTTACATTGCACGAATCCCTCAACATACGATGGTTTCAACAAACGATGGTCCATTTCGAACGGATTACCATCATATGTTGAGGGACCACTGTATTTAGGACAAAATAGGATGGGTTCAAAACAGAAAATGCAGCAAATTGTTCCATTATAATTTTTCTCCTAACAAAAATACTGACCAGAATATTGTGTGGAAACCCAGTCTAATAGTAATAAGAAAAGAAAGACTAGTAAAAGAAAAGAGATTATTTACTGTAAACAAACAACTTGAATATATTGTAAATATAACAAAACTGAATTAAACATATTTGTATTATAATGGTTTCTCTAATACTATCCTATGTTTCCTGGCAAGAAAGCTGAAAGGTCATTTCATCCACTAAAGTTACATGCAGCCTTCTAATAAATAATATAGCAACTGTATAAAAACATTTAAAGGGTAGCTACCACCATCCTATTTTTTTTCCTGTCCCTGCCTATTGCCCATCTATCCCTAACCCCCTCCCTGCTTTTGTTTTTACTATATTAAAAATGCTTTTTGTCTGCCTGGCAGTGTGCTCACTACCAGGCTGACTTCCCCAGCAGGCACCATGTCACTGATGCCTGTTGGGGGAGACTTCTGCCCTCAGTTCATCTACACAGGTTGCCTCCAGCTGTTTCATCACTACAACTCCCAGCTTGCCCTGACATCTATTGGCTGTCAGGGCATGCTGGGAGTTGTAGTATTGAAACAGCTGGAGGCACCCTGTGTAGATAAACTATTAGTTACATTCGGCGCTAGCCCGTCCCCTCCGTCTCCCTCCCCCCCCCCCACGCCATACCCCGTTCCCTCCATCACAACACCCCCCCCCCCCCCCCATTACACTTACTGCAGAGTCTGGCAGCGGGCGTGCAGGGACAGCGGCGGTGACGAGGTGGAGGCGGCGGCGGCGGAGGCGGCGGCGATGTGCGGGAGGAGTGGCCTCCCAGCCAGTGGCCGGGGAGCCAATGCGCTCGATCCCTGCCTGTCTGATGGACAGGCAGGGAACGAGCGCAGGCTGAATGAAAAAGGACCGATGACATCACGCCAGGCCCACTAGGAGGGAGACCCCTAGTGGCCGGTTTTCAAATGTAAATGAAACAATTTTAATTAAAAAAAAATAATAATAAAAGTATATTAGAGATATGTTGTAGTACATAAGTACTACAACATATCAAAAAATAAAGTTGGTGACAGTGCCCATTTAAAGCATGTGCTCTAAGAACAGGTCACATGATTTATGTATCTATTTATTTGCTGTAGCATTTTGTGATAACATTATAACAGCTTGTACATTTGTAAGGTTTATTTCTAGGCAGACATAGATAGGGTGTGTTCTGTTGTGACACTGTCATAATAATGAATTAGAATTTTTTTAAACAGATAACATGATGATATAATATTAAATAATATTAAAAAATGTTTATTTTCATATATTATACAAATACAGCACTGTCTATTGAAGAACTCATTTACAATTTTTTTTCTTTCTTACGTCTTTTTATAAATAACCATAAGGCTATGATCACATGAAGCATTGCGATCAGCATTTGGTCAGTTTTTTAACAGTATTTTAGCCAAAATCAGTAGTGGAACTGTTACACTCTGCGCTCTGGCCGCAAGCACCCAGTCTGCCAGCGGGGCTGGGATTCGCATTGCGGGACGCGCCCACATGCGAATCCCAGGCCGTCACTCACCATGCTCTGCTGCCGCCTTTTCCTCTGTGTTTCAGCTCCGGCATGTGCGTCCCCGTCTCCCAGGGTGTGCGTGCGCCAGAGCTCTGAGATTTAAAGGGCCAGTATGCCCATAATTACTGTCACTACATTATAAAGTTCCTGCACCTCCCCCACTTTCCTGCCGGATCTTCAGTGCCCCTAGCCTGAGATTAAGCATTCCATATTGTCTGTTTGCCTTATCCATGTATCCAGACCTTACCACTACGTTATTTGACTTTGCAACTTTGCCACCTGCTTTGACCTTCTGCTACGTCTGACTACGCTACTGCTTATCCTTCAGTACCTCGCCTTGCCCAGCTACTTGTGTGATCGAGCCGTGTCGAGGGTAGCGACCTTGGTGTCGCCTCCCACAGCAAGCCAATCCTGCCTTGTCGCGA
The DNA here is from genome assembly GCF_029499605.1 of Hyla sarda. NCBI lineage: Eukaryota > Metazoa > Chordata > Amphibia > Anura > Hylidae > Hyla > Hyla sarda. The sequence goes on from NC_079193.1 coordinate 290,173,328, forward strand.
GCTCTGGTGAAGACCAGCGGCACCTTAGACTCCACTCCCAGATATAGTCCGAGTAATTAGTCACACAGGATCCACATCCAGCTCTGTAACAGCAAGATCTGGCCATGGATCCCGCTGGGGTTCCTCTGCCAGATAATCCGGATCTCGCTTCCATCATGGCACTCAGGTCACAGCAGTTGGCCCAGCAGGCCCAGCAGTTAAAGGGGTACTCCGGTGAAAACTTTTTTTCTTTTAAATCAACTGGTGGCAGAAAGTTAAACATATTTGTAAATTACTTCTATTAAAAAATCTTAATCCTTCCTGTACTTATTAACTGCTAACCAATGAGCCACCATGCTGCACTTAGCATACATCTGCTATGCATGGTTGCTAAAATGGACAGAGATGTCAGCAGAGAGAACTGTGCTCGTGATGTCATCAGTGTTCCAAAAAGAAAGGAATTTCCTCTGTAGCATTCAGCAGCTAATAAGTACTGGAAGGATTAATATTTTTTAATAGAAGTAATTTACAAATATGTTTAACTTTCTGCCACAAGTTGATTTAAAAGAAAAAAGGTTTTCACCGGAGTACCCCTTTAAGCCAATTGTCCGACATGATGCAGCAGTTACTCACTGCTCAACAACAACCGCCACAGCCACAGCCTCCTCCTGCTCCGATCTTGCCTCCCGCTGCTGCAGCTGTCTCTGGATCATAACTCTTCTTGTCTCTTCCAGAGAAATATGAGGGGGATCCCAAGTCCTGTTGTGGTTTCGTGACTTAGTGCTCTATGCACATAGAACTCATGGTGGAACAGTTCCCTACGGAACGAGCAAAGGTGGCCTTCATCATCAGTTTCATAACTGGAAGGGCTTTGGCCTGGGCAACTCCTCTTTGGGATCGCAGTGATGCTCTCACTACTAATCTCCAGGCATTCCTGTTGGAATTTTGAGGTGTCTTCGAAGAACCAGCCCGAGCTTCCTCCGCTGAGACGGCATTGCTGAATCTATCTCAGGGCAACTCCTCTGTGGGCGAATATGCCATTCGATTTCGTACTCTGGCATCGGAGTTGTCATGGAATAATGAAGCTCTTTGCGCTACCTTCAAGAGAGGATTATCAAGTCATATCAAGGATGTCCTCGCTGCCCGGGAATTGCCATCTAACCTGAATGAACTTATACACTTGGCATCCCAGATTGATATCCGTTTCTCTGAGTGACGTGAGGAACTACGCCAAGAAAGGGAGTCTGCACGACCTCGGTGCCTTCCTCGTCTGGCACCTATCTTCCAGCAACCACGTTGTCTCCCGCAGTGGAGGCTATGCAAATGGATCGGTCTTGCCTGACACTGCAGAAAAGAACTTGGCAACGAAATGAGAATTTACTCTGCGCCAGTGCAGATCACTTCCTCAAGGATTGTCCTCTGCGTCCACAGTCACAGGGAAACACTCGCACCTAGGATTTGTGGGAGAGACCTCCCTAGCTGTGAATACCACCTCTCCATGCTTAAATTTGACGGCCCAGCTTTTTCTACCCTCCAAAGAGATAATCACCGTTCTTGCCTTTTTGGACTCTGGAAACTTTATTGATGTCTCCCTAGTACATAATTATCATCTGCCTGTTTCCCACCTGTTAAAGCCTCTGTACATCTCTACGGTCAACAGAGAAAAACTGGACTGTACCGTGCTATAAGGCACAGAACCGTTGTCAATGCAGGTTGGACTCTTGCATAAGGAGAACTTGTGCTTCTATGTACTACCTCATTGTACTTCTCTCTTGCTTGGCCTATCATGGTTGCAGCTCCATGTCCCGCAGCTAGATTGGAAAACTTGAGAAGTTCTTCACTGGGGTCCACATTGCAACAGCCACTGTATTCATATACATTTGTCTGAGTTGGAACCATCATCTTCTTGTCCTCTGTTCGGTTTGCCTTCGTTCCTCCAGGACTTTGCTGATGTCTTAAGTGAAAAGCAAGCTGAAGTTTTGCCTCCACATCATCCCTACGATTGTCCTATTGGCTTCCTGCCCTGCACCACTCCTCCCAGGGGCAGAATTTACCCTTTGTCAGTCCTGCTGGGTCCGCAATTCGCATCGCGGCACGTGGCCCTTGCGGCGGGCTCTGGTGAAGACCAGTGGCACCATAGACTTGGCTCCCTCATACAGTCCAAATCATCAGCCACACAGGTTAGAGGATCCACATCCAGCTCCATAACAGGAACCAGTAGAAAGATGTGCACTTTTTTTCTGTGTTGTGGACCCATTCCTGGTTTTGGCTAAGAATATTGACCAATATGAGCTTAAAGTATGTCTGCTGCAGAAAACTGAATCCTCTAGTTCATTAGGACAACTTTATTAACAGCTGTGTGACTTTTCATAAATCAGCCCATTACTGAAGACACAAACTACACCTAAAAATGAGCCACAAATGTCACGACTCGGCTGGCTGGAGGTGGATCCTCTGTGCCAGAGAGGGATTGGCGTGGACCGTGCTGGTGGACCGGTTCTAAGTTGCTACTGGTATTCACCAGAGCCCGCCGCAAAGCGGGATGGTCTTGCAGCGGCGGTAGCAACCAGGTCATATCCACCAGCAACGGCTCAACCTCTCTGACTGCTGAAGATAGGCGCGGTACAAGGGAGAAGACAAGAGCAAGGTCGGACGTAGCAGAAGGTCAGGGCAGGCAGCAAGGATCGTAGTCAGGGGCAACGGCAGGAGGTCTGGAACACAGGCTAGGAACACACAAGGGAACGCTTTCACTGGCACAATGGCAACAAGATCCGGCGAGGGAGTGCAGGGGAAGTGAGGTATAAGTAGGGAGTGCACAGGTGAGAATACTGATTAGGCCTGCTGCGCCAATCAGTGGCGCAGCGGCCCTTTAAATGGCAGAGATCCGGCGCGCGCGCGCCCTAAGGAGCGGGGCCGCGCGCGCCGGGACAACACAGACGGGGAACGGGTCAGGTACGGGAGCCGAGATGCGCATCGCGAGCGGGCGCGTCCCGCATCGCGAATCGCATCCCGGCTGGGAGTAATATCGCAGCGCACCCGGTCAGCAGGTCTGACCGGGACGCTGCGAATGAGAGAACGCTGCGAGCGCTCCGGGGAGGAGCGGGGACCCGGATCGCTCGGCGTAACAGTACCCCCCCCCTTGGGTCTCCCCCTCTTTTTGGAGCCTGAGAACCTGAGGATAAGACTTTTGTCCAGGATGTTGTCCTCAGGTTCCCAGGATCTCTCCTCAGGGCCGCAATTCTCCCAGTCGACCAAGAAGAATCTTTTACCTCTGACCGTTTTGGATGCTAGAATCTCCTTCACAGAAAAGACGTCAGAAGATCCGGAAACTGGAGTGGGAGAAACAACTTTGGGAGAGAAGCGGTTAAGGATGAGTGGTTTAAGGAGAGAGACATGGAAGGCATTGGGAATACGGAGAGAAGGAGGAAGAAGGAGTTTGTAAGAGACAGGGTTGATCTGGCACTTGATTTTGAAAGGACCAAGATAGCGTGGTCCCAGTTTGTAACTGGGGACACGAAAGCGGACATATTTAGCGGAGAGCCATACCTTGTCTCCGGGAGCAAAAATGGGGGGAGTTCTTCTTTTTTTATCAGCAAATCTTTTCATCCGGGATGAAGCCTGTAAAAGAGAATTTTGGGTCTCTTTCCATATGGTGGAAAGATCACGAGTCACCTCATCCACAGCGGGCAAACCAGAGGGCAAGGGAGTAGGGAGGGGGGGAAGAGGGTGACGGCTGTACACCACGAAAAATGGGGACTTGGCAGAAGATTCGGAGACTCTGAAGTTGTATGAGAATTCGGCCCATGGTAGAAGATCTGCCCAGTCATCCTGGCGGGAGGAAACAAAATGCTGTAAATAGTCACCCAGGACCTGATTAACTCTTTCTACTTGCCCATTGGATTGGGGATGATAAGAAGAAGAGAAGTTTAATTTGATCTTGAGCTGTTTACAGAGGGCCCTCCAGAATTTAGACACGAATTGGATGCCTCTATCTGAGACGATATGCGTGGGCAAACCGTGAAGGCGAAAAATGTGTACAAAAAATAGCTTTGCCAACTGAGGCGCTGAAGGAAGACCAGGAAGAGGAATAAAATGTGCCATCTTGGAAAATCGATCAACGACCACCCAAACAACTGTGTTGCCACGGGATGAGGGCAAGTCCGTAATAAAGTCCATACCAATCTGTGACCAAGGCTGTTCAGGAACAGGCAGAGGATGAAGGAGACCAGCAGGCTTCTGGCGAGGAGTCTTATCCCGGGCACAGACAGTACAGGCCCGCACGAAATCAATAACATCAGTCTCCAGAGTCGGCCACCAATAAAATCGAGAGATGAGTTGCAAGGATTTTTTGATGCCCACATGGCCTGCGAGATGGGAGGAGTGTCCCCATTTGAGAATCCCGAGACGCTGGCGTGGAGAAACGAAGGTCTTCCCTGGAGGAGTTTGCCTGATGGAAGCTGGAGAAGTGGAGATCAGACAGTCCGGAGGAAGGATGTGTTGCGGAGAGACCTCTACTTCAGAGGCATCAGAAGAACGAGAGAGGGCATCGGCCCTAATGTTCTTGTCAGCAGGGCGAAAATGGATTTCAAAGTTAAAACGGGCAAAGAACAACGACCACCTAGCCTGGCGAGGGTTCAGTCGTTGGGCAGACTGGAGGTAGGAGAGATTCTTGTGATCAGTGTATATGATAACTGGAAATTTTGATCCCTCCAGCAGGTGCCTCCATTCCTCAAGCGCCAATTTAATGGCCAGTAGTTCTCGAACCCCGATGGAATAGTTTCTCTCCGCCGGGGAGAAGGTCCTAGAAAAAAACCCACAAGTCACAGCATGCCCGGAAGAATTTTTTTGTAGAAGGACAGCTCCAGCTCCCACTGAGGAGGCATGTACCTCCAATAGGAAGGGTTTAGATGGGTCAGGTCTGGAGAGCACGGGAGTGGAAGAAAAGGCAGACTTGAGATGTTTAAATGCGTCTTCCGCTTGGGGGGACCAGGTCTTGGGATTGGCATTTTTCTTGGTTAAAGCCACGATAGGAGCCACAATAGTGGAAAAGTGTGGAATAAACTGTCTGTAATAATTGGCGAACCCCAAAAAACGTTGGATAGCACGGAGTCCGGAGGGGCGTGGCCAATCTAAGACGGCAGAGAGTTTATCAGGGTCCATTTGTAGTCCCTGGCCAGAGACCAAGTATCCTAGGAAAGGAAGAGATTGACATTCAAAGAGACATTTCTCCATTTTGGCATAAAGTTGATTGTCACGAAGTCTCTGAAGAACCATGCGGACATGCTGGCGGTGTTCTTCTAAGTTGGCAGAAAAAATCAGAATATCGTCCAGATAAACCACAACACAGGAATATAGGAGATCACGAAAAATGTCATTAACAAAGTCTTGGAAGACGGCAGGGGCGTTGCATAGGCCAAAGGGCATGACCAGATACTCAAAGTGTCCATCTCTGGTGTTAAATGTGGTCTTCCATTCGTCCCCCTCCCTGATGCGGATGAGATTATAAGCACCTCTTAAGTCCAGTTTGGTAAAGATGTGGGCACCTTGTAAGCGATCAAAGAGTTCCGAGATAAGAGGTAAGGGGTAGCGTTTTTTTACCGTGATTTTATTAAGTCCGCGGTAATCAATACAAGGACGTAGGGAGCCATCTTTTTTGGACACAAAAAAAATCCAGCTCCGGCAGGAGAGGAGGACTTGCGGATAAACCCCTTTTTTAAATTCTCCTGGATGTACTCCGACATGGCAAGAGTCTCTGGAGCAGACAGAGGATAGATTCTGCCCCGGGGTGGGGTAGTACCCGGGAGGAGGTCAATAGGACAGTCATAAGGCCTGTGAGGAGGTAAAGTCTCAGCTTGCTTTTTGCAAAAAACGTCAGAATAGTCCATATAAGCCTTAGGAAGACCGGATACAGGGGGAACCACAGGGTCACGGCAAGGAGTACTGGGCACCGATTTAAGACAGTCCTTGTGACAAGAAGTACCCCAGTTCTTGATTTCTCCTGTAGACCAATCAAGGGTTGGGGAATGGCGTTGAAGCCACGGTAATCCAAGAAGAATTTCAGAAGTGCAGTTGGAGAGGACCAAAAATTCAATTTTTTCGTGATGAGGTCCGATGCACATTAGGATAGGTTCCGTGCGGTAACGCACGGTACAGTCCAATCTTTCATTGTTAACAGAATTGATGTAGAGGGGTCTGGCGAGACTGGTCACTGGGATGTTGAACCTGTTGATGAGAGAGGCCAAAATAAAATTTCCTGCAGATCCGGAATCCAAGAAGGCCATAGCAGAGAAGGAGAAGGTAGAGTAAGGCGTGGAGAAGCAGAGTAGACATCAAGAACTGTCTCATCTTTGTGCGGAGTCAGCGTACGTCTTTCCAGGCGGGGAGGACGGATAGGACAATCTTTCAAGAAGTGTTCGGTACCGGCACAGTACAGGCATAGGTTCTCCATGCGGCGTCGTGTCCTCTCTTGAGGTGTCAAGCGAGACCGGTCAACTTGAATAGCCTCCACGGCGGGAGGCACAGGAACGGATTGCAGAGGACCAGAGGAGAGAGGAGCCGGGGAGAGAAACCGCCTCGTGCGAACAAAGTCCATATCCTGGCGGAGCTCCTGACGCCTTTCGGAAAAACGCATGTCAATGCGGGTGGCCAGATGAATAAGTTCATGCAGGTTAGCAGGAATTTCTCGTGCGGCCAGCACATCTTTAATGTTGCTGGATAGGCCTTTTTTAAAGGTCGCGCAGAGGGCCTCATTATTCCAGGATAATTCGGAGGCAAGAGTACGGAATTGGATGGCGTACTCGCCAACAGAAGAATTACCCTGGACCAGGTTCAGCAGGGCAGTCTCAGCAGAAGAGGCTCGGGCAGGTTCCTCAAAGACACTTCGGATCTCCGTGAAGAAGGAGTGTACAGAGGCAGTGACGGGGTCATTGCGGTCCCAGAGCGGTGTGGCCCATGACAGAGCTTTCCCAGACAGAAGGCTGACTACGAAAGCCACCTTAGACATTTCTGTTGGAAACTGGTCCGACATCATCTCCAAGTGCAGGGAACATTGCGAAAGAAAGCCACGGCAAAACTTAGAGTCCCCATCAAATTTATCCGGCAAGGATAATCGTAAGCCGGAAGCGGCCACTCGCTGCGGAGGAGGTGCAGGAGCTGGCGGAGGAGATTGTTGCTGGAGCTGTGATAATAGCTGCTGTAGCATCACGGTCAGTTGAGACAGCTGGTGACCTTGTTGCGCTATCTGTTGCGACTGCTGGGCGACCACCGTGGTGAGGTCGGCGACAACTGGCAGTGGGACTTCAGCGGGATCCATGGCCGGATCTACTGTCACGACTCGGCTGGCTGGAGGTGGATCCTCTGTGCCAGAGAGGGATTGGCGTGGACCGTGCTGGTGGACCGGTTCTAAGTTGCTACTGGTATTCACCAGAGCCCGCCGCAAAGCGGGATGGTCTTGCAGCGGCGGTAGCAACCAGGTCGTATCCACCAGCAACGGCTCAACCTCTCTGACTGCTGAAGATAGGCGCGGTACAAGGGAGAAGACAAGAGCAAGGTCGGACGTAGCAGAAGGTCAGGGCAGGCAGCAAGGATCGTAGTCAGGGGCAACGGCAGGAGGTCTGGAACAACGGCTAAGAACACACAAGGGAACGCTTTCACTGGCACAATGGCAACAAGATCCGGCGAGGGAGTGCAGGGGAAGTGAGGTATAAGTAGGGAGTGCACAGGTGAGAATACTGATTAGGCCTGCTGCGCCAATCAGTGGCGCAGCGGCCCTTTAAATGGCAGAGACCCGGCGCGCGCGCGCCCTAAGGAGCGGGGCCGCGCGCGCCAGGACAACACAGACGGGGAACGGGTCAGGTACGGGAGCCGAGATGCGCATCGCGAGCGGGCGCGTCCCACATCGCGAATCGCATCCCAGCTGGGAGTAATATCGCAGCGCACCCGGTCAGCAGGTCTGACCGGGGCGCTGCGAATGAGAGAACGCTGCGAGCGCTCCGGGGAGGAGCGGGGACCCGGAGCGCTCGGCGTAACAACAAATTTACACATTTTGACGCAAATGATAAATCAGGGCTATAATGTTCTGTGTGTAAAATAAATATCCAATGTACCAAAAAGACATAATAGCCCTGATTTACTATTATAAACCCTACCTATTCTGTCGGGGTTTGCACCAAAATGTGGCGCATTGTGCCACAAATTGTGTCTTCACCAGAATTTGAGACCAAAAAATGAAATAAAAAAAACGTCCAACACTTCATTTTACTGAGAAAACCCAAAAAGGGGCATGGTCACCAGGAAAAAGGAGATTGGCTGCAAAAAAAATGGGGTGTGTCCTAGCATTTTCAAAAAATCCCAAAATCCCGACATATTTACTGATGTTTTTACAGAAAATGTGGTGGATATGAGCTCTGGAAAACACTCCACTCTTAGCAAATCAGGGCCAAAATTTGTCAAAATTACATAATTTTATTATAATTAGTAGTTGTATTTATCCTTACTTTTTATTATTTCAGGGCATGTTCCATAGCGGTGCAGTAGTTTTACTAGCCACTAATTGGAGCCAGGCTTTGTGTCTGAGATCTGATGGGTCCTGCAGTGGTGCTGGAAAGCAGAAAGTGGAATCCTACTGGAGAGTGCATAAAGTCGGTCCTGCAGTGTGCATGTTTGAGAATGTAACCCATCCTAGAAAGTTTCTGCGGATTAAATCTGGTATTTGTGATGGAGAAGTAAGTATATGGTACTTTCAATGACTTGCAAAAATTCTTTAGAAATAATATAGCATTATTATAGAGTTTTGTACAGTGCAATGGTAACAGCTCATTGTTTCTCTTATTCTCAGGGCCTGCCACACATCTAGCTTCCACACATTATTGTTTTCAAGGGATGTGGCCTACTGAGCTCAGCTGTTGTTAAAGGAAAACTGTCACTAAATTCCCCCCGCATTAACCAGAGGAACTGGCTGGTAGTGCAGAGGACACTGATCAATATGCTGCCTACCATGCCCGGATCCATCCAGCCGTTCGCCCGTTATCTTCATTATTCCTGATATGCAAATGATCTTCTAACTGGTACGGGCGGGGTTACATGCCTCCATCTGGCACTGTGACGTCAGCGCCGCTTGTCCACAGCATCGCCCGACTTATGAATATTCATCCCCTCCCGGTGCCTCTCCATCTCCTCCCCACTCTGTACAGGACTCCACTTACAAGTCACATACAAAGTGGGGAGGAAAGGGAGAGGTGCCGGGAAGGGATGAATATTCATAAGCCGGGCGGTGCTGTGGACGAGCGGCGCTGACGTCACAGTGCCAGATGGAGGCATGTAACCCCGCCCGTGCCAGTTAGAAGATCATTTGCATATCAGGAATAATGAAGATAATGGGCAAACGGCTTGACGGATCCGGGCATGGTAGGCAGCATATTGATCAGCGTCCCCCGCACTTCTAGCAAGTACCTCTGGTTAGTGCGGGGAGAGTATAGTGATAGTTTTCCATTAAACTAAATATTCAAGTGGAGTAAGTAAAGTTCACACACTGCACAGTTCAGTGCTACTTTTTTATTTGCCAAAGCAACCCACATATCCTATACAGAGTTAAAATATTTTAAAAAAATTTATTCAGTCATCTTAGTATTGAGTGAAAAATGCATCAAAACTGCACTGTGTGAACAAAGCCTTAAGCATTAAAGGTGTATTCAAATTTATGGCAAATCCACAGAATATGCCATACATGGGACTTGCACATTACTCTAGAGATAGAGCCCCTTTCAGCATGAATATGGGAATATGCAGTTTGTGTAACTCCTACTAACTTTAATGAGCATTGCACAAACAGCACAGCAGTTTTAAAGAGGTACACCGGTGGAATTTTTTTTTTTTTTTAATTAACTGGTGCCAAAGAATTAATACAGATTTGTAAATTTCTTCTATTTGAAAATTGTAACCCTTCCAGTACTTATCAGCTACTGTATACTCCAGAGGAAGTTGTATAGTTCTTTTCTGCCTGACCACAGTGCTCTCTGCTAAAACTTTGTCCGTGCCAGGAACTGTCCAAAATAGAAGCAAATCCACATAGAAAACTTCTCATTCTCTGGACAGTTTTTAACATGGACAGAGGTGTCAGCAGAAAGCATTGTGGTCAGGCAGAAAATAACTTCCTGTAGAGCATTCAGCAGCTGATAAATACTGGAAGGATTAAGATTTTTACGTAAAAGTAATTTACAAATCTGTTTAACTTTTTGTCACTAGTTGATTTAAAAAAATAAAATAAAATTCCCATCGGAGTACCCCATTAACTACATTTTTCCCATTACTTTCAGAGTAAGGTAAACAGCATTGCAATGTGGTAATACACTGTTTACATATAAAGTCAATAGGAGTTGAGTAAACTGCATAAATCAGTCGACAACCACACGCAGGCCAGGGGGTGCAGGTTCTAGAGGTGGGACAGGCATCCATGAGACATTTATGGCATATCTTGTGAATACTCCTTTATGCTTGACAATGTCTGGCAAAGTTGTCTCCAATGTTGAGAAATAAGACAAAAATAAAAATGTTATTCCTAAGGATATCACTAGAATCAGTTTCTGCTTTGGCATCGAAACAGGTTGCACTTGTTCTGTGGGAAGCCAACCAGATGTATGCATTGGGTTCTTTTCTTAAAGGGGTATTCCAAGCCAAAACTTTTTTTTATATATCAAAAGTTAAACAGATTTGTAAATTACTTCTATTAAAAAATCTTAATCCTTCCAATAGTTATTAGCTTCTGAAGTTAAGTTGCTATTTTCTGTCTAACTGCTTTCTGATGACTCACGACCCGGGAGCTGCCCAGCTCCTATGGGGATATTCTCCCATCATGCAAAGCTCCCGGGACGTGATATCATCATTGAGCAGTTAGACAGAAAACTTCAGAAGCTAATAACTATTGGAAGGATTAAGATTTTTTTATAGAAGTAATTTACAAACCTGTTTAACTTTCTGGAGCCAGTTGATATATATAAAAAAAAGTTTTTATACACGTGCTTCTAAATTTGGGTAAGTTGAAGCTCTTAAGAATTAATGCAAAACTTGTACCAGTGTTCCCAAGTATCATACATCAATTATAGTACTGGCTTCTGCACGTATGACAGAGGCTTCTTCTGCACAGCAAACTCATACAGAAATATATTAATATTAAATATCTATAAGCCATAAGGTGAAATGGCTGTGGTTCTCATAATGTGTATTTTCTTTGATTCTATATTAGGGTACAGGCGATGAATATTGCCAATTTAAAGTGGAGAAAAAATATGAAAACGGATCAGTGACGCTAGAAAGTGTAAGAAGTAGAGGAATATACATTGGGCTACTTCCTAATGGATTTGCAAAGCCGATGATACACACAGGAGAAAACAACATTGTTTTTTACCCACAAGTTATCAAATGTATGTATTTTTAAACACAATTTTTTTTTCAACACATACAGTTGAGATGAAGGTGTTTTGAATGTTTGTTAAATCATGTAGGAAATAAAAAAAAAATCAATTAGAATTAATTTTAAAAGTACTACTGTATGTAGATACTGTTGTTACATGTTTGTTATACTGTTGGAATTGCATAGAGCATGAAGATATTATAGAGAGATCACCTTTTTGGGCTCCCACCTCTTAAACTGTGTAAATATGCCTCAAAGAGCAGCTTTCTTTGACACCAGTAGTCGCGTCCTGCCGCAGGCACTTACCCATAAGCGTGCGCACGGGGTGTGCCGGGTGTGCCCAGGCACACCCTAATCCAGTGGCGTTGCGACCCGGGTGCGGCCCACACCGGGTGACACCAAGACGCTCCGCAGCACCCCCCATCTGTGCCCGACCGTCCTTCACCAGCCCAGACCCCCGCTCCCCCGCTGTGCGGTGCGCCTGTCCGTCAGGCGCACCGCACAGCGCTGCCTCCTACTCCTGTTTGTGCCCCGCTCCGCTCTGGCTCACCTTCAGTTGGTCCGGTCATGTGACGGCGCGTTACTGCCGTCACATGACCATCAGGACGTCACGCTGTATTCAAGGACGCCGGCCCCAGAGCGTGACGTGACGGTACGCGGTTCGCAGGATTACCGCGCTGAGTGAGTGAATGTTATTTCAACCTGCCTACTGGGTCTGGGGGGAGGGGGTTAATCTGCGGGGTACTGCATTCCTACAGGGGGGAGAGGGGGTTAAACTGGGGGGTACTACCATCCTACTGGGGGGGGGGAAGGGTGTCATCAGGGAGGTACTACCTTCTAACAGGGTGGGGGGATAGGGTTAATCTGGGGGGTACTGCATTCCTACAGGGGGGAGAGGGGGTTAAACTGGGGGGTACTACCATCCTACTGGGGGGGTAGGGGGTCATCAGGGGGGTACTACCTTCTAACAGGGTGGGGGGATAGGGTTAATCTGGGTGGTACTACATTCCTACAGGGGGGGGAGGGGGTTAAACTGGGGGGTACTAACATCCTACTGTGGGGGGGGGAGGGGGTCATCAGGGGGGTACTACCTTCTAACAGGGTGGGGGGATAGGGTTAATCTGGGGGGTACTGCATTCCTACAGGGGGGAGGGGGTTAATCTGGGGCCCTGAGTAGGCAGGTAGTACCCCCAGATTAACCCCCTCCCCCCCAGTAGGATGGTAGTACCCCCAGATTAACCCCCCCCCCCAGTAAGAAGGTAGTACCCTCAAATTAACCCCCTCTTCCTGCCAGTAGAAAGGTAGCACCCCCAGATGCTGGTGGCCTCCATGTCTATTTTGCTTTTGTAGGGAACTGTACTGCACCTAATGTGGGGGAACATACTGCACCTAATGTGGGAACTATACTGCACCTAATGTGGGGAACTATACTGCACCTAATGTGGGGGACTATACTGCACCTAATGTGGGGAACTATACTGCCAACCTAATGTGGGGGAACTATACTGCACCTAATGTGGGGAACTATACTGCACCTAATGTGGGGGAACTATACTGCACCTAATGTGGGGGAACTATACTGCACCTAATGTGGGGCAACTATACTGCACCTAATGTGGGGAACTATACTGCACCTAATGTGGGGGAACTATACTGCACCTAATGTGGGGGAACTATACTGCCAGCCTAATGTGGGGGAACTGTACTGCACCTAATGTGGGGGAACTGTACTGCACCTAATGTGGGGGAACTGTACTGCACCTAATGTGGGGGAACTGTACTGCACCTAATGTGGGGGAACTGTACTGCACCTAATGTGGGGGGAACTATACTGCACCTAATGTGGGGAACTATACTGCCAACCTATTGTGGGGAACTATACTGCCAACCTAATGTGGGGAAACTGTACTGCACCTAATGTGGGGGAACTGTACTGCCAACCTAATGTGCGGGGACTTATACTGCACCTAATGTGGGGGAACTATACTGCACCTAATGTGGGGAACTATACTGCCAACCTAATGTGGGGAACTATACTGCCAACCTAATGTGGGGGAACTATACTGCACCTAATGTGGGGGTACTATACTGCACCTAATGTGGGGAACTATACTGCACCTAATGTGGGGAGCTATACTGCACCTAATGTGGGGAACTATACTGCACCTAATGTAGGGGAACTGTTCTGCACATAATGTGGGGAACTGTACTGCACATAATGTGGGGGAACTGTACTGCACTTAATGTAGGGGAACTGTACTGGTGCAGTACAGTTCCCCCACATTAGGTGCAGTACAGTTCCCCCACATTAGGTGCAGTACAGTTCCCCTTCATTAGGTGCAGTACAGTTCCCCCACATTAGGTGCAGTACAGTTCCCCCACATTAGGTGGCACCTAATGTGGGGGAACTGTACTGCCAACCTAATGTGGGGGAACTGTATTGCAAACCTAATGTGGGGGAACTGTACTGCCAACCTAATGTGGTGGGACTTATACTGCACCTAATGTGTGGGAACTGTACTGCACCTAATGTGGGGGAACTATACTGCACCTAATGTGGCGGGACTTATACTGCACCTAATGTGGGGGAACTATACTGCACCTAATGTGGGGGAACTATACTAACTGTGTGCGTATATATATCCATATATATATATATATGCACGCGTGCAGCGTGAGTTTGTGCTTTAGGGTGCACACCCTAATGCAATAGGCTTCGCACGCCTATGCACTTGCCATTCCTGCAGGCTGCAGCCCACACCTACCTCACTCTCCCTGGCTACTGCTGCCATGCTGCATTCTCAGCTGCTGTTCCATCACTGGCTCCTAGGGTTCTTGAGAATTCCATTTTTGTTCCATTCCTGGCTGTGCCTGTTTCCTGATGCCTGAGCGTTGTTGTAGTTCCATAGCGAAGGTGTGCTGTATCTGATCATGTCATCTGTGAATTGATGCATGCCTGTCTTTTGGATTACCTCTTCGCCTGAACCCTCATGTAACTGTGGTGGCCCAGTACAGGAGTTGCTCTCCTGTACCCTTTCTGTCCTGTGTGGTGGACTCTATTTCAGTGTCCCCTGAGTCCACCTTTATTATGTGTATCCTAAATGGTTAACAGTGTCCTTTATCCTTTATGTTATTTATTCATTTGTCTTTCTAATGTTCATATACCTTTAAATGTTGTTACCAAGTCATGGAACCAGGGAAGGTGTCAGTGACCAGGTGACAAAACGTTTATTGTCTGCCATTGTGAACCGTATAAAAGTTGTGCCTGCCATGTGTAAAATACATGCCGAAGCGATGCTGCATAACAAAATGCTGGTTGTACCTGAAAGAGTTAAAGATGTGGAGGAGAAGCGCGCGAAAAAGTCCCACGCTGGTCAGCGTCCTGGCCCTGGGTGTGGAAGTCAAGTTGTTGTCCCGAATCCTAAGTGGAACCAGAAAGATCTGCCCATTGTTTCCGTGCAAGCGGAAGTCAGAGACGTACTTCCGGTCGGCAACCATATTGCTCAAGCCCACTATAAAGGGAACAGCGCCGCTGGACCTCTTCAGTCTGCCGGAAGTCAGTGGAGAGAGCAACATGGCGGAAGCACAAGAGAGCACGATATCCGAGAGTCCTAAGATGGGGCCCAGAACCTGCAAAGTCGCAGCGGCAGCAGCTCAGGAGCTGGTGGACCAGTTGCAGAGGATATTGATTGGGGCCGAAGAGGCCTACCTGAAAGTCCCGCTGCCGGAGGATGATGGGGAGTGGCAAGCGACTCCGGAGGGCAGAACACCCACATTGTCCTGAGGAGCGTCGCCAGTGTGGCTGTTCCCGCACACTGAGGATCCAGTGAGAGCCACCCCTAGAGAGGCGGAGAGCCACTGTCATCAAATTTGATTAAAGTACGGGGGTATGGCACCCTAATGGACTGCCGCCACGGTGGTACCATTTTTGTTAATCAGATAGCAGTCAAGTGAGACCATCTCCCACCACCATTACATTCTCTGGAGAGCGGGTAGATAGTAGAGTATACTCAGATCTGCAGTGTGAGAGGAGAGTGGGCAGCAGCGGTAACATGTCAAAAGAACCCTACACAACTTTCTTTCATCTATTTTCCATCAGAAGATTGGAATGCAGACCCCTTTGGTTTGCTGTCCCCTAGGGCCAAAGGTACCTGTCAAGAAGAAGTGTTCCTGCCAGAGGCGAACGTCATGGCTCCTACATATCAACTAGGAACAAGCAAGAAGTCTTCAGATGTGCCAAGGCCTACTCCTGGCATTGAGGAGGTTTGGCTAACAAATGTCTAATGTCTTTTCTTTCCTGTCCACTGTGCACAGGGTTCTCTTGTGGCCAGAGAGATCACCTGAAGGTCATAAGTGGCACACATAAGAGTGGCAGAGCTATTGTGTACATATTTAATATTGTCATGTGTTGTAAAAAGGTAAATAACTGCTAATCAATTGTTATGGGGAGAAGTAGCCTAAGCCGATGGGCCTCATTAGCACAGGCATCAGGGTAGAGAGCCTCAGGCCCGATCCAAAACCATTTACCACAAAGCAGTTATAAGGTCAAGAAAACTCATACAGTATGTTTTTATCCCAGTTCCAGCACCCTAATGTTTGAGGGACGTTGTTCAAAATGCCACATGGACTCTTCCCCAGTTCACAAGCCCAGTGAAGAACATTCACTAAAAATGCCCCAGGAGACGCTTCCAGTTCCCTGTGGTGCCCCCCTCATCTCCCCATGCTGTAATCCGCTGGTAGCACGAATAAATCCCTCTGATCCTTGCAGTCTGGTGAGTGCCGTCTTTTTGCCTTTTATGAACATTACTTTTCTATGTCTCCGGACTGAGCACCCCGTCTAAAGGGTCACGTGAACTGTCCTGCACCTGCACACACCTGTTCCATTTTCCTTGAGAATTTTGTCGTGGCTGTGCCGAAGCGCTCCTTCTATTGTTGCACTTCCGGTTCCGGCGCTGCCATGTCTGGTCGTAAATGAGAGAGCTCTCGCGCCTCCCCGCCTCTGACCGCTGTTCGCTGCCCGAACTGTGTCTCCCCCGGCAGCCCACTGTGACCCGCGCCTCCTAGATGGCATTCCCGCAGTGTATGGAGCGCTACCTACTGCGTAGCACTTACAAGCTGCTGGCATTTCCCAGAGTCTTCTCCCGCACTTCTGTACCGCCGGTCCCTCAGCCCCTCCATGTGCTTCCTCTGGGCCAGCAATTAAAGGGTTACTCCACTCCCCAGCGTCCAGAACATTGAGTTCCGAACGGTGTTCGGGCTTCCGTGTTCACGCCCGCCCCCTCATGACATCACAGCTTGCCCCCTCAATGAAAGCCTATGGGAAGTCATGCCCCCACCCATAGACTTGCATTGAGGGGGCGGGACGTGACATCACATGACAGGGCTTGACATCACAAGGAGGCAGGCATGAATACTGAAGCTTGCACACAGCATTCGGAACTTAATGTTTAAGCCTGCAGGGCCTCCTGTCCCCTCCACCCCACAGCTATTTAACTCTCAGCCTGCCATGGAGCTGAATGGGCTCTTGTCGGTCAGCCAGGACTGTTCCCTGTCCACCACTGCAGAAGTGCCTCCAGCCTTTTCTACTGTCTCCCCATTATTTGATTTCAAAACCCTGGCAGCAGAAGTGATATCTCACATAGCTCCTGACATACAAAAATCCCTGGAAACTACACTCCAGTTATCTTTTGATAAATTGCATTCTAAATTGGTGCAGACAAATTCCACTGTTGCTACTATACAGTCTGATGTAAGGGCACTTGAACAGGGCCATGTTAACATCTCAGTGTCTCAGAATAACCTGCAGCAGGAAAATGCGGATTTAGGGCCAAACTTGATAACCTAGAAAATCACTGTAGGTGAAATAATTTATTGTGGGGCTTTCAGAACAAGTGAGACCGACCGACCTACCTTCAGTGTGCATTTGTGAGAAAGAATTGCCTGAGGCTTTAGGGCAGGACTATTACTGCAGGGTAGAAAGGGCACATAGGATTGGACCTGAACCTGGCTCCCATGACACACCAGCCGGTTCCTCACAGTCCTCACAACGTAACTGCCGCAGAGCTTTCAGCGGGGTGTGCATCGAACTGTTTTGTCACAAGGCCAAGTTCCAACTCCATTACCCAGTCTAAGGCTGGGTCCACACTACGTTTTGTCCCATACGGGAGCGCATACGGCAGGGGCGAGCTAAAACCTCGCGCTCCCGTATGTGACCGTATGCGCTCCCGTATGTCATTCACTTCAATGAGCCGACCGGAGTGAAACGTTCGGTCCGGTCGGCTCATTTTTGCGCCGTATGCGCTTTTACAACCGGACCTAAAACCGTGGTTGACCACAGTTTTAGGTCCGGTTGTAAAAGCGCATACGGCGCAAAAATGAGCCGACCGGACCGAACGTTTCACTCCGGTCGGCTCATTGAAGTGAATGACATACGGGAGCGCATACGGTGGCATACGGGAGCGCGAGCTTTTAGCTCGCCCCTGCCGTATGCGCTCCTGTATGGGACAAAACGTAGTGTGGACCCAGCCTAAGGCTGGGTTCACACTACGTTTTGTCCCATACGGGAGCGCATACGGCAGGGGGGAGCTAAAAGCTCGCGCTCCCGTATGTCACCGTATGCGCTCCCGTATGTCATTCATTTCAATGAGCCGACCGGAGTGAAACGTTCGATCCGGTCGGCTCATTTTTGCGCCGTATGCGCTTTTACAACCGGACCTAAAACTGTGGTCAACCACGGTTTTAGGTCTGGTTGTAAAAGCGCATACGGCGCAAAAATGAGCCGACCGGACCGAACGTTTCACTCCGGTCGGCTCATTGAAATGAATGACATACGGGAGCGCATACGGTGACATACGGGAGCGCGAGCTTTTAGCTCCCCCCTGCCGTATGCGCTCCCGTATGGGACAAAACATAGTGTGAACCCAGCCTTACTCCATGTTTACCATGTGGATGACACTTCTTCTGTGTTCTCAAGTCTGTCGCGGGTGAGGCAGCCCTACACAGTCCCGCTGGACACGCCAGGTGGAATGGAGACTGACATCTCACCAGGGAGGACTCCCTATCCCCTCCGTCTGGAGGCAGGGGATGTCCACAAGCTGCCTGCTAACTGATCTAAAAGAGATGTGACTATTTGCTTATCATGCTTAATGTGGCTACTTGATCTCCCTTTCCTCCTTTGACGGCTGCCTCTTGGTTTTGTCTGTGGAAAGGTGGTACCTACTGGACGTGGCCGGGACTGTCTTGATCCACATATTCTCGTGTACTCCCCCTGTGGGAGTGACTGTAGCATTGCCGGTTGTTTTTCCTTCTCCGATATATTATATTGTTATTGTCTCTTGCAGTGGGTTGCTGGGGAATGCATTTTGTTCTCTTATTTACGTGAGCACTCTTGTCTTGACTTACCGTGTTAGTGGTCGGAGGGTGCCTGGGCTTGGTAGAAAAAAGTGAAGTCCCCAACACAGTGTTAGGTGCTCTTGGAGTACTTGTGTTACAGTAGGTGTTTGTGTTTTCTCTACATCTTCCTCTTTTGTACCACCTCTACTTCCTCTATTGGGATTCTTCCCCCCTATTCCGACTCCTCTGTCATCTACTGTCCTACCCAACCTTTGTCCTTCAGGTGCAAGGCTGTGAATGTTTGTAGACCACTTTTTCTTTTTTTCCCCATCACTCTCTCTCCCCTTTTTTCCCCACTTCTTATACTTGCAGATATGCATGTGATTTCATGGAACGTTAAGGGCTTCCGCTCCCCGAACAAGAGGGTGCAAATACTCCACCACCTGAAGCGGCTCCAGCCTGATGACGTCCTTTTCCAGGAGACCCATCTAGCCTCCGAGGACCTACTCCGTATGTTGAAATTTTGGGTTGGGGAGGTGATTGGGGCCCCATCGGTTGGGGGTAAGGCAGACACCCTGATACTCATTAACAAGAATTTTAGCGGCACCATACTGTTCAGGGAGGTGGATGGGGAAGGGCGGTGGGTGAAATTGCTGGTTCGATTTAAGGGTCATGATTATAGTATCTATAGTTGTTACGCCCCAATGGAGACAATAGGCATTATTTTCAGTGCTTGGAGTCCATGATTCTGAGTGATCCCGTCCCGTCCAAAATTGTGGGGGGTGATATGAACGCAGTGACCATTACGGTTGAGGATAGGAAGGGTGGAGAGGCCTCTAGGCTCACTGTTCGACCAAGTGATAGGAATTTTGCACGGTTTCTTAAGACAGTTGACCTTCATGACCCCTGGAGGTTGATAAATCCGGACAGCAAGGAATTCCCCCATTACTCCCATAGTCATTCCTCTTGGTCGGAGATTTACTATCTTTTAGTGTCCTCTGATCTTCTACATCCTGCTGCAGACCCAGACATTCATACAATGGTAATATCCAATCATTCCCCTATCTCGCTCACACTCTCTGACACCTTCCCAAAGGGGGCTGATTTTCAATGGTGTTTCCCTGTCTATATGAGGAAGGCGATAACTTTTGTAGCTTCAAAGGACTGGTGGACTGACTTTTCGTGGCATAATAGCGAGCATCTCTCCTATGCCCCGTTGTATTGGGAGACTGCTAAATCTGCTAAACCTAGTTCCCTATATGACCACTGTGAAAAAGAAGTCACTCCACCATTTCCAAGAGGCCAGCAAGGCCTTACAAACAGCCTATACACAATTTCTCTCCCGGCCCACAGAGGTGACTTGCCAGGCTTGGAAGACGGCAAAAACGAATTTTGATCTTTGGTCTGAGCGTAAATGCATGGCTTCCTTTTCTAGATTCAAGGCAGAGTTGTTCCGTTTTGGTAACAAGTTGGGTCGCCTACTGGCTCGCCTGGCAAAAGGTTGCAGAACACCTCAAAACTTCTCTGGACTTTGTGATGTCTCAGGGGTGATCCACACGGATCCCAGAGAAATTAATTCCATGTTCAGCTCTTACTTTCAGTCTTTATACTCCCCAACTCAGGACATGGACATGGATGCTGGTAAGACTTTTTGGACTCGGTTCAACTTCCTGAGTTGTCTGATTATCAGCGGGCAGTGCTCAATAGGGACTTTTCCGAAGATGAAGTCCGGTAACCATAAAACGCTTACACAATGCGAAAGCCCCTGGCCCAGATGGTTTCTCTGGGGAGTTTAATAAAGCCTTGATTGACCAAGTTGTGCCACCATTGACGTCTTACATCAACCCTCTACTCCACATGGGCTCATTGCCTTTACACGCTAACACTGCTATTATTAAACTTCTACTAAAACCTGGCAACGATCCCCTCCTCCCTCAGTCTTATCGCCCTATTTAAATTATTAACCAAGACCTTAAATTGATCTCCAAATTATTAGCTGACTGTTTAAGCCACTTTCTCCCCTCACAGGTAGGCTTTGTTCGCAACCGCTCTGCGGTCACCAATATCTGTAAGGTGTTGACTCTCCTGGATAGGGTACAGCACCATCCCAGGGCCGGAGATACCCCCCTATTATTAGCTCTAGATGCAGAGAAGGCTTTTGACAAAGTTCAATGGGACTGGCTTGGGATGGTGCTGGACTTGGTGGGAATCACTGGAAGCTTTCGTACCTTTTTAGGAGGTCTCTACTCCTCACCCATGGCACAAATTCACACCTCGGCCATATTGTCCAAACTCTTTTTAAGGGCACAAGACAGAGGTGCACCCTGTCCCCTCTCCTTTTAACCTCGCTATAGAACCCCTAGCACGCTATCTGGAGGACTCAGACTTGTACACGGGTATTACTATCCAGCAGAAGGAGGTCAAATTGACTCTTTTCGGAGATGACATCCTCATCTTTCTAGCCGATCCGGGTGCTCATTACTTCCCACTGATGTCTACCTTGGCTCATTTTGGCATCTTCTACGGATATAAATTCAACCCGACAAAAAGTTAATTTCTCTCTTAAGGACCTTCTCGACCCGCCTCTTATTGGAGGTCTATGGGCCTCTCAACAGATCTCCTTAAACCCTTTATCACATACCTTGGGATCAAGTTAGGTAAACTCCCCTCCTCCTTGTACACTTTAAACTATCCCCCTCTTTTCAAGAAAATTATGGAAGAACTACAGAGATGGACTCACCTCCATAATTCACTTCTATGCATGTGTCACTTAAGATGATCTGTTTCCCCGTTTACTGTACCAGTTGCAAACTCTTCCCATTCTTCTTAAGCACAAGGATATTGTGTCCTTAAACTCAGCCTTCACATGCTTTATATGGGCAGGAAAGTGTCCCAGAATAGCACTACAAAAATTGATGCTCAGTTGTGTGGATGGCGGGGTGGGTTTCCCCAATACTTGTGGGTATAACCTGTCGTGTTTTTCGGCATGTCTTGAATTGGATCCATCAATCTGACTACCATTCAAATTTTTCTCTGGCGGTAGACCTGGTGCACCATTGGAACTTGGTCTCCTGTTTACATGCCCGCATCTCATGCCTTCCTGCCTATGTAAAGCATTCAATGGTGATTAGAGACACTATCCTAACCTAGAAGGCTGTATGTAAAGTTTAAGGGGTCTTCCCTTCCTGCTGCCCGGTCATCTTAACCTCTGGGGTCATCCCGAGTTTCCACAGGACAGGGAAAATACCTTGTTTGAGATTTTGGTGGGCCAAGGTTAGGGCCAATGTCATTAATGAGAGGTGGCGTGAAACTTTTTTCAAAATTATGCACTATGGTTACTGGGGTTTTAACATTCCGGCCTCTGCTGCTTTCCCTGACAGGCTCACCTCCTGCCCCAAATGTGGTGAGCCGGATACTGACTTTTTCCACAGAATATGGACCTGTCCTAAGTCTAAGAACTTCTGGACAGAGATTTGGTAATACATTGCAGATTTTTGGAAGGTTAGGTTGCCGTTTATTCCTTTGGCCCTGTTGTTCCAGTCTGTCGACTTGTCTGTGGCAGAGGAAGTGGGTCTTCGTACTGTTCCCAAATTTATCCATGTAGTTTTGCTGATGGCAAAATGTGTCTTGATGCATGAGTGAATCAAACCCACTCCCCCTGTTGTGAATGATATGGTGGACAAACTGAAATCTTTCTTTGAGGCCGACAGACTGGACACAGAACGGCACAGGGAGCAAAATTAAGGAAAAATTTTCGCCAATGGCGTACCTTTCACATTGCCCTTTATTCACGGGATCAAATCCAAGAAGTGGTGTTACCCTTCAGACATATGGAGTGGTACTGTCTAGCATCTCTGAGTGACTCACTTATCGGATGGAATAGGGTAGGACCCCCTTTCCCACTTCTTTTCTCAGTTATTGTGAGGCGGTCGACCTTGACTTTCTTTTGACACCCTTTTTTTTTGTCTGTTGGATGAATGCGTGAATATATGTCATGCTTGTTTTGGGACAGTGAAATGAATAGACCACTTCTATTGGCACCTTTGTTGTGGGGGGTGGGTGGGGCAGTTTAAGCGGATTTTGTTAATAATACTGATTGTTCCTGTGGGTGCTAAGCTACCCACTGTTGTTTGCTGTGAAATGACCTATTTATACCATTGTTACTGTACCAATGTTTATTTTATAAAATTGAAAAACTACAATAAAGAGTTACAAAAAAAAAAAGCCAAACCAATGTTTATTTTATAAAATTGAAAAACTACAATAAAGAGTAAAAAAAAAAAAAGCCCCAGGAACTGTCTGTACCATTGTTATTGCGTGGCCGCCAGTGATCACTTCAACTTATCCACCTTCCAGGACTGCACGCCGAGGATGGCTTCTGTTAAGAGGGGGAGTTTGTGGTGGCCCAGTACAGGAGTTGCTCTCCTGTACCCTTTCTGTCCTTTGTGGCGGACTCTATTTTAGTGTCCCCTGAGTCCACCTTCATTATGTGTATCCTAAATGGTTAACAGTGTCCTATGTTATTTATTCATTTGTCTTTCTAATGTTCATATACCTTTAAATGTTGTTACCAAGTCATGTAACCAGGGAAGGTGTCAGTGACCAGGTGACTTGTGTGGTGACCTATAGGAGTCCTCCAATTTCCTCCCTTATAAAATAAGGGAGGAGCCAGTTCAGTCAGATGAATCTGAGGGACAGTACAGTCAAGACCTGAGAGTTTCTGGTGTTCTTATGGAGACCAAGGCCTTGTCATACAGCCACGCTTCCACCAACCATGAACCCTTTCAGGTGAAAGTTAGAGCCTGGTAAGCAACCACAAGGGAGAAGTCTAGTCAGTCATAGTCAAGTCTAAATTCAGCGTGGGATTGCATTATCCAGTCCAAGTCCACTACAAGTCCCAGCGAGCCCGCAAATCTCCTAAAGTCACTGGTCATCTCCTTAGGCCAAACTGAGCTGTAAAGACTATTCCATCTGTCGGCCTCAGTAAAGCTGCCGTTGTTCCGTAACTTTGCATCAGAGTGATTATTTGCCCCGTGCCTAGCCCAGGAACCAGCGGACACACCTCGGGGGGGGGGGGGGGGGGGGGGTTTGCAGAGGATAACCACGCCATGGTGTCACAAACACAAAGGGTTAATGCCATCTGCCCCTAGGATAATAACATCTGCCCTTCATTGCACCCTCACCACATCTCTGATCCGGATTGTTGACCCTAAACCTGTGCTGCCTGCCTTGACCCTTTTCAGTGCTTGACACCGACTACACTTTCTTACCTGAAACCCTGGTGCCACCTGATCCACTAGGCCAGCCACCACCTACACCGGGACCACGCTCTGAAAGCAACCCGGTCTCCTCTAGCAGCAGAGGTCAAGCTTCCACATCCTGGAGCGGAATAATGGATAGAAACCTTGAGGTCAAGCTCCTGAGCTTGGCCCAAAGCCAAACCAGTTCGGTAGCACAGCCACTCCATACATGTTGCCTTGTTGCACCTTCCTCTGTTTTTCTTGGTCAACTATTAAGTTTAATACGCCATATAGTATTACATTTTTCATTCTGTAGACACTACAAGAGAATTGTGTGCAGACCCGCCGTGAAAACATATTGCTGAGGCACTTACCTTGTTAGGACATATAATTTAGGCCAGAATAGACTAGGTCTTGAGAGGCACTTTACAAGACAACCATTAAAGAGGTATTCCAACATTTTCCCCTCTTCAGCCTTTGAGTCCATGATACCAAGTTAGAATACTGTGTAATATGCTTCTCTTGACTTTGTGCATCGCTTTGTCCTGTTTTCTTTGCACTGGACAGCATGTGCGATATATATGTATTTATTTCCTTTTTTTAACCACTTTTTTCCCCTAAATGTACTAACCCATTTTTTTTCTCATTTCAGTTCTGCGTATGCAAAGGACTACTTCAGACTTTTTTTTATTTAATATTAATAAAATGGTTAACGAGGGCTTGTGGGGAAATGTTTTTTGGAATAATTTTTTTTTTTAAACGTGTGGTGTTTTTTTATTTTTTAAGTTTTCCTAACAGGATTAGTAGTGGAAGCTGTCTAATAGATGGAATCCATTACTAAGCCTGGCTTAGTTTTAGCCCCAAAACAGCTAGCGCTAACCCCCAATTATTACCCCGGTACCCACCGCCACAGGGGTGCCGGGAAGAGTGCTCTGGGTCTAGGCGGTAACAGGCTGGTGTTATTTAGGCTGGAGAGGGCAAGTAACAATGGTCCTCGCCCACCCTGGTAACGTAAGGCTGTTGCTGCTTGGTTTGTATTGTGCTAAGAATGAAAATACAGGGAACCACACATGTTTTCTGCATAAATAATTGAATAATAATAATAAAAAGAAAGAAAACGTATAGGGTTCCTTGTATTTTAATTCTCAGCACGATACTAACCAAGGAGCAACAGCCTGACGTTACCAGGGTGGGTTAGGACCATTCTTACTAGCCCTCCCCAGCCTAAATAACGCCAACCTGTTACCTAGGCCCAGGAGCGCCATTTTTTACACTCCAGGCCTGTTGGTATCGGCTCTTCCCAGCACCCCTGTGTCGGTGGGTGGGGGTAATAATTGGGGGTTAGCTCTAGGTGTTTTGGGGCTAACCATAAGCCCGGCTTAGTAATGGATTCCGTCTATTAGTCAGTTTCCACTACTAATCCTATTAAGAAAACTAAAAAAAAAAGACACATCACGTTTAAACACTCCCCCACAAGCCCTTGTTAACCATTTTATTAATATAAAAAAAAAAAAAATACTGGAACTGAAATGAGAATTTTTTTTAGTACATTTAGGGGAAAAAAGGGGTAAAAAATGAAATATACAAATATATCGCAAATTTTTGTCACAATGAGGCTTTGGAGCAGAAAAGTGACAGAGGAGAAGAGGTGGTGTTACAAAGTGGTATTCTGAAGTCATTTCTTGGTTTTTGCTTATGTATGCTAAATTTATCAACCCCCCTGTGATAGTATGATAAATGTGTCACACGTAAGAAACACATACACCATGGAAAACAGTGTACATAAGTTGTGTACGTAAGCACAGCTTGATGAATTCCCCCCAAAGTTTTGTGACATTAAAAGTTGTGATTTCAGTTTATATCATGCAGTGGTCAGGAATTTATGATTTGTGACTTTTCAGTTTGGCACATCATTTGGCGCAACTGCGCTAACTGCGGTGCAATTCTACACCAGTCCTCAGTTAGCTTACAAACTTACTGTGGACAGCATTATTTTAAAAAAAGGACATTTTGTAGCACAGGATAAAAAAGTTGCACAAATTGTCACAGAGGGGGTATCATACAAAGTGGACTACTGAAGAAAGAAATGTGACCACAACCAGATTTATCAAATGCTCTACACCATGTAATAAACAGGTGCACAGTTTTCAAAACATGAATTAATGAGGTAAAAAGACGTTCACCTACACCCCCCCCCCCCCTCCCCCGATTGTCTCTGGCTGCATTGAATGCTGGGAAAAGTGGCAGAGACAACAGTAAATAGTTGAACAGTAAACAGATAATAGAAGCATATTGAAAAATCCTGGAATACCCCTTTAACAGGTGTCAAATGTGAGTGCTCCATTATTTTTATGCTCACTATGATATTCATGAAAAAAATATTGCACGAAATTCGCATAAGAGATTGAGCAAATTATTGGAAAATATGATTAGAACAAATAAATAAATAAATAAATAAATAAATAAAAGGTATTCCAAATACTGTACATCTGAAAGGACTTGACAGGCAAATAAAAGTTTTCAGGTTTTTGAACAAAAATTTTACAAAAACATATTTAATGTGCATTGAACAGAAGCCACACCTGATGTTTACCATGGAAAGTATAAGAATAACCAATTATTGCTTGGCCCCTTGTGTCCATCGGCCCTCCCGAGTCTTTGGTGCATATTTTGTGTATATCAGATACTAGGTATAGAGCAAACATCAAATGTTTCTTTTTCCTTTTAGTTGGCAGAGAAAAGCCTACAGGGACCTCTGCAACTCTCAGACAGAAAAAGGAAGAGATTCTGCCTCAAGATGAAGTAATAGAGGAAACACAAGGTCCAGTGGCTCAGAGCCCATCAGCATCTCCTCCCTCCAGCAAAAGTGAGTTGTTGAATGAATGCGGTCATGTTCAGTATCGGCTCGTACCGAGCGTGTTATCAGACACAGGGGAGGAAAGGAAATGTGAGTATTTAAGATATTGCCTCACACTAAGTGACCACAGGTTGTCCTCTGCTCAGTGTAAAGTGTCTGGGAATCTATGACAGATGATAACACAGATCCAGGGATCCATTTTTAGCACAAAAAGGTATCTACGACAACCAGGGGCTTTGCTATAGGGGGTGCAGGGGTAGCAGTCGCACCAGGGCCCTAGCACCTAAGGGGGCCCCAAAGCACATCTGCCCACAGCACATCGGGGGGCCCAGAAGCTACAAGTTACGCTTCTGACAACAACATACAACAAAACGTTAAAGTGGTATTCCAGTGAAAAACTATTTTTTTCATATCAACTGGCTCCAGAAAGTTGAACAGATTTGTAAATTACTACTATTAAAAAATCTTAATCCTTCCAGTACTTATGAGCCGCTGACGTTTGTTTTTTTCTGTCTGACAACAGTGCTCTCTGCTGACATCTCTGTCTGTCTCAGGAACTGTCCAGAGTAGAGCAAATCCCCATAGCAAACCTCTTCTGCTCTGGACAGTTCCTGACACAGAGGTGTCAGCACTGTTGTCAGACAGAAAATAACAACTCAACTTCAGCAGCTGATAAGTACTGGAAGGATTAAGATTTTTTTTAATTGAAGTAATTTACAAATCTGTTTAACTTTCTGGAGCCAGTTGATATGATTTTTATTTTTTTTTTACTGGAATACCCCTTTAACCATACCCGACACATTCATAAACTGGATAGAAGACTATATTGTCCCAATGAAATGTTTTCTCTGCAGAAAAAGGGAATTCTGTGCAAACAACAACAGGCATTTTGATGGTCACACCAACACTTTAGTCCTTCTTAAGGGCATGTTTTCAAGAAATGTGATGGATGCAAGTGTGGGAGGTTGAAATCCTTATGTGTAAATCAGTGTTTTCCAAACAGTGTGTCTACAGCTGTTGCAAAACTGCAACTCCCAGCATGCCTGGACAGCCGAAGGCTGTCCAGCCATGTTGGAAGTTGTGGTTTTGAAACAGCTGGAGGCACACTGTTTGGAAAACAATGGTGTCAATCATACCAACAGCCGCAATCGCAGCAAATGTTCTTATAAATAGGTCATAAAAATTGACAAAAATCAATACACATATTAAATGTGTGATAAAGTGCTGCTAGTGCGATCATATTTCCATGGTACCAGTCAGGCAAAAAAGATCATTCTGGGGCACTTCTCAACTGTCTAGGAACAGCAAACAATAGTAGTAGCAGAAAACAAGCAGTGTCAGTGTCCTCAGTATCCCACTGGGCATGGTCAGATTTTATCCAATAGCTAAGACACCAGTAACAATATGATATGACTGAATAACCTAGGTACTAGTCTATTTGTGTAGAGACTCCTAGAGTTGGCCAGCCCTCCCTCCCTTTATGACCACACAGTTTATTATTATTATTATCATTATTATTATTATTAATACTACTACTACTACTACTAATAATAATAATAATGTATTTTATGTATTTTTAGTACAGATCATTATTAAAATTATTATTATTAACAATAATAATAATTAAATTAAGATAAACTATAAACCCACATATCTCAGAAATGAAAGAAAATATAAAGAAACTGTAAAAAAAAAGAAAAAAGAAAAGTGTGTGTGATCAGGGTACCCTAAGCTATAGTATATAGACAGTAAAATCTAAATTTTTTGTGGTTGGACACAGGACCTCTTTAAATGGGCATTGTCAGATACAAAAACATTTCATACGTTGTACATCTTGGCAAATTACACTTTCACAGGGATTGCATTTTATAGGTCCAATTTATCTAAAGACTTGTTCACTTAGTACAGAAAGTACAGTATACAGGACATGGAACAAAACATTCACCCGGTGCAATGATGTTGCAGATAGCAGGCTCAGCGCGGCGTCTTCAGAACATATTTATGCCCTCCTGGGGCTGTCCGTTCCTGGCCACTGAGAGCCGCCTTCCTGAGGGCTAAAAAGATGCGCTCGCTGGCGTGCAAGCAACAATCGGGACATTTCATGAGTAACTGAGGCCAGCGAGCGCTTCTTTCTTGCCCTCAAAATTTGTTGGTTACAAAAAAAAAAAAAGTATGCAGTTGTGATGGAAAAAATTTATTTAACAAAAGTTTATTTTTTATAATGACATTTTCATTATTTTTAAACAGGGATCAATTTATGTGGGGTGGGCAGGGCTCTAAAAATATAGCCGACAATAATAAAAATAGTAGTGTGTGTGTGTGTGTTTTTCACTTTTTTTATTTATTTTTTTACATTTTTTAGGTAGTACTACTCCCAGCATGGAACACACTGTTCCATGAAGGGAGTAGTAGTACCTGTACTAATTGACAGATCGCCCCGAGTGTCACTTTTGACACCTGTTGCGATCCTCCTGTATAATGTATAGATGCTGCGGCCGCTCTTCTATGGTCCCCTGCACTGACGTATATATACACCTATTCATATTTCCCACAGACAGTTGTAATTGGCTGGAACCATCTGGCCAATCACAGCTCTCTGGAGAAAAATGAATAGGTGTATATATACGGCAGTGCATGGGACCATAGAGCAGCCGGACGTATCTATACATTATGCAGGATGATTGCATCTAAACATTATACAGGAGGATCGCAACAGGTGTCAGAAGTGACACCCAGGACGATCTGTCAATTAGTACACTTACTACTACTCCCATCATGGAACAGTCGGGGTGCAGTAGTGGATGGGGGCAGGTGTGGAGTGACAACACTCGGAGACCCCGGACCAAAAATAGGCAAGGGCCCCTGCTAGGCTCTGCAGCTCGTCAATCTTCTGCCACGCTTCTATTCCACCCAAATCCCACACACAATAAACTAAAATTTTGATATGCAAGAAACACTTTAATGTAGGTAAATTTCCATGACCAATAATACTGGTATACAAGGAGTAAATATATACCACCACACAATAGCTGGATAATACCCCCATACTGTACTGAATAAAACCACTATACACAGACCAGTATACTATAAAGGATCTGTATACAATTTAAGTGATTATATACAGGACCATATGGTGGTAGATAACAGCTGTACACAGGATCTGTACACTATATAAGTGATTACAGTTACATTTTGGGACTCACAATTATGTATTTTCTGATCAATGGCATCCTCTTTTCTTTTCTTCTCCGTCCGGATAAGACCGCCATGTGGATCTCTTAACATCTGCAGGACAAACATGTCAGACTCAGAATTTTTCCAATGTCCTCCTGTCCTCTACAAAATCTTTCCATCTATAGACCCATAAACTGTAATAATGCCCTCCTTGGTGTCCTGCACAGTAAAAGGGCAGGTAGGTAGGTGGCCAGGTAAATAGGTAACTAGGTAGGTAGATCAGGAAGCCAGATATGTAGGTAGGTGACAAGCCAGGTAGGTAGAGGGCTTGCTAGGTAGTTTGAAGCCATCTATGAAGGCCAGGTGTGTACATAGTTAAGTAGCTGGGTATGTAGGTAGTAAAAAAAATCTTGTCCACAGCACCAAAATTCATGAAAAAAATAGGTGTTTATTCCATATAAGGTGTCAATACAGCAGCGACGTTTCAGTCAGCTCAACCTGACCTTTCTCAAGCATCACACAACCAGTGCTAACCATATCTTTATAAGAGTACCAATTACAAATGGTACTAAACAATGTGCAAAATCAATCAATGAATAAAGTGCAAATGCATAGTGTAAACATTTCAAAAAAATCCCTAAACATAAATTACAAAATACAAAATTGTGAAAAATACATAAGCAAAGTTTTTACACAATATAGTGCAATAAATACATTAAGATAAACACTAATTGTGTTTAATTAATAAAGTGACACACATGTGTATTGAAACATACAGGGTTAAAAAGGTGGGTATGTAGGTAGTTAGATACCTACATACCAGGCTAAGTAGTTAGGCATACAGGTATAAAGTTAGGTAGCACCCCCTTCCCCAAAGGTATAGGTAGCAGAGTTAACCCCCCCCTTCCCTGCAGGTATAGGCAACAGAGTTAACCCCCCCTTCCCTGTAGGTATAGGCAGCAGAGTTAACCCCCTTCCCCAAAGGTATAGGCAGCAGAGTTAGCCCCCCCACCCTTACCCATAGGTCTAGGTCGCAGACTTAACCCCCCCCCCTTCCCTGGATGGGGGGGGGGGGGTGACTCCATCATGGCACCCCCTTGTGAGTGGCACCTGGGGCGGGCACCCCCCCCTGCCGCCCTCCCCACCCCCCCTTGGTATGCCACTGTGGTACCCTACGAAATTTTATTGAAAAAGGTATCTCCACCACTTTTTTGGATCGCTAAAGCCAAAAAAAGAATAAAAACCACCAGCAAAAACGCCAAAGTTAAAACCCATATGTCGTTTTTCTTGGTGTTTTTTCACTCCCTTAGACTTCTATGGGAGAAAACC
This sequence comes from Hyla sarda, assembly GCF_029499605.1. Classification (NCBI taxonomy): domain Eukaryota; kingdom Metazoa; phylum Chordata; class Amphibia; order Anura; family Hylidae; genus Hyla; species Hyla sarda. The sequence continues at coordinate 290,204,646 of NC_079193.1, forward strand.
GCCATGATTTCAGGGGAAAAAACGCCAGAGGCTCAACATACTGCCAAAAGGATTAAAAAAAAAAAGCCAAACTGAAAAACGCAAAGTGGAAAAATTATTTAGCAATTCCTCATTAATTTACAGCTAACATCTGGCCGCAGTGTTTTTTCAATGAAAAAATGCCATGGAGGCTGCTTTGGCGTTTTTTGGGGAAAAACGCACACAAAAAAACAAGTGGAAACTTAGCCTTAGAGTTGTGCTCCTCATAGGGATTATGTGGATTTCATACTCAATATTTTCTTATAGGCAAAGCTTTATAAACTTTTTAGGGTGCGTTCACACTGAGGAATAGGAGAGGAATCCTCACATAAAAATTCTGCTGCAGAATTTACGTGTCTTTTCATGCAAAATTTGTGCGAATTTTGTGTCAAAAATTGGAATTCACCTTTTTATTCATTTTTTTTTTCATGCAGTATTTCCGCATGAATTTGCGCCAATTCAGAGCGAATTTCGGGCAAATTCTGTGCAGAAACAATTTCAAACGGAGACATTTTTACCATTGGCTTCTGCTAGCGTATTCTGCAAGAAGAATGAACATGCTCTAGCGGAACTTACGCAAGCGGAGCAAGCGGAATTTACGCAATGTGAACAGTGCTGAGTAAAATGCATTGAAGTCAATGGCAAAGCAGATGTTAATTATTTCTAAGAGGAGAATTCAAGAGGAATTACTCAAGTAAATTCCTCTTGAATTACTCAGTGTGAAATTATCCTTAGAATTAAACTATAAAGTGTTTTTGCTTAAAGGGGTACTCCGGTGAAAAACTTTTTTTTTTAAATCAACTGGTGCCAGAAAGTTAAACAGATTTGTGAATTACTGTACCCCTTTAATGCAACATGCTGATAATACATGACAAACATTTTTTTTATTTTTAAATGGTCAACACATCACACACAACTACTATAAATATAAGTATACAGGTGCCTGCTGCTGTGGCTGAAATACAAATGCAAAGAAGAAAGGCATCACACTGCTAGCACCTCAATATATGTATAGTGTGACATGATGATTTTAAAAGGGAGTAGCTGGTTCTCACGTGCTCAGAAACTGTAGGCTTAGGGCTAGCCTTAGAGAGGTATGTCTATAGTGTAGGTCTATCCTAAAATTAGGTCATTTTATCGTGGTGGGATGTAACACACTATTTGGCCATATGGTAAGCAAAGAACCTCTATCCTTTCTCTATAGCACTATTGCAATTTAAAATTGTAATATAGGAAAGGGGATAAATGTATAATTGTAGGGATCTGACCTCTTGGACCCCCTGCAATCTCCTGTACGGGTCCTGACTTGGCCCCGGCTGAACTGCTGTGTGTGACGTTTCACACACAGCAGATCAGCTGGTACAAACACGCCCCTCCATTCATCTCTATGGGAGAGGCGGAGACACAGAATTTCTTTGTCTCTGCCTCTCCCATAGAGATGAATAGGGGTGGTATTTTGACCAGCTGATCTGCTGGGTACGAAACGCGTTCTAGCAGAGCCAAGGCCGAGCTGGGGCCCCCGTACAGAAGATCGTGGCAAAGGTCTGGGTTTTCAGTTTATTGTCCCATGCAAGTCTATGAGACTTTTGGTACCTTACTCTACAAGCTCCGCTCTTCCTCTCCTGGTGAGTTTGTCGATCCAGCTTGCAAGCCACTTACCTCATGCAAACTACACCCTTCCAGTAAGCCACGCCTCTTCTATATTTGGCCTTTTTTTTTTTTTTAAAGCCGAAAACACCATTTTCACCTGATACGTCACATCCACATCACAGGCCCTTTAACCACAATCTCTTCATCACAGTACCGCATCTCCAGGTGAATGTCTGACTTGCAAGCCACACTCATCCCACAAGCCACACCCCCACAAAGCAATGTCCCCTTTTATTTTTGGCCTACAATATCTTCATCACATCTCAGCCCCACCTAAGAAAAGTAAATATGGATAGGATATAAGGTTGGGATACAAAGTCAGGATATGAGGTTGGCATATGAGGATGGGATATGAAGTTGGCATATAAGGAAAGGATATGAGGATGGGATATGAAGTTGGGATATGGGGTTGGGATATTAGGACAGGATATGAGGTTGGGATACAACGTTGCGATATGATGTTGGGATACAATGTCAAGATATGGAGAGGACAAGAGCTTAAATGTTTTTTTTTTCCCTCTCCTTAAAGGTTTATGTAGGTTTATGTAGATAGACCAGGCAATGTCAGGTACTCTTCTAGTTATACATATATCTTTGTGCTAGCAGTGTGCTGCTGTATTATACTTGCATCACCCTTTCATTCGTAAACTCAAATTAAACATACTGTACTTCATATTTGTATGTTAGTGTTAATAGCAAATTATATCTATATTATTTATCAAACTTATATTGTACTAGATGCTGAAATTCAGAAGTCCTCTCAATATTCAGCAAATGACTGGAAAGTGTCCATATTGACTGGAAGTGCTGGAACGTCAGCCACTGTAACCCTTTGGGTGTATGGAAGCAAAGGGTCCACAGGTCCTATCACTCTTGGAAAAGGCAATAACAACTATCTCTTTCGGGCTAGACAAGAAGATGAATTCATAGTAAGTCAATATGCAGAAATGACTCTAACTCATATCTTTTCTTTTTCCCTTTAGCTCTGTTTTACATAACTGTTGTGATATATTAGTACAAAAGATGTTCTTGTAAACTTTAGACTGCCTTAAAGAACCCACCACAATGGAGGTGGCAAACTTTGAGCGGCATACACGGCATTACATAGAAGCATGTTACAAGATAATACTGGTCTGTGCACAGTGTCCTTCACCAGTCACCAGAACAAACAATCTTTGGCATTCCTCCCAGTATCATTGTGGTGACCCAGTACAGAATAAAGTGCTCTTCTGTACTCCTGCCCATCATGTGTGGCAGATGCTGCTTCAATGGCTGTCTTGGGCCCACACTCCTCAGGACTCTATATTTCACAAGTATAATGCAATGTTATGCAGTGGTTAATGTATTGGTATTTTCTATGCACCTGTTACTTTAAAGATCCTGTTGTCATGGACATTGTTGTTAGGGGAGTATGCAAAGGGGAACCAGGTGACTTATCTGGCCAATGGGACCCCTCTAAATTGTTCCAAAATAAACAGAGTTCAGGAGAGCTGTGTTCTATCTGAGGTACAGTTGAGAGAGGTCTGAGGAGTCTTTGAGGTGATTCTGAAGGAGGCCTAAGGCCTAGTCCAGCAACCACGTGACTACTACCAGTTAACCCCAGTACCCACGTGAAAGTCAAAGCCTTGAGATAAGCACTAAAGTCCAGGGATCAATTCAAGTCAAGTCAGTCAAGTTAGTCAAGTCCAAGTAACTAAAGTCTAGCAAGGGTAGCATACAAGTCAAGTCATTCACATACAGCACAATAAACTACCCAGCAAGCTGATAAGCTTCTCAAAGTTCACCCTGTATCTCCTTCATGCTAATCTGAGCAGCAACAGATTGTACCACCTTTCCATCCTCAGTAAAGCCAGTTATCCATAACCTTGCATCGTAATAATTATTTGCCCCTGTGCCTGGCACAGGAGAAGATGGTCTATGTTGGGTGGTGTATAGGTCAACCGTGCCCTGGCATCACGAAAAGGTTAATTCACACATTACCCTCACCCGACACCACATTATGCAACTTCACAAACTCTTTGGATGATCTTTGGATGGGGAATCTCCCATTCACCAGTATAAAACAGAAATATTCTAAGGGTAGGGTCCCATATAGCGTATACGCTGTGTATTTTGCTGCATATTTGCTGCTGCATATTTTTCTACCCATTGAAGTCAATAGGTAGCAAAATCAGCTGCAGAAAATATGCAGCAAAATATGCAGCAAAATAAGCAGCGTATACACTACATGGGACCCTACCCTAAACTAAATTTCATTTATTGTCTAACCAAGGTAATACTCACTTGATGGACTCCATAAAATTCATGCTTAGGGTCTAAAAAAAATTAAACGCTATGAATCTCATGTATTTATGCATATTGGTCATAGATAAAACCTTCTGATCTTTAAATAATATGTAATAGTACAATAATGAAACATTTTCAAATATCATGGCCTTCACACAATTCAATGCTTCTGAGTAGGATAAGTCTCTGCCTGCAACTTTTCCCCTTATAGGGAAACATTGAGGCAATTTTACAGCAAACTTTATTTCTGCGTAAAGTATTCTGAATATTAAGTTATCTTACACATTATGCCTTTTCAGGTGAAAATACCAGATATTGGAAAACTTTACAAGATCAGGATAGGACATGATGGAAGAGGGGATCATCTTGAATGGGAGTTGAAACAGGTAAGCAAAACAGAAAGCAAAGATTCTCAAATGATTTCATATTAGTGAAAAACAATATTGTATCATACATTTAAAACATTTTATATCTGGATCTTTCCTTTTTTTCCCAAGTATATTTAGAAGAGTGTGTATTTCATAATAGGGGTGGAAACCCCAACCCCCCCCCCCCCCCCCCTTAGTATTCACCTCCTGAAAATTACTTTATCATGAAAACTGTACCTATAAGCCATGCCCAAAATAATGTATATACAACAGCATATGCAGCATAATACAGTCCCACACTTGCTAAAAGAACTATACAAAGACCAAAATAACCAATACCCCCCTCCTTACAGCAACTATATAGCAGTAGATAGTAGTTATCTCTTATACAGACAGCAGGACCTATGTAGTACTGTTACATTGGGTAACTCACAGATGATGTCTTCTCTGATCGGAGTTGCCCTCTTTCCATTTTCTTTTCCATCTGACATAGACAACCATGATGACTTCTCCCAGCTGCGACTCAAGTCACCTAGTCCGGGCTCTAACGCTAAACAGATCTCCTCTTCTCTCATAGGCAGCAGGCCCTTTAGTCCCACAGCCTGTGAGCCGAGGGCACTTAATTCCCGGGTAGGTGTGATGACGTCATATCATTGCACCTGCCTGTGCGTTCCGGCTGCTCATAGGCTTCAGGACTGAAGTGTCTCCTGCCTATGAATGATAATGGTAAAGCAGAAACTGCCAGCTTCGCTTAACCATTTTTTTGCAGAGTTATTGAGGTAGTGGCAGGCAGATCTGTTTGATTGCCTGCACCACAACGTCACCATAGGTATGGCGGCGGGCCCTTTCTCTGGCCCAGACCCTCGGGCAGTGCCCAAGTGTCTGACAGGTAGGTCAGTCCCTGTTTCATAATCAGCTTTAACTTGCAGTGGTGTACAGTATGCAGGATTATGTGATGGTGGATTTACAAACACACAGGAAGACATTAATGTCACAAGATGTGACCTCACAAAAGACTTAGCAGGATGCATTTAAAGGGGTACTCCGGTGGAAAACTTTTTTTTTTTTTAAATCAACTGGTGCCAGAAAGATTAACAGATTTGTAAATTACTTCTATTAAAAAATCTTCCAGTACTTATTAGCTGCTGAATACTACATAGGAAATGATTTTCTTTTTGGAACACAGAGCTCTCTGCTAAATCACGACCACAGTGCTCTCTGCTGACATCTCTGTCCATTTTAAGAACTGCCCAGAGCAGGAGATAATCCCCATAGCAATCATATGCTGCTCTGGACAGTTCCTAAAATGGACAGAGATGTCAGCAGAGAGCATTGTGCTCGTGATGTCAACAGAGAGCACTGTGTTCCAAAAAGAAAATCATTTCCTATGTAGTATTCAGCAGCTAATAATTACTGGAAGGATTAAGATTGTTTAATAGAATTAATTTACAAATCTGTTTAACTTTCTGGCACCAGTTGATTTAAACATTTTTTTTTCCCACCGGAGTACCCCTTTAAGTACCCCTATCTTATAAATGAGGCCTAGCATAGGTAGAAGGTACTGATGAAGAATTATTTACATATGTACACCTTAAGCACTGCCCAGATAAATAATGCATATAGTGCCCAGGGTAAAGATAAATAGCAGAAAACATTGTCCAGTACATACTGAGTATACATGGTGCATGTTGCATCTGGATGAATTGTATTATAAAATATGTTATACAGCATCTTGAATAATAAGCACAATGAGGGACATTTATCAATGTTTGCTTATGTATTCTTTTTTTTAGTAATTTTTTCCTTACTTTTTTTTTTGCTTATGTGTGACGTATTTATCAACTGGTTTCCGCCTGTTGATGATTTTCTTTCACGTAAGCAATTTTTCCTTTTTTACTTTGGTAGTAGCTTTTTCTGCTCCATGTTTGAGTTGGAGTAAATTTAGTCAATTTTTCACCCTGTTGCAACTTTTTTTTTGCGCAGTTGCGACTGTCGCAGTTAATAAATACCTGACTACCCGTAGTCCATTTTAAAATGATTACTACGTAGTTAATTTTTGGAAAACTTGCTTTGCTCGCTTTCCAGTCAAAATGTCGCACGAAAAATCGTGTAGTCGCAGTTGCGACAATTTTGCGACAATTATATTATATGTCATGTAGTGTCAAAATACAATGCTATTTTATATCTAATACAATAAAGTGCCAAAATAAATTTGGCATACACTAACTAGATGGTACCCACCATATATTGTCAAGATGAATAATGCCGCACATACTTAGTAAATGTGCTCAGGTGAATACCCTATAACAACTAGTCTACTACAGAACCATTTCCTCTAGGAGCTACAGGAGAAACTGGCTCAGAAGACCAATGCAGGAAAAGCTTAGGCCAGTGTTTCCAACCAGGATGCATCCAGCTGTTGCAAAACTTCCAGCATGCCCGGACAGGCAACATGTGGTAGCCATGGGGTGCTAGTAAGAAATACATGTTCACGTCGTGACGCCAAGTCCCCATTGTCCTTTACAGGGTCCAAGGTTGGAGGCAGCTTCTCCTGGGCCTGACCTGGGGAGTAAATGAACACACTGAAGTCAGGTTACGGATAACTGTCTTTACTGAGCTGGTAAAGATTGTATTACACATACAGCTAGCCTGGGTGTCAGCGTGCAGAGTAACCCCTTGGGAGCCCTTTTGCCTTGCTGAGACTTGTGGTGCTTTCACCGGACGGAATTATACTGACTTGAGACTGTAGATTATATCCTGGTTACTTGGGTCCTGCCAAGGTACTGAAGAACGTTCTGCAGAGGCATGAATTTCCTCGTAGCGAGTAACACTTGCAGGATGACTACCGTATATACTCGAGTATAAGCCGACCCGAGTATAAGCCGAGACCCCTAATTTCAACCCAAAATCCCAGGAAAAGTTATTGACTCGAGTATAAGCCTAGGGTGGGAAATACCTCATCCCCCCCTGTCATCATCCAGACCCGTCATTAACATCCTCATCATCCCCTTGTCATCATCCCACACATCCCCCCTTCATCATCCCCTTGTCATCATCCCACACATCCCCTTATCATCCCACACATCCCCCCTTCATCATCCCCTTGTCATCATCCCACACATCCCCTTGTCATCATCCCACACATCCCCCCTTCATCATCCCCTTGTCATCATCCCACACATCCCCTTATCCCACACATCCCCCCTTCATCATCCCCTTGTCATCATCCCACACATCCCCTTATCATCCCACACATCCCCCCTTCATCATCCCCTTGTCATCATCCCACACATCCCACACATCCCCCCTTCATCATCCCCTTGTAATCATCCCACACCCCCCCCCCTTCATCATCCCCACCCCCCTTCATCATCCCCCCCCCCCCCCCTTCATCATCCTCTTCTCATCATTTGCCCTCAGTGGTCTTCAACCTGCGGACCTCCAGAGGTTTCAAAACTACAACTCCCAGCAAGCCCGGGCAGCCATCGGCTGTCCGGGCTTGCTGGGAGTTGTAGTTTTGAAACCTCCGGAGGTCCGCAGGTTGAAGACCACTGCGGCCTTCAACATGCGGACCTCCAGAGGTTTCAAAACTACAACTCCCAGCAAGCCCGGGCAGCCATCGGCTGTCCGGGCTTGCTGGGAGTTGTAGTTTTGAAACCTCCGGAGGTCCGCAGGTTGAAGACCACTGCGGCCTTCAACATGCGGACCTCCAGAGGTTTCAAAACTACAACTCCCAGCAAGCCCGGGCAGCCATCGGCTGTCCGGGCTTGCTGGGAGTTGTAGTTTTGAAACCTCCGGAGGTCCGCAGGTTGAAGACCACTGCGGCCTTCAACATCATCCAGCCCCCTCTCACCCCCTTTAGTTCTGAGTACTCACCTCCGCTCGGCGCTGGTCCGGTCCTGCAGGGCTGTTCGGTAAGGAGGTGGTCCGGTGAGGAGGTGGTCCGGGCTGCTATCTTCACCGGGGGCGCCTCTTCTCCGCGCTTCCGGCCCGGAATAGAGCCGTTGCCTTAACAACGACGCATCTGCGTCGTTGTCAAGGCAACGTGACTATTCTGAGGCCGGGCCCGAAGCGCTTAGAAGAGGCCTCCCCGGTGAAGATAGCAGCCCGGACCACCTCCTCACCGGACCACCTCCTTACCGGACAGCCCTGCAGGACCGGACCAGCGCCGAGCGGAGGTGAGTACTCAGAACTAAAGGGGGTGAGAGGGGGCTGGATGATGTTGAAGGCCGCAGTGGTCTTCAACCTGCGGACCTCCGGAGGTTTCAAAACTACAACTCCCAGCAAGCCCGGACAGCCGATGGCTGCCCTGGCTTGCTGGGAGTTGTAGTTTTGAAACCTCTGGAAGTCCGCAGGTTGAAGACCACTGCGGGTGGGGGAGTTCACTCGAGTATAAGCCGAGGGGGGTGTTTTCAGCACGAAAAATCGTGCTGAAAAACTCGGCTTATACTCGAGTATATACGGTATTTGAGAGATTAGACTTGTAGTAGGCCTATCAGAGCGCACGACACACAGCACACCTGAGCTAAGCTGTTGCTCAGGAGCCTGGATGGAACTAGACTGACTAACTCCTCCCCTGCACCTTACTATACAGGGGAGATTTTGGGGTCTCATTGACAGGCAGGGTCACATGGGGTTCACTGCAGGGTCTCATGGGTAACACCCTTAAAGGCCCAATTACATGGAAAACATATATGTTGAGAGTATTGGAAGGGCAGATGGAATTAACCCTTAGGGCAGATGGCATTAACCCTTTGTTTTTCGTGACGCCAGGGCGTGGTTATCCTCTACACCACCCAAGGAATGACCGCTGGTTCATGGGCCAGGTGCGGGGAAAATAATTACTCCAATGCAAGGATATGGAACAACGGCACTTTACTGAGGCAGAAAGATGTTAAAGTCTTTACAGCTCAGTTCAGGCCCAAGGAGATGCTCAGTAAACTTTAGGGAGCTTGTTGGCTTGCTGGGACTTGTACTTGACTATCTTGACTAGACTTCTCCCCTGTATTTGTGCTTACCAGGCTTTGACTTTCACCTGCAGGGGTTACTGGTAGTAGATGTGTGGCTGCATGATTAGGCCTTGGTCTCCCTCAGGAACACCAGACAACTATCAGGTCTTCACTTGACTGTACCTCAGCATGCACTAATGTCTAGACTGACTAGGCTAGCTCCTCCCAGCTATATATGGGAGCAATTTGGAGCAATCCCATAGGTCACCAACAAGTCACTTGTTCACTTGCACCGTCCTTGGTTACAGAGGTCCTGACAACACTATTTAAAGGCACAAATATGTCAAAAGAGTAACCAGCATATAACATAAGACATTATTAACACTTTAGAATCTGTAGGAGGGATGTGGACCCAGGGGAACACTGAAAGAGAATCCGCCACACAGGACAGACAGGTGTAAAGGAGGACAACTCCTGTACTGGGCCACCACACATAATGAAATTAATTTAGAAAAATATATTATTCTGATATTATAATAAATGCATAATTATTCCAACAAGAGAACTTTAATGGGCCCAACATCCTGTGCCGCCAAGCTGCCCGAGAATGTCCAAAACCATGGGACAGCTACTGGTGCTGGGACACCCCAAACAGCTGTCCAGGCATGTTGAGAGTTGAAGTTTTGAAATAGCTGGAGGCACACTGGTTGGAAAACACTGCCCTAGATAAACAAGAGGTCTGGACAAGACACATCACTGGAATACCTTGTGAATTGAGATTTAGCTATTCTGACAATCCTGAAAAACCATGAACATTTTTTCATGTGTTTCTCATTTGCTCATCTTGAGAAACGATCATTTTGATATGTAACTCATCTGCTTTGAGCAAGGCTTAGTATTATGTATCTGGGATCGCGTGAGCTAATGCAAGCAAGAGGCCATAATTCTCGGAGGAGGTTTAATCTATGAGAATATGTCATATTTTGTCTTAGCCAACCCCCTGACAATCACACAGGGCCTAGAGAGTCTGTACTGCTCTTCTATTTTTTATTTTTTTTTATTGCTTACGAAAGCTATGTCTTCTGGCAGCCTGGATTACAGAACAATAGCTGCCTTATTGCCGTGAAGGATTGGAGAGCTAGCACAGGGATAATAACACTGCACAATCGTACTTTATATTCTCCCCTTCCACATTGACTGCCTAAGCAGGTTAAGTCCTTTCTTGTCTGAAGAATGGAGAGAAAGTCAGCTTTGTGCTGTATTCCTAAAGCGGTACGAGGTCCCTGCGTCTCAGCTTTTTCTATCATCACATTCCCTTAAAATCACCAGATGAGTTATTAGAGCCAACAAGGTATATTTGTCAACATACCCCTACAGCTTCAGTGCGGAACAGAATATGCTAACCAAGCCTCAGTAAAATCCTATAAAACCAGAATCTGCTATAAAAAAAAGTGTTTCACAGGGAGGGAATAACAAAGGCTCAAATACAGCATATAAACAATGGGGAACATTTACTATTGCAAATACACCAGATTTCTGGTACAATTTGCCCCACAAACTGGTGTACATGCCTTGTACCATAATTAATATGTAACAGCACAATAAGAAAGGTAGATGAAGCACTTACCAGATTTTCCTATTCAAATTTTCTTTATTTAATGCAAACTCAGATAGACATAGTAGTGTGACGGGTAGACAAGATAACAGAGTGTAAAGCATGGACAGGCGACAGATGTTTCATACCGCCAGGTACTTCTTCATTAGGCCAGAAAGAGGGCCTAATGAGGGCCTAATCAGTTTAAAGAGTTACTCCCATTTATGGATACTTTTGACATGTCTTCCAGACATGTCAAAAGTTAAGATCGCATCATGTCTCAGTCCTGAAACCGGCTGCTATCATGAGTAATAGCAAAGTGAAGGGCACGGTAGTTTGCTTTACTCCTCAACTGGCCAGCTGACTGACTCCCCTGCAGTCTTAACTATACTTAAAGGGGTACTACCGTGCTGACAACTTATCCCCAATCTAAAGGACAGGGGATAAGTTGCCTGATCGCTCGCGGTCCTGCTGCTGGGGACCCCCGCGATCTTGCACGCAGCACCCCGCTCTCATCAGGCCCCGGAGCGAACATCCGCTCTGGGTCTGATGACGGGGTCGGTGATCGTGACGTCACAGCTCCGCCCCCGTGTGATGTCCCGCCCCGCCCCCTCAATGCAAGTCTATGGCAGGGGCGAGACAGCTGTCTCGCCCCCTGCCATAGACTTACATTGAGGGGGCGGAGCGTGACATCACATGGGGTCGGAGCTGTGACGTCACGATACTCCGGCCCCATGATCGGCAGTCATCAGACCCTGAGCGATGTTCGCTCCGGGGCCAGATGAGAGCGGGGTGCTGCGTGCGAGATCTCGGCGGGACCCCGCGCGATCAGGCAACTTATCCCCTATCCTTTAGATAGGGGATAAGTTGTCAGCACGGTAGTACCCCTTTAACTATAATGAAACCAGCCAGGGAATGAAGTGTGCTACCATGTGCTTAACGCGTGTGTAATTAAAAATCGCAGTGGGTCTCAGGACTGGGACCTGGTATGATCTAAACTTTTGACATGTCTGGACAACATGTGAAAAGTTTAGATCAATGAGACTGTAATGGTATCCGCATATGGGGTCAAAAATTCAGCGTGCATGTTACATTTTCTGCGCATTACAGTCGATACAGGGTAGATAACGTTTAAACAAATTTTATTTAAATACTGCAGAACTTTTCCATGCAAAAACTTATCTGTGGTTCAGACCTTAAAGGGGTACTCCGCTCACAGACATCTTATCCCCTATCCATAAGGTGTCTGATGGCTGTCATGCCCCCACCCATAAACATGAATGGAGGGAGTGCGGTGTGACGTCATGAGGGGATGTGGCGTGACGTCATGTCTCCGGCCACAGAAACCCAGCATTCTAAACATATTGTTTAGAATATCAGGTGTGGCACGGAGATCATGGGAGGTCCCAGTGGCGGGACCCCGTGATTAGACATCTTATCTGTTCTTTGGATAGGGGATAAGATGTCTGTGGGGTAGGCGCAGTATCCCTGACTATACAGACTATACAGAATACAAAAGCTCACATTTCTGTTATTTTATTCAAGCTGCTTCACAAACAAAAAATAAATTAATTAATCAATAAATACCTAAATAAATGCTGACCAAATAGTTATACACAGCCCAGAATATGTGGTACTAAAAACTGTAAAAACAAATAAGCCATCACACACCGGTCTTTCAATGCCCTGACACAAATATATGTTATTTTCTACAATTGTGTTTTTATTGAATCACTGTAATTTAAACCAGCAGAATAAAGTCATCATGTAATTTAGACAGTACGGTGAATGCTGGAAAAACAAAACTCCAAAAGCAATAGGGGATTTGCTGTTTGTTTTTCAGTAATTCGTGATCCAAATCATTAACTAAACATTATGTCATGTGTGCTCAAAAACAAAAAAAGAAATCATGGCCCATTGATCAACCTGCCCCTTTATCACGTTAAATATCCCCTAACTGGATGAAATGCTCTGTGACATTGCCAAATTATTTGTAATTCCACTAGGATTTCCAAATTCTGGGAGCAACATATAGGTGACTGCAATAGGTGAAGTCCCTTATCTAAAGGATAGGGGATAAGATGTCCGACTGTGGCGATCCTGCCACTGGGACTCCCCGCGATCTCTGTGTAGTACCTGACATTTTGTGCCGGGTGCTGCTCCAACGCTGGGTTTTCGAGAAAGAGATGTGACATCATGCCACTCCATGGCTGTCATGCCCCCTCCATTAGACGTGAATGGAGGGGTGGTGGCAAGTAGTTGCAAGGGGGCGTAGCATTACGTGCTGCTCCAGTCTGGGAAACCCAGCGTTTCCCATACTGAAGCAGCACCCGGCACAGGATTGCGCGGGGGGGTCCCAATGCAGAACCCCGCAATAAGATATCTCATCCCCTATCCAATGGAGCCCCCTGCGTTGCGGTATGTCAACTGACCATCATATAAGAGTGTTGTCACATGAGATATCAATATGTTTGTGTTTTTTTGACAATGTTATGTCACGTGGTCTCTTTTTTAACCAATGGTCGCCAGTGGGTTTTCCCCCTGCTGATGCACTAATGATACACAGATGTGCCTCCACCAATCATGTTCTTTGGTCACCTATTTAAGATTGTTGTATAATACTGTCTCACTATGCTTGACAAAGGCTTGTTAGCCGAAAAGTTGCATCCCATGTTCTAATGCAATAAAGAATTTTTAACCTGCATTTAACCCGGACCAAGTGATTGGTGCTGTTTCCTTAAAAGGAGTACTGTCTGCATATCCAGCCTGGCAAGCTGGGGGATACTTGTACCACACTGATGGCCTTCCTGTGCTGAAACCCTGTTTCTACTTTTACTATCTATATTACCTATGTACCTAATACCTATATATATACACACACACACACACACACACACACATATATATATATATATATATATATATATATATATATATATATATGGACAATCATAGTTTCTAGCATAACTGCTCTTCAATGTTATGTATTGTCGGACTATGACTGTAAGCTTCTTCATAAAACTGAAATTTGACTTTGACCTTTGATCAGTATTCCCCTAATACTTTTATCATATGTGCCGGGGGGTATTTGTAATAAGATGCTATTTGTTGTTTTCTAAAGCAAATGGCTTATGATGGGGCACTCAGCAAATATTTATCTTCACTTGTTTACTTTCTTACCGGAGTAACGTCTCTGCAGCTTGATAGCTAGAATCACTTTGCATAACAAATTATACCATCTGGTTGCTTTAAATCTGTGTACTTTAGAAATATCAAAATGGAATAGAACTTAAGTCATTTTAATTATGCCCACATGATTTTTGGTGCCATATGTTCTATTGTATTTTGTACAGTCCATTTGATTACCACATGCCATACATCTCGGATGATAATTTGAAGGGTGTCAATGAATTCCCTTTGCTTGAGGAAGCAATTAGGAAAAAGAGAGAAGAACCCTTCCCAGTAACCAGTTTTTATTTCTCTCTTCTTCACTTGAGAGCTTTGTGAGGAGATACGCCATGGTATTGTCTGGCAGTTTACTTTGCTTTAACCCCTTAAGGACTCAGGGTTTTTCAGTTTTTGCACTTTAGTTTTTTCCTCCTTACCTTTTAAAAATCATAACCCTTTCAATTTTCCACCTAAAAATCCATATTATGGCTTATTTTTTGCATTGCCAATTCTACTTTGCAGTGACATTAGTCATTTTACCCAAAAATGCACGGCAAAATGGAAAAAAAATCATTGTGCGACAAAATCGAAGAAAAAACGCCATTTTGTAACTTTTGGGGGCTTCCGTTTCTACGCAGTGCATATTTTGGTAAAAATTACACCTTATCATTATTCTTTAGGTCCATACGGTTAAAATGATACCCTACTTATATAGGTTTGATTTTGTCGGACTTCTGGAAAAAATCATAACTACATGCAGGAAAATGTATATGTTTAAAAATGTCATCTTCTGACCCCTATAACTTTTTTATTTTCCACGTACAGGGCGGTATTAGGACTCATTTTTTGCGCCGTGATCTGAAGTTTTTATCAGTAGGATTTTTGTTTTTATCGGACTTTTTGATCACTTTTTATTCATTTTTTAATGGTATAAAAAGTGACCAAAAATGCGCTTTTTTTTACTTTGGAATTTTTTTGCGCTTACGCCATTGACCGTGCGGTTTAATTAATGAAATATTTTTATAGTTCGGACATTTACGCACACGGCGATACCACATATGTTTATTTTAATTTTTTTACACTGTTTTATTTTTTTTTATGGGAAAAGGGGGGTGATTCAAACTTTTATTAGGGAAGGGGTTAAATGACCTTTATTAACTCTTTTTTTTTTTACTTTGTTTTTTGCAGTGTTATAGGTCCCATAGGGACCTTTAACACTGCACACACTGATCTTTTACACATATCACAGGCGTGTATTAACACGCCTGTGATCAGTGTTATCGGCGCTTGACTGCTCCTGCCTGGATCTCAGGCACGGAGCAGTCATTCGCCGATCGGACACCGAGGAGGCAGGTAAGGGCCCTCCCGGTGTCCTGCAAGCTGTTCGGGATGCCGCGATTTCACCGCGGCGGTCCCGAACAACCCGACTGAGCAGCCGGGTCACTTTCACTTTCACTTTAGAAGCGGCGGTCAGCTTTGACCGCCGCTTCTAAAGGGTTAATACCGCACATCGCCGCGATCGGCGATGTGTGGTATTAGCCGCGGGTCCCGGCCGTTGATGAGCGCCGGGACCGACGCGATATGATGCAGGATCGCGGCGCGATACCGCTTCATATCGCGCGAGCCGGCGCAGGACGTAAATATACATCCTGCGTCGTTAAGGGGTTAAGACTGTTTGCTGTTAAAGGGGTATGCTAGGTTTTTTCTTTTTATTTGACTATGCTACAGAGGCTGTAAAGTTAGTGTAGTTTTTAATGTAATGTCTGTGTGATGGATGGTCTCGCAATTCTTATGTGATCTTTGTCTAGATGTTTATTTGTAATAGCATAAAAATGAGTGTCATTGTCTTAGAGACATTACATCACTAGTCAGGCGTTGAAAGGGAGCCTGTCTGCTTCACTGGGTGGAGAAGCCGCTGGGCAGATCATTGACTACAGGGCTGAAGGGAATTGTAGCTCAGGTGTGCTGCAAATGGTGGGGAGACGAGTGTGGGAGGTATAAAACAAGGGATCCTGGGACTTGTAGTTGGAGGGAGGATATTTCAACAGGAAATAGCCATTTCACAAAAAAGAAAGCAGCAGCATTATGTTTGACTTAAAACCCAGCCATTTAGCCCTAAGCCAAGAACTAATCCTTCCAAAGCATGGCTATTACTGTCTGGCAGGTAAGTACTAAGTCACCTTATGGTGAATAACCCTTTAGACCACACAGGATGTAAACTTGTTTTCTTTATTTATTTTTTACTTTTTTTTTTTGTTAAATCAAATACATCAGAGTGAAAGCACTATTATTAGTGCAGTTTTCCTTTTAGTCTGTCACTTTAAATGTAGTTGCCCAAGGGCAAACAGTTTTTTCTTCAGAAATCCCAATGAGTGCTGCTAAAGTACACTCAGCTGCCCCTATCCCCTGCCACTGCCATTCTGATTGTGCCCAGCCTCCGAACCTCCTTGCTTGTACCTGCTTTTACTGTGCATGCCCAGTAAATAACTGTCTGCAGCCATAACAGTGATTGGCTGAGCAGGCAGTTCCTGCAGGGTCAATCTGTCATCAGAAGCAAGAAGAAGTGGAGAGGACCAGGGACAAGGTGCCATTGAGCAACTTCTTAACATAAAAGTTCATGCCTGGGCAACCACTTACAATCTTAAGAATATGTTGCATTTTTTACCCTAAAGGGGTTGCTCTCTGGAGATGCGGTCTTACAGTTGCATTAAATTTAGCAAATTAGAAGCTGCTTTTTATAGTACCAACTGTTTAACAAAAGGGGGATACTAGGGGACTTGTCATGATGTCCATATTTTCTAAAAAGGCATATGGACCAGAGAATCAATTTACAGTAGGATAAGTTGTAGGACCTTTCATCTCTCCTGGAATGTCTCCTTTATTAAACATGTATACAGTATATCAGATGAGATGACAGTTATGTGTGGTGTCCCGGTACCGTATTTCATACCGTGCCTAGTGTAGAGGTCCCCAAAGTCAGAGTAACTACGTTCAGGTAGGGTTCCTCCGTTGGGACAGCCCCTAGTGGCCTCTCCTCAAGTCTATCTCTAATGCGAATATATGTATATATTTAATAATTATATATAATTTATAGTAATGTATAGTGCTTACCTTGTTCAGTGTCGCAGGACCTTCAGTCATGTGACCATGCTAATAACCTGTATGGTATGTTGGAGGACCTTTGGAGGTCCTTGGGTCACGTGTTACCCACAAATCTTTGTAATGGTGATTGACATCAGTATGGACCAATTAGCATTAGTCCAGCCCCTGCCCATATAAGGGAGCTGTGTCCAATTAGCGCTCTCTTGGGTTGCTGCTCTCGTGGATGCCGGACTAACAGGAAGGTGCTACGCAACTTTCCAAGACACGCTAGGCCTCAAAAATCTGCCGGCCTCAGCTGAACCAAAACCGTGAGTTCAAATCTAAATCGCCGGCCTCAGCTGAACCAAAACCGTGAGTTCAAATCTAAATCCCCGCTAATGCTAGCGTGACTACTGGACCGCAACTAATTCCCCTAAATCCAGTGGAACAACGCACAGTACTAAAAGACTCTAAATGCTAAAGTCCCAACCTTTGTCAATCTCCAAGAAAAGCCGTTCTTATGCTTAGAGACTGTTATGTTATTGAAGCTTGCAGAAAACCTTCAGTAAAAGTTCATACTGTTTCAGAAAACTCTCCGGTTGTGGACAATCTATTATTATCTACCTCCCTATCACTCTTGGGAAGGGTGGCCGTAGGACAAGGGTTACTGAGGAGCCCCCACCCTGATGTCACGAATAGCAAGGGTTAATAAGCACCCTTTAATAACCGCACAGCTACACTCCCCATACCCTACATCTCCCAGGCTATCACATATGTAGTATATAACATTGTGCCCCTTAGGGCTGCACCAACAATGAGGGGAGATGAGAATTTCAGCTCAGGGGTGGCCTGTTAATGCATAATGGTTTTTCAAAGCTAACATGCCATTCAAAGTGAGGTAACAATAGAAGGAAAACGTATATCAGCTCACCCGGTAGTCTCCAAGGTATATGGAACGTAGCACAATACACCTGCACCAGCGGGAGCTTCGGATAATCTCTGAGGCCAAGTCCTCAGGTGAAGCAATCAGGAAGGAGAAAAGGAAGTTCCGGCTCCCAAGGCTGGGTAAAAAATCCAAGTTTATTTCTTCATATTAAAATCCAGTGCATGAGCAAAAATAAAAACATAGAAAAGAGAACAACACCAAACGCACCGACGCGTTTCGTCTTAACGCTAAGTCTTAATCATGGCAACTACAATACCCAGCATAACTTCCTTTTATACAGTCATATGCCATGGGAGGGGATGAACCGCCCGTGGGTGTATACCCACAGGTGAGATCATACAATGAAGTCCCGTTGAATATCACAACCGAAATCTAGTGCTAGAAAATACTTGAGTATAGGAAATAAATATATATGCACATGACAAGGCATAAAACATCATAAGAGATGTATCATAACTAATATATATATGACAAATCATGTCTATAATTAAGTCCAGACGGGAAGCGTGAATCCATACACAGGATCCAAAACGCCTCCCGTCTGAACAGGGACTTACACCAGTCCCCTCCTCTCCGAGGAGGGTGTACTCTCTCCAGACCTGTAACTTCAATCTTGGGAACGATGCCATCATGTTTTTCTATTATGTGTTTGGCTATGCCCGACATGGATCTATTTGAAAATTGACCTGGTGAAGGAAAATTAAGATGTTCTTGTATTCTAATTTAAAATTTTCGACTGGTACATCCATTGTATTGTAGCATACACTCTAAACAAGTGATACTGTATACAACGTGATGTGTTTGACAGTTAATGTAACTTTTGATGTTATAGCTAATATTTGTAACATGTGTCACAAATATTAGCTATAACATCAAAAGCCAAACACATAATAGAAAAACATGATGGCATCGTTCCCAAGATTGAAGTTACAGGTCTGGAGAGAGTACACCCTCCTCGGAGAGGAGGGGACTTGTGTAAGTCCCTGTTCAGACGGGAGGCGTTTTGGATCCTGTGTATGGATTCACTCTTCCCGTCTGGACTTAATTATAGACATGATTTGTCATATATATATATTAGTTATGATACATCTCTTATGATGTTTTATGCCTTGTCACGTGCATATATATTTATTTCCTATACTCGAGTATTTTCTAGCACTAGATTTCGGTTGTGATATTCAACGGGACTTCATTGTATGATCTCACCTGTGGGTATACACCCACGGGCCGTTCATCCCCTCCCATGGGATATGACGATATAAAAGGAAGTTATGCTGGGTATTGTAGTTGCCATGATTAAGACTTAGCGTTAAGTCGAAATGCGTCGGTGCGTTTGGTGTTGTTCTCTTTTCTATGTTTTTATTTTTGCTCATGCACTGGATTTTAATATGAAGAAATAAACTTGGATTTTTTACCCAGCCTTGGGAGCCGGAATTTCTTTTTCTCCTTCCTCATTCAAAGTGAGGGCTGTTAATAAGAAAAAAAAAACATAAAACAATAGGGGAGTTTATTTTCCAAAAGCTAAATACATGAATTATACAATCCATTTTAAGTGCCCCAAAATATCCCTTTTGAAAAAATAACAGATAACCAGATTCATGTTCCATTTATAGGGTTTTGTACATTAAAACATGACACTTATTTTTTATAAGAATGACCCATTGTGTTTAAGGAAACATCAGCATCCCGCAATGTGAAAAAATAGTAATTTAGGTAAATCATTCATGAAAGATGTAAATTTTACAAAGAACAATAACTTTATATACAGGTCCTTTATGGAATCACCTCTGTTAGCAGTGCAAGCTCTCAGAAAATACAACAGGGCAGCTGGGGGTCACATTTTCTGTGGCTTGCATGAGGAGGTAATAGACTGTTTTATGACTCTCTGTAGTTCAAGTCTCATTTGCACCCTATAATCTGCTGTAGAATAGACATGAATCAACTGGCAGATTAATGACAAAGAGTCCAATAAATTCTGTGCCTATACTACACCAGTTATACTCAGTCAGCTCAAAAAATATGTCAGAATTGTTGTAAGCTTTTTATAATTTTCTCCTACCTACAACAATATGAAAGAGTTAATAGGAATTTATCTTCTCTAAGGAAATGGCAGCTAACTAACAATATCTGATGAGTATGGCAGCCATATAGGGCTGAAATCACCAGTTACTGAATTAAATATTAATCCGTTGAATAACTTTGCTGGTAATTCTGCAATTTACCAGACAACTTTGTTGGGGTACTCCAGTGGAAAACGATTTTTTAAGTCAACTGATGCCAGAAAGTAACAGATTTGTAAATTACTTCTTTAAAAAGTCTTAATCCTTCCATTACTTATCAGCTGCTGTATACTACAGAGGAAGTTGGGTTGTTCTTTTCTGTCTGACCACAGTGCTCTCTGCTGACACCTCTGTCCATGTCAGGAACTGTACAGAGCAGGATAGGTTTGCTATGGGAATTTTCTGTCCAGAGTAGAAGAAAATTCCCATAGCAAACCTATCCTTCTCTGGACAGTTCCTGACATGGACAGAGGTGTCAGCAGAGAGCACTGTGGTCAGACAGAAAATAACTATACAACTTTCTCTGTAGTATACAGCAGCTGATAAGTACTGGAAGGATTAACACATTTTTAATATAAGTAACCAACAAATATGTTTGACTTTCTGGAGCCATTCGATATGATTTTTTTTTTCCACTGGAGTACACCTTTAATGAGACTTAGGTGTCTTTCTTTACCCAGGTCCAAGGATGTCATAAATGGGCACTGTCACTTATAAAAACTTTTGACATGTCCTAGTGACACATTTATTATGAATTTGACACAAATCAAAGGGATGTATCAGCAGCCTCCCAGGGTGGTTTCCCGAAAAAGTGACTTGGCTTTTTACTCTTGACAGTCTTCAGATTCACCAGATTTCTCAATCCGTGTGAGATACCTTGATGAATGTGTGAGTCTATGTCTGCACTGTGTTGTTACAGACAGACTAGGTTTCCGCACAGATTTTTTCTGGCAATTTTCGGATGTCTGCCACTCCAGTTTTTGAGCCCTAGGGTGCGTTCACACGAAGTAAATGAAGAGTAATTCACGCTGAGAAATTTCTGGGCAGAAAAAAGATATTTTTCTTCGCGCGAAATTCGCCGGAAATTCGTGGGAAATTTGCGTGCAATTCATGTGCAATTTGCGCAGAATTGCGCACGGAATTGCGCGCGGACATGGGGGAGAAAGAAGTGAAGGGTTTTTACAGCCATTTCCGCGCAAATTGCGCGCAAATTGCCCGCAAATTCCGCGTGAATTCCGCACAAAAACGATGTCGTTTTTTTTTACCATTGACTTCAATTGATTTCTGCTAGCGGATTCCGCTTGAAGAATGAACATGTTCTTTCTTCAAGCGGAACGGAAGTCAGCATCGGAATTCTGCTAGCAGAATTTCCGCAGTGTGAACAGGACAGCAGAAATAACATTAAAGTCAATGGGCAGAGGAGATGTGCATTAATTTGGAGCGGAGAATTCAAGAGGAATTACTCGAGTAAATTCCTCTTGAATTACTCCGTGTGAACGCACCCTAAGTCAGAAGTGGATCCAATAGGAAGTAGACGTGTAAGTCCTCATTTTATATTTCCCATATCTTTTGAATACACTTCTGGCCTTGGCCCAAAAACTCAAGTGGCAGTTTAAAAAAAAAAAAAACGCCAGAAAAACCTGTGTGTAAACCTAGCCTCAGAGTGATAAATCTGGGCTGCTTAGTTTTGTGCAAAAACTAAGATTGTGCAAGGTTTTCAAAAGTGACTCAGGCTGTTTGAAAATCTGTCACGGTTTACACTGTGTTCTCAGTGCACCCAATAACATGGCATATAAAAACCTTGAGCACAGCCTGTCCGTGTGTTTTTTATCCATACTACTGCTGTAACTTGAGGACCAGGGATTACATAGTTAAACACTACCACAATATGGACACATTTTTGTATCTCTATTACGGTCACAAGCACAAGCCTTAGTGAAGTGGAGGGTGGCACTCGAGGTTTATTGCTGTGCTCGTGGATAGCAGAGATAAATGGATGATTTGCAAGTTTTTCTTAGTAATATAGCATATTACATGTTCGCAAGACACGTTTCAGCTGTATGCCCTTATCAATTGTATCAAATTGATCATTGATTCAATTGATAAAGGCATAAAGCCGAATCGCGTCTTGCGTACATGTAATATGCTATATTACTAATAAAATCTTGCAAAGTGTTGAAGAAGCTGGTGCCGGGATTTATTCATCCATAAGCACAAGCCTGACTGATGACTAAAACTAAGCAGCCCAGATTTATCACTCTGAGGCTACGTTTCCACACAAGTTTTTCTGGCTTTCGTTTGGAAAACTGCCACTTAAGTTTTTTGGCCAAGGCCAGAAGTGTATTCAAAAGATATGGGAAATATAAAATGAGAACTTACACGTCTACTTCCTATTGGATCCACTTCTGACTTAGGGTGCGTTCACACGGAGTAATTCAAGAGGAATTTACTCGAGTAATTCCTCCTGAATTCTCCGCTCCAAATTAATGCACATCTCCTCTGCCCATTGACTTTTAAGCTATTTCTGCCGTCCTGTTCACATTGCGGAAATTCTGCTAGCAGAATTCCGACGCGTTCCGACCATTCCGCTTGAAGAAAGAACATGTTAATTCTTCAAGTGGAATCCGCTAGCAGAAATCAATTGAAGTCAATGGTAAAAAAAAATTACGCCCGACATTGTTTTTGCGCGGAATTCGCGGGCAATTTGCATGCAATTTGCGCAGCATTTGCGTGCAATTTGCGTGGAAATGGCTGAAAAACCCTTAATTTCTTTCTCTCCCATGT
This sequence comes from Hyla sarda, assembly GCF_029499605.1. Classification (NCBI taxonomy): domain Eukaryota; kingdom Metazoa; phylum Chordata; class Amphibia; order Anura; family Hylidae; genus Hyla; species Hyla sarda. Next base: position 290,227,550 of record NC_079193.1, read on the forward strand.
CCGCGCGCAATTCCCCGCAAATTGCGCATTAACTGCGTGCGAATTTCCCGCAAATTTTGCGCGAAAAAAAAAATATTTTTTCATCCATAAGCACAAGCCTGACTGATGACTCAAACTAACATCATGATATTACATTTTGCATGGTATCAATTGTTGTTATATATAATGAAATATAAAGCAGATGAGATAAGACACTTTCAGAATAAATAGATTACAATCATCTACGTACTGTATAGAAACATATGGGCAGATTTATTAATCCTGTGTATATTTGGACAATATTTACACTAAATATATCATAGGGGCTCACACTATATACATTTGTGAATATTCTTAGACACGTTAGACCCTTTTGTCTAACTTTATATTCCCAATTGGTTAGCTTAATTAATGCTAGTATTTTGCACCAGCATTTTGGAGCATGATGGTGTATTTCTAACTATGTCCCATTTCCTATAGGCCACGTCATTTGTTGAGGCACAAAAGTGTCTAAGATGTCTAACAAGATGCACAAATTTACACAGTTTACACTGGGTTCTCAGCCTATACCAGTGGTGTAGTTAATGATTGAATTTGTAATCCATGTTCCCTTTTCCCCTGGCCATGTTCCTTTAAAAATATCACTCATGGTGCAAACAAGGCAACATTCTTTTGGAAATTTGTGCTGTGCCACAGTGGTGTCCTACTGGGGCGATGCACAAGTTTGTGACGCCAGGGTAGTGTTAACCACCACAGTCCAAGGTTAGTCAGTTCTCCTGGGCCAATACATGGGGACAATAATAACCACAGATGAAGGGTTACTGAAAATCTTTTACTGAGGCAGGAATGATGGCAATATCGTTTACAGGACTGGTCAGAGCAGGGGAAGTGCAGAGTAACCCTGTGGAGCCTGTTGCCTTGCTGGGACTTTTAGTTGCTTTCCCTTGACTGAATGAAGGTTGCTATGAGCTCTATACTTTAGATTACAGGCTTTACAGGATTTGTGACTGATATTATCCCACGCTGACTTTAGACTGACTATTGTACATTCCCCCGGAATCACCAGGCTTGGAACTGCACCTGTGCAATGAGGTGCTTGTAAAAGGTGTGGCTGTAGACTTTTGAGTTCTTACAGGGCCTCCTTCAGATCACCACAAACTTCTCCTCACTCCTCCCCTTAAAGGGGTACTTGGGCGCTTAGACATCTTATCCCCCATCCAAAGGACAGAGGATAAGATGCCTGATCACAGGGGTCCCGCCGCTAGGGACCCCCGTCATCTTGCACGCCGCACCGGGGACTCGCTCCAGGGACTGATTTTAACGGGGTGCGGCGTGCAAGATCACGGGGGTCCCCAGCGGCGGGACCCCCGTGATCAGGCATCTTATCCCCTATCCTTTAAAGATACAGTAACAATAATAAACATTTACATAAATTTGAATCACAAAATAACATAATGCAAAATATCCTGAATTAATGGGTCGAGAACAGTGACACAGTCCCAGTGCCTGAGGCAAGGTTTATCTGACAGGACAACATCCTGTACTGGGTCACCACACCATACTTTTCTAACAAATCTGGTATAATGTACACAAAGAGATTATTTCAATTTTGAATATTACCCCCTATACTTCTCAATGGGAGGATTATATTAAAATCCAAAATGTCTCAAATTTTGGCAAGTTTATTAGAATCCTTTACGTGGTGTACAATTCAGCTTGCTTGGCCTGTTAACAATGCTTGTTCCTTACACCACCTCTTGGCTGGAGTGCATGTCTACTAGTAATCTGCAGCAGTAGTGCACATATTTAACACATTATAACATTTCTCTTGGAGAAAAGAATTTTCTCCATTTACTTCATTTTGGCTAAGTTTACAGTTCTACTGAATTTTGCTTAATCTCTGACAATCAAGAACAAAACAGTCTCTGTGTTCATGAGATGCCAGAGCCCTGAGACTTGTTCACTTTAAGCTCCTTGTATTTTAAGACACAGAATTACAGATGATGCAACTGAATATCATGGTGACTATAAAAATATCATTGGAGACGACCATGTCCCATCTCCAAGATCAGGCTTCATGTGAGATGTGAAAAAGACAGACACAAAAATAGATTGTGTGCAAGAATATACATAGAGCAAATGTGTATACTGTTTATGTGCAGACATGTAAGCCCCTGGTGCAGCGAGTAAGCAGATGTGTAAGTCACTGGTGCGAGGTCTGTGTTACAAGCAGAACCCTCATGGCTTTTGGTTTGAGATGTTTGTTAGTTAGTTTCTTACTATGTAATGTTCTGTACATGTATCAACTTTATTGTAAAGTGCTGAAGAATATGGTGGAGTCATATACTGTTAATAAAGATCATTGTTATTATTATCATGTCTCCTTCTTCTTAAAGGGGTACTCTGGTGCTCCAGAGTTCTGAACATTTTTGTTTAGAATGCTCAGAGCCGGAGTCTGTGATCCTGATGTCACGGCTACGCCCGCCGTAACATCTCACCACACCTCCTCCATTCATGTGTGGGGGCCCAGTACGGGAGGTGTTACCCTGTACCTTCACTGCCCTGTCAGGCAGCATCCTTTAGTGTCCCCAGGGTCCCTTGCATTAGTTTCCCCAGTGTAAATATGTTGTACTGTATAAAATGAGTTATACCATGTGATTGTTACCCAAGAGGTATCAGTGACCAGCTGACCCCAAGAGTGACCTATGGGCTCCCTGCTAGTCTCCTCCATATAAGCCCTGGGTGGATCTAGCTTCTCTCTCTTTTGCAACAAGTCTTTGCTGAGGTCAGTCGTGCCTAGTGTATGTGTGTCCAGAGTATTGGAGGCCTCAAGTCAAGTCCTGTAGCCACAGTCAAGTGCAAGTAAGCTAAACCTACAGCATTGTCTGTCATCAGTCAAGTCAAGTCAGTCTCTGTCAAATTGTCAAGCAATGTTGCCTGCACCAAATTGTCTGGTCCTACTACAAGTAGACCCTTTAGGTCTCTGAGTCACTGGTCACCTCCTTGGGCCCTGGTTGAACTGTATAGACTTTACCAACTGTCTACCCTCAGTAAAGCTACCGTTGTCTGTAACTTGGCGTAGGAGTCTTTATTGCCCCTGTGCCTAGCCCAGGATCAAGCGGTATAGCTTCGGATGGTTGTTGGCTAAACCACGCCCTGGTGTCACGAATACAAGGGGCTAATGCCATCTCCCCCTAGAGTAACAACATCTGCCCTGCACCTCACACCCCACCACCACAGCTTTTGTTGTCACGAACAGGACGCGTGCCTTATGCCACAAGTCCTCCCTCAGTCTGAACTGTGTCCAATATTGTCAGAAAATCGCACGCCGATGTGAATAAAGTTTTTGCCAGAAAGCGTACGGGACTTTGTCAGTGGAAAGTGTTTTACCCGAGGTGCTTGTGAAATAAAGGGGGAGGTGAAGAAAAGACTGTTATCTGCTATTGAGAATAACTCTAAAGTCGTGAACACTATGTGCAAAATCTGTATGCCTTATGAAGTCCGCCAAGTCCAGCAGCAGGACACTTAGAGTCTTGAAGCCTTGTACATAAGAAGGCTAAAACATCCCCGAGAGGGAGAGCCCCCCCTAGAATGGTGGAGGGCCACAGTCATCAAGTTCGACAGAGTAAGGGATATGGCACATTAATGGACTGTCACCATGGTGGTACTGTTCTGTTCAACAGGAAATTGGTGAAAAGAGATTACCTCCCTCCACCTTTACACTCCCTAGAGAGCGGGAAGATTGTAGAGAATACCCCGGTACAGAGCCTGCAAGGGGAATGGGCAGCAGCCGTCACTAGACCCAAGAACCCAACACAAATTCCCTTCCCATACTTCCCCTCTGAAGATTGGGATTCAGATCCATTTGGTCTCCTGCCACCTAGCGTCAAGGGGAAAGTCGTCCAAGAAGAAGGGTATCCTGAGTCACCTGTCATGGACACCAAGTATGTGCGTCGAAGGTCGTCGACAGATGTACCGGGGCTTACTCCTGTGGTTGAGGAGGTTTGGCCTAACCAATGGGCATCAACCAACGTGCCTCGGCCTACTCCTGCTGGGATACTCATATCAGCCCCATGGAGGGGGCACAGCCTTGAGGTCCTAGGTACATGTCCCAGCCTGATATACCAGGAGGTATCAGTGACCAGCTGACCACAAGAGTGACCTATGGGCTCCCTGTTAGTCTCTCCCATATAAGCCCTGGGTGGAGCTAGCTCTCTCTCTTTGCACCAAGTCTTTGCTGAGGTCTGTCGTGCCTAGTGTATGTGTGTCCAGAGTGTTGGAGGCCTCAAGTCAAGTCCTGCAGCCACAGTCAAGTGCAAATAAGCTAAACCTACAGCATTGTCCGTCATCAGTCAAGTCAGTCTCTGTCAAATTGTCAAAGGGTACCTCTCATCAAAAAAACTTTTGATATATTATAGATTAATGTATGCAGAATAACTTTACAATTGCATGTTATTAAAAAATATGCTTCTTTCTATTTCATTTCCACTTTGAAGAAATGCCCACTAGGGGTCTCCCTACCAGTCCTGGCAGCAAGCATTTCAGACTCATGCTGGAGTCCTAAACACTACGAGCTGCCAGTCTGCTTTGTTTACAAAGGAGAACACTCAGAGCTGCCAGACGGCTTTGTTCACAGCCTGTTTGGCTGTGAACAAAGCAGGCTGGCAGCTCTGAGTGTTTAGGACTCCAGCATGAGTCAGAAATGCTTGCTGACAGGACTGATATGGAAAAATACAATAGAAAGAAGCATATTTTTCATTAACATGCTATTGGAAAGTTATTCAACATTCATTAATCTAAAATATATCAAAAGTTTATTTGATGAGAGGTACCCTTCAAGCAACGTGGCCTGCACCAAATGGTCTGGTCCTACTACAAGTCCCAGAAAGCCCTTAAGGTCTCTGAGTCACTGGTCACCTTCTTGGGCCCTGGCTGAACTGTATAGACTTTACCAACTGTAAAGCTACCATTGTCTGTAACTTGGCGTTGGAGTCTTTATTGCCCCTGTGCCTAGCCCAGGATCCATCGGTATACCTTTGGGTGGTTATAGGCAAAACCACGCCCTGGCGTCACAAATAAAAGGGGTTAATGCCATCTACCCCTAGGGTAACAACATTTGCCCTGCACCTCACACCCTGTCATTACACATGTCTATGTGTCGACACGTCCCCTCCATTCACGTCCGTGACATCACGACCACTGCCACAGGAACCCAATGTTTGTTTTGAACGCCAGGGGCTGCAAGAATTTCGGGGGAGAGCAGCAGCAGGACCCCACGATCAGACATCTTATCCCCTATCCTTTGGATAGGGGATAAGATGTCTAGCAGTGGAGTACCCCTTTAAGAAAGTGAATAAAGGGTTTATACCAGAGTTTATGGAAGCCATCCATAAGTCCTGCACTGCAGCATCTTGAACAAGTTTTAAGGACAAGCTATACCAATTACATAGCATTTAGGAGACTAGTGGCCTGTAACCATCATTGCTATCTGGATGTCTCACAAAGAGAAAACATTTTTTTTTCTAAATTTCATTCTAACAATGTAAATTCTTCAATTACAAGGAGTGAGTGCTGGTAATTAAAGAAGTGACCACTAGATGGCTCTGGTGTTGGTGATAAGGAATGAATCTGTACCGATGAGCTCATCGACTTTTGCTGTGCCTCCTCTTCCTGAGATTACAGACCCTGCACACCTTTCTGGTGAATGAAAACATATGGCTATGCCTTGGTTCAGTGCTTCATCTTTTTCTGCCGCAGCCTCCCCAGCAATATCATGGTGATGCCTGGGACCTAACATTGGTCCCTGCATAATTTAAATAATATCTAACCTTTCATGTGTCTCTTGAATACAGTATAACAATACAATAAGGACAAAAGACAGTAAATAATCCATAATAAGACCTACATCCTGGTGTATGGCAGTGCCAGCCTGTTACTTCTTTTGGAGACGTAAACCTGTATTTTCAGTGTCCTGAGCTGCTGAGTTGTTTCTTTTTGCATTCTGAACTGCTATCTGCATTGGTTTCTGTGCTGTGGCCACAGAGGGAAAGTTCTGTGAATATTAAACATCTCAGAAATGGGAATTAGAACAATAGTTGTAATTTGTCTGTTCTCTTATCAACAGTTCTCTGATCCTCTGCGTCTTTCCTGTAGATGTCTTATTTTAGGCTGAAGGAGATGCCCACAGTCTAATGTTAAGAGTTTCCTTACAGGAAATGTGAAGCACACATATTGCATGGATTTGTTGTAACTAGTTTATATCAATGCTGTATACATGTACATTATAGTAAAAGTCCAATAAACTGGTATTAATATCAGATATCACATTATGTTAGCTACCCTCCCTTTTGGCTATTTCAGAAACTAAAGAGAATGCAGACTGGCTCTGTGGCAGAGGAAATACCTGTGGTATGTCTGGAAGCAGTGGTGCCACAGCCTGTAATTGTCCCTGAAGCTTCTGTCACATGGCACCAAGGTACTTGTTACACTATGCGCTCCGGCCTCACACGTTGGCCGTGAACACATGGTCCCCTTACCTTCTGCTGCTGACGGGGCTGGGACTCGCATCGCGGGACATGCCCACATTCGAACCCCAGTCCGTCACTCTCCGGGTGTTTCTCCTGCCTCTGCCTCCACCCCTCTGCTCAGGTGCACGTGTCCCCATCCCTTAGGGCGTGCGCGCGCCTGAGCTTTAAGATTTAAATGGTCAGTACACTCATTAGTGTAATCACCTGTGGCTTGTTTTTAAATTCCTCCACCCTCCTTAGTTCTCTGCCGGATATTTTTTGCCTTGTGCCCTAGAGAAAGCGTTCCTTTGTATTGCCTTGCCGTGTACCAGATCTCCTGCTCTTGTGACTTGACCTTGCTCCTCTGCCACCTGCCTACTGAACTCCTGCTACGTCCCGACTACGCTACTGTGCCGCCTGCCCTGACCTACTGCTATCCTGACTACTAGTTGCCTCATCCCTCCTGTGCCTCGCATCTCCTCAGCCGCCAATGTGGTCGAGCCGTGCCAGGGGTAGCAACCTGGATGTCGCCTGCAGCTGCAAGCCCATCCTGCTTTGCGGCGGGCTCTGGTGAAGACCAGCGGCACCTTAGACTCCGCTCCCTGGTACGGTCCGAGTCATCTGCCACACAGGTCCAGCGGATCCACATACACCGTAGTTCCTGTCTTCAGTAACGTGAGTGTTACAGTATTACAGGGTGGTCCCATTCTCCTTAGGATGGCAGGGTAAAGGGGGGCTTCAAAGTGGTGTGAAATGGTAATAGTATCCCTGAGTCACACCCTGTTAAGTGTCTGGTTGAAAAAAATGTTGGTGTGTCCTGGTCGTATTAGTGCAGATAATAAGCCAGACACAGTTGGAGTGGAGTGGACGTGTGACACAATCTTTCCATAAAAGATCTTTTAATTGGAAGGAGGCACAGCCTTTTATAACACAATATTCCAAACAGTGGTTGGTGCAAGGTGAACACCTTTGTGAAAATAAGGTGCAAATTTGGGGTCCCAATACAGCACAAGACAGCACACATCCTATTAAAGGGGTAGGTGAGGTTAGACTAGCTCAAACTGGTTTCCTCTCTATGGGGAAAAGAAGACCGTGCTAGATCAGTCCCCCTAACCCTCTCCAAGCAATCTAAAATGCTATGTCCCATTTAAGTGAATGGACTTTTTACTTTCTGCCAATATAAATGTGAAAACAATATAACTATGTATAACTGTGCAAATCAGTATCGGAATGTAGAAGAAAAAAACACCTTACCAGTATACCACGTTCTTCTGCTGAGCACGGAGCAAGCCCATGCCGGCAGGCCATGTAACATCAATGTGACCATCAGTAATACAAGCTTCCCAATCCAACATGTTTCCAGTGTGTGAGAGCACTCTAAATCATGACCAAGAGCGTAGAATGCTTTGTGGATGTATCTGGTAACTGCAGCTCAACGCTAGTTCACTTGAATAGGTGCTGAGCTGCGGTAACCAGACTCCGCAGTGAATGAAGCCAAATGCTTCCAGGCCCATTCACTGCATAGATCCAGCCTTGGCAGCCATGCTGAACTGCTGATTGGTGGGGATTCCTGTTGTCAGCAACCCGCCGATCAATGATTGATGACTGGAGTGTAGACCATTCGATTAAAGGGGTGCTTCACCCCTAGACATCTTATTCCCTATCCAAAGGAACCCCCATGATCTTTCTTGCAGCACCCTGTGTCATCTGCTGCACAGAACGAAGTTCGCTCCGTGCCTGATGACGGGCGATACATGGGCCAGAGTATTGTGACTTCATGACCTCGCCCGCTCATAATGTCATGCCCCGTCCCCTCAATATCACTCTATGGGAGGGGGTGTGGCGGTGGGACCCCCGCGATCAGACATCTTATCCCCTATCATTTAGACAGGGGATAAGATGTCTAGGGGCGTAGTACCACTTTAAGTTGAATTCCTAGTTTCTATCCACTTTTACTGTTCATCATCCTCCCATGAAGACTGTCTTCATTTAGATAAGATGATAAAAGCCTGGCCATTTTTCATTGAGTGACAATATTAAAATGTTGAGAATACTTTAAGCATATTGCTATTTTCCAAAGTCTCTCCTATTTATAAGTACTGTAGAATTCACATAATGCTCGCAATGTATAATACATTTTAGAATTGTCAGGCATTACTTATGGAATTGCTGAGCTCAACAAACCTTTTTACAGAAGTTTTTTTTTTTTTTTTTTTGCATATCCTTAAAATAATCTTCAGCCTGTATCCCAAACCTTTTTTACGTGAATACAAAATCACATTGAAATATATTTGCTAAAAAAAATAAGATATTCCCAAAATGTGGAACTAAATTCTGCAGCTGATCAGCAGTGGAAAATCTGCATCAAATTGTGATTCAGATTTGGTAATGTGGATTTGGAGACAATTATGCTAGTACCACCATATGTTGGTGGGTATGCTGCAGATTTGCTGTAGCAGATTTTGCTACCCATTAAAGTCAATGGGCAGCAAAATCTGCAGCAGCAAATCTGCAGCAGATCTGGAACAAAAATACACACGTAATAAGCCAAAAGCAAGGGCACAATAATGTAGACAGTTGATGAACAATGTCTCAAGTGTCATATAAAGAGTACACATGTAATAACCGAAGAGATAACACTGAGACGAAAGGTACAGTAACAAAAGTGTATAAACTTTATAAGGTGAAGATAAATGATAAAATCAAGTAAAATGGAAAAACAGCAGACAGACTACTTAAGGCATCTGAGCAAGGGCTGAGAAGAAAATTGGACTGCAACACATTATCAAATAGGTTACCAAAGTAACACAAAACCTGTTGTATACATACATAGAAAAGTATAGCTGTAAACAAATACTAGCAGCAAAGTACTTAAATATGTAAACGTATACAACTGGGAATAAATGGACTATCAGTCAGATATTGCACATTGCCCAAATAAGATATTCACATGAATGGAGATTAAGTATGCAATTGTGGTGGTGGGAAAATGGGTGGAGAGGAAGAGAGGCCACAGGAAACGGGAATGAAATCGGTCAACCACGTTTTTGACTACGGTTTAAAAACCGTACTGCAACCGCATACGTTTTTTTTAACATGGACATCAATGGGAAACGCACATGTAGACGGTTCCATACGGGAACAACGTATACGTTTTTACTTTGCACATGCGCATTTGAATCCTAAAGTCCCCACCCAAGACCCCTCCCATTAAAAATGGACATTTTCAAAAACGTATGGGTTTTTTTTCTATTAAAACTGACGGAACTGTATGCACTTTTAAAAACAGTATACTGTTTAAAAACGCATACGGTTTACTTTTTTCCATACTGTTCCATCCGTTTTTTTGCCATACGGTTTTCTTTAGAAAAGCGGATTGAAAACAGTATGGCAAAAACGTAGTGTGAACCCAGCCTAACTGAGATCCGCCAAATAGCAAAAAAATATGTTTTACCACAGCATTTTAGCGGAACAATACCCCGGTAACAGACACATGCCAATGCAGCATGTCAGACCCCCAACGCCATTTTGCCGTGAAGGCTTCCTCAGGGAGTGGTCTAATCAGTAGTCAGTTGGTCATTATATACTGGCAATTGCCAATCAAAAACAAGAAAATACAAAGCTGCAAGTGCAGGAAAGATTTACCTTAAGATGAGAACATAATCCGATAACGGCCGCCATCTTGGTGCAGACTGCGCACGCGCAATGACGTGACACGTCCGCCAACGTCATCCCGTAATGATGGGAAATTGTGCATGCGCAGCTCGGACCCGAACGTCATCCCGTAATGACGGGAAACTGCGCATGCGCACTTCGGACCCCATGCAGAGCGTGAACACGGGATGCCGCCATACTGTCATGTGCCTATATCACTCGGCGCACTTGTGTAGATGTGCGCTGGGTGATAGAAAATCATTCTACGCATACGCGCAGAGCGATATAGACACATGACAGTATGGCGGCATCACGTGTTCACGATCTGCATCCTTCTTACTATCCTTTTGGTGTAATTGTATATAACCCATATTTTCCCCATTACATTAGCTCTATATCGCACTTTAGTTTTTGTAAATGAGACATAGTATTCATCTCTACCTCTGAGATGGGGACGTGATGTCACAGCCACAGCCACTAGTGATGTCATGCCACGCCCCTCCATTCATGTGTATGGGAGGGGGCGTGACGGATGTCACGCCCCCTCCCATAGACATGAATGGAGGGGTGTGGTGTGACGTCACTAGGGGGTGTAGTCGTGATGTCACGTCCACGTGTCAAAGGCATCACCCAGCACAAAATACAGAGGGCTGCACCGAGATCACAGGGGTCCCCAGCAGCGGAACCCCTGCAATCATACATCTTATCCCCTATCCTTTGGATAGGGGATAAGATTTATAAAGCTGGAATATCCCTTTAATAGTGTTTCAAACAATCAGATTGCATGCTATGACAGGTAGGCTTGCCATAAAAGTGTCATTGGTGGTCTTACTGCTGGGATGTCTACTGATCTTGCCCCAATCCATATTTAAATGAGGAGGTGTGGGCCACTATTCATAGAACAGATGGGTACAGCAAAAAGTATGCATTCTTCCCTAAAAAACAGGAAGAAAGACCCATCATCTTTGGAATCATTAAGGTCTAGTTGACACGCCATGACATTTCATCTAAGGTAGATCATGCCATGAGCATTATTTCACAGACAAGTCTTTGTTTCTCATCTCTTGATACATTGTATTTCTGTTCTACAGACTACGTATATCTTTCTGTTTATTAGGTTACTGTTGGTAATGAATCCCTCTCCTATAGACTCCTGTAGTCACTTGAAGCCTTCATCTCAGGCAGAGCGTTGCTTGTTCTCCATGCTGGAGGCTGCTGCAGCAATGAAGAGAACTGTCACAGCCATCTTTAATGTACTGATCACTGAACGTACCCCCTCACTATTCTCTTGTCTTTCCTCTCACTGTCTGCTCAGACATCTTAGCACAAAGTTCTGTACTCATTGAGCTTTAATGTCTTATTTTGCATATACCCATACAATAGATATTCTGCCTGGAAAAGATCTAAGAGCTTTCATCTGAGATTATTGGAATGATAGATGGTTGATACAGTCAATGCTAAAGATAATGAACATAAGAGTTAAAAAATTTAATTGTTTAAAATTTCCATATTTATAAATAGCGTGTAAGGTTTTATTCTGTGAAACTGTTCTAAAACACTCCAATACCATATCCATGTCTGCGTCAAGTGAAAGTACAATCATACGATATATAGAACAGCAAAATCTTAACTTTTTTCGAGAGCTGTTCCAATAGACCTATTTTAGAAAGCTTGATGATTTCTGCACACTAGGTGGCACTGTAACTTGAACTAGGAAAATGTTGCAGAAAAAAAATTGCACAAATAGTACTTAAAGGGGTACTCCGATGGAAAACTTTTTTTTTTAATCAACTGGTGCCAGAAAGTTAAACAGATTAATAACTCTTCTATTAAAAATCTTAATCCTTCCAGTACTTATTAGCTGCTGAATACTACAGAGGAAATTATTTTCTTTTTGGAACACAGTGCTCTCTGCTGACATCACGAGCACAGTGCTCTCTGCTGACATCTCTGTTCATTTTAGGAACTGTCCAGAGCAGCACATGTTTGCTATGGGGATTTCCTCCTACTCTGGACAGTTCTTAAAATGGACAGAGATGTCAGCAGAGAGCACTGTGCTATTGATATCAGCAGAGAGCAGTGTTCCAAAAAGAAAATAATTTCCTATGTAGTATTCAGCAGCTAATAAGTACTGGAAGGATTAACATTTTTTAATAGAAGTAATATACAAATCTGTTTAACTTTCTGGCACCAGTTGATTTAAAAAAAGGGGCTTCCAGTGGAGTACCCCTTTAAGGACTTAGCAAATAATATTTTAGCATTTTCATTTAAATGAATGAACGCCGGGTGCAGCAGGAAGATCGGGAGGTCCTCAGCGGCAGGACCTCTGCGATCAGACATCTTATCCCCTATCCTTTGGTTAGTGGATAAGATGTCTAGCGGCAGAGTACCACTTTAACTAAAGATTTGCAGCAGGAATAAAGTTGCAAAACTGCACTCATATAAGACCCCCCCATCTTTCCCATCTTCTCCCCCCAATTGACTTATGTAGAGTATTATTAATCTTTCCTGTGTAAACCACCTGGGCTTGTATTCCATGTTTCTAATCATTACCATTACAATTGTACACTATTGTTTGCTTTGACTAATAACATTTATTTTGTATAAAAAATAATTAATAAATAAAAATAAATACAATGTCCAGTTACAATTGTTCATTCTCTCTTCCTAGATAACTCTCCAGAAAATGAAAAATGGAAGAACATATACTTTTGAAGCCAACAAGTGGTTGTCCAAACATCATAGAAATGGGGATCTGATGTGTGAGCTCCCAGTTGTTGAAGATGGTGCTGAGATTTATCCGGGTGAGTATTTTGATGACCAGATGATTTGAAGGTACTGATACATTATGACATAGAAGCGCCTAAGAACAGGACCCTGTTAAATATAACCGGATCGCTAAATTATAATCCGGTCTGACCATGGAGAGAGGGAGCTCTTTGTATAAAATAAACATACAATTATTGTAATCTTCTTGACATCATGGCAGACAGCACATAAAACAAGAAATCTTTATGTAAAGGCAGTCCTTAGCATAAGTAAATAATGTAGGAGGGTTATGTAGGCATGCCCTTAAATCTTGTCTCCCCAGCTGGGATTTCTTCCTAAGTACTTCATCCGGTGTGGTGGATCCATCTTGAAGCTGTCATCCTCCTTGTGCTGGAGGGCTGTACAGGACTTCCTTAGAGACCCTCGTCCGTTCTCCGTCCATCCATCCTGGCTTTCTCTGGAGCAACTTATGCTCAAATGATGGGTGTGTCCATCATGATTGAAGGTGTTCCCTTTATAAATGTGGGCGTGTTTATGCTAAGTGATCCTGTGTCTACTATCCAGAAAGATACAAATATGTTTTTTTTAAAAGTATATATCTCCTTCTAGTGGGTTGGCTGAATACATATATTTAACTTGTCGGTGTATACATTATGTCATGGCTGCAAGTAAACAAATGGAATGTCCAGCTCACTCCCTAGCCCACCGCGCCTGGACTCGCGTGGGCAGCGCCTTCAATAACGAAATGCAGAACAGAAGTATGTCCAGCACACGTAGATGGATGCGGATACTTTATTAAACTTCAGCACATGGTTGACAACGATACAAGTGACGCGATTCGGCCCTAGCTTCGGGCCTTAGTCATACAAAGAATACAGGCACGTACAGGCTTTAAATAAGGAGTTGTCTACCTTGTCCTCCAATCAAGGGACCGGAGCCACGCGGTAAACTCCTCCCCTATACCTCTTCACAGGTGCGCCACAACCTGCAAAATTTAGTGCAGCACACCTGGCCAGAGGGGGGGGGGGGGGGAGGGTGAAAGTACACAGATTGAAATAAAACGCTATTTCATAGAATAATGTAAAAAAATCACATGAGCATATAATAGCATCTATTAAAACCAAATGTACAAAACTGCTTATAAAACAAATGATTCAGCCTGGTTAGTCCAACGCCGTAGCGGGGTAGCGATTAAATAAAAAATGCATATGTATCAAATTGGCAAGTACCCATCTTTTACAATATACTAAAGTACTAGACAGAATTGTACCCCAGACAGTGTTTGGACGTACAACAAGAGAATATACATGAGCAAAGAAAGGGAGGAAATCAGTTTGTATACCTATAACATGTTTTAATAAATATAGTATAATAAAGGGACCAAACAGAGACAATAATCACGAATATGCAGAAGTCGCCTGAGGGACAAGAAAAAAAATAGTTGTTCTTGGCGAACAGTGCATATAAAAGTCAGGGTGAGTAGTGTTAAATAATATAGAAAAATAATGGAAAACCTCCTTTAATAATGTAGGATAGTATCCATTCTTTTGTTCAAACCTTTGGGAGTACGACTGTCTAATTTTAAAATCCAGAAAACCTCCCTATCCAATAGTTTGAGTTTTATATTCCCACCCCTAACGGGAGGTGTGAACCGTTCCAGGCCCTGCAAGATGAGGGATTCAGTGCTCCCTCCATGGACTTCCGCACAATGCCTGGACACCATGGACACATGCTTGGAATTAAAATGACAAATATCGGAAATATGTTTACGTGTACGAACCTTAAGAGGTGTGGTTGTACACCCTGCATATTGTAATTTACACTCCAGGCATGTGAACACGTATACAACATGTGTAGTGTTGCAATTGATGTATTTAGTCATTTTGTGTGTATCACCAGTAGAGGTAGAAACCACTGCATCTGAAATTTACATACATTTACAGCACAGACACTTACCGTATCCGCACTTGTATGACCCCTTATAGCTTAACCAGGTTGGTTGTGGTTTTTCAGCTTGTTCCACAAACACACGGGGAAAATAAGTTGTCCCACCGTAGGGGCCCTCTTAGAAATGCATTTCTTTGCTCATGTATATTCTCTTGGTGTATGTCCAAACACTGTCTGAGGTACAATTATGTCTAGTACTTTAGTATATTTTATGAGTACTTGCCAATTTGATACATATGCATTTTTTATTTAATCGCTATCATGTCTATTAATTTACATTACCATATATATCTATATATACATTTTATTTTTGAATTTCCTTTCTGTCTGACCACAGTGCTCTCTGCTGACACTTCTGTCCATTTTTGGAACTGTCCGGAGCAGTATAGGTTTGCTATGGGGATTTGCTCCTACTCTGGACAGTTCCTTAAATGGACAGAGGTGTCATCAGAGAGCACTGTGGTCAGGCAGAAAAGAAATTCAAAAAGAAAATAACTTCCTGTGGATCATAACAGCAGCTGATAAGTAGTGGAAGGATTAAGATTTGTAAAGAGAAGTAATTTACAAATCTGTTTAACTTTCTGGCACCAATTGATTTAGAAAAAAAATCATAACAGCAGCTGATAAGTAGTGGAAGGATTCAGATTTTTAAATAGAAGTAATTTACAAATCTGTTTAACTTTCTAGCACCAGTTGATTTAAAAAAAATGTTTTCCAGTGGAGTACCCCTTTAAGAATTATATTTTTGCATTTTAGTTATTTTCTCCTCGTCTTCTAAAAATCATAACTTTTTAATATTTTTATCCACAGACAAGTATAAGGGCTTGTTTTTTGCGTGACCAGTTGTCCTCCGTAATGACATCACTCATTTTACCATAAAATGTATGGCGCAACCAAAAAAATACTATTTGTGTGGGATAATTTATAAGAAAACCGCAATTTTGCTAATTTTGGAAAGTTTTGTTTTCACACTGTACAATTAACGGTAAAAATGTTTTCTTTATTCTGTGGGTCAATACAATTAAAACAATACCCATGATTACATACGTTTCTATTATGGTAGTGCTTTAAAAAAAAAATCTCAAATGTTTTAACCAAATTAGTACATTAAAAATCCCTCTATTTTGACAACCTATAACTTTTTAAATTTTTCCGTAAAAGTGGCGGTATGAGGGCTGTGATCTGTACGTGATCTGTACTTTTTATTGGTACCACATTTGCATATATAAAACTTTTAGTAAATTTTTTATAAAAAAAATAATTTGGAATATGATGTGACAAAAAAGCTGCATTTTTTGACTATTTTATTTTTATTTTTTTTTAAGTTTACGCCGTTCACCATACAGGATCATTAGCATTATATTTTGATAGTTCGGACATTCACACATGCGGCGATACCAAATATGTTTATACATTTTATTTTTTTTACACTTTTTGTGGGTAAAATGCGAAAAAGGGACAATTTACATTTTTATTGGGGGGAGGGGATTTTTCTTTTGCACTTTTTATGTCCCCAGGAGACTATTTATAGCAGATACTTAATTGCAGATACTGAACAGTGCTATGCATAGAGCATTGCACTGATCAGTATTATCGGCGATCTTCTGCTCTGGTCTACTCGATCTCAGACCAGAGCTGAAGACCCGAGGAAGGTGGCAGAGGCAGGTGAGGGGACCTGATGATCGGATCCCTGTGGCATGATCGGATGATCGGTTCCCTGTGGCAGCGCTGCGGGCGATTCGATCATCCATTTTAGTGACCGCACTGCAGCAGATTCCGTGATCTGTGTTGATCACGGCATCTGAGGGGTTAATGGCAAACATCAGCATGATCACTGATGTGCACAATTACCGGCGGGTCCCTGGCTGCTGATAGCAGCCGGGACCTGCCGCGCATGTACAGGACGTAAATGTATGTTAAATACCAACGCACCAGGACGTACATTCCTGTCCTGCGTCTTTAAGGGGTTAAACTCTTTTTTACACATGTATTCTACCACATGTTGTATTATAAAATGTTACCATGAAATGTGTATAATGTCTTTAAAAAATAAACCTTACATTGGTATGTGCATGGCAGCTGTAACTTCAATATGTTACTGTGAGAGATGGAGTTCTCCCCACTCTTTGTGAACTGTTATGCAGCTTCGTGACTTCTATGACATGCTCATCTCACACATGTCTTCTCACCCACAACGGGGTGCTTAGTTCAGAGATGTTATTTTTGTACACTACTGTTAATTGGTCCAGATAATTTTCTGGCTATGAACCATGTTGAATTATGTAATCCAATAAAGACATTGTAATGGACTCACTTAAAATTGATAAAATAACTCCCCACATTTTTTTCCTTTAGCAATGTGAACTCATTAATATGAAGATTTGTGTAAAAATGTATACAACACACATGAGATATTCACATTCACACACTCAAATGAATTTGTGTATATTCCTGAATTCCCATATGAATATTCATATACTGAATGTGTAAAACAATGAACAATTAATATTTGAATTCCCATATGAATATTCATATACTGAACATGAGGGATGAGCGAATCGAATCTGATGAATCCGTATTCGTTACGAAATTCAGGAATAATTTGATTCACAACGAATGCGAATATTGACGCGATTTTATCATACAAATCGCTTCATTAAACTCCATTTAGTGCGGTCCAGGCTCCAGGGCATCTAAAATGGCGGATCCACATGTGAGGACATGGGCGAAGAATCCTGGGAAGGCGGGAACAAGGGTAGGCAGGATGACCCTGAATCACATGCAGCATGCAGCCTATAAGCAGCCAGTCACTCCTGTGATGTCACAGCCCTATATAATCGGCAGCCATATTGCAGCCAGTCACTTCAGCCTTTTACTGCAGAGCGATAGATAGGGACAGGCAGCCCTGTGTGTTGCACAGAAATGCTTTTCCAGCAGCGATTTACCTCCTAGTCAAGTCATTGTTCGGTTGCACAGAGAGAGGGACAGAGAACAGTGTGTATTTCACAGAAAAGCATTCTTTTACTGCAGCGATTCACCTCCCTGTCACTGTCTACAGCGTTCTATTACAGAGAGCAGTGTGTTGCACAGAAGAACAGCAGCAATTCAGCTCAAGCACAAATCCTGCCTAGACGCACTGATAGGGAAGGGAGTGAGATTGAGAGAGAGTGCAATTTTGGGTGTAGTACACAGCGACTGTGTGCTGCAGCACTGGTGTGTACTGCTGGTGTTGTGCACAAATACTTTTTTAAGCATGAGGGGAGAAGAATGTGCTCCAGTATAAGTGCATAGCACATATGTACATTTAAGTGGTGTACTATTTTGTTCCTATTAAAGTCTCAAGGGCCTAGATACTGTGAAAGGCCAGGCAAAAGTGCTCACCGGCTGGTGTTGTACACAAATACTTTTTTAAGCATACTGTAGAGCATTTTTCTGCCCTCATAAGTGAGTACCACATATGTACATCTTGTAATACATTTTAGAAGACAGGAACTCCGGTGGAGTTGGATCCTGTGTGGCAGATCACTCGGACCGTACAAGGGAGCGGAGTCTAAGGTGCCGCTGGTTTCAACCAGAGCCCGCTGCAAAGTGAGTTGGACTTGCTGCGGCAGGCTGCACCCAGGTCGCTACCCCTGGCACGGCTCGACCACACAGGCGGCTGAAGAGATGCGAGACACGGGAGGGATAAGGCAGCTCATAGTCAGGATAACAGAAGGTCAAGGCAGGCGGCACAGTAGCGTAGTCAGGACGTATCAGGAGGTCAGTAGGCAGGCAGCAGAGGAGCAAGGTCAAGTCACAGAGCAAAGCATCAGATACACGGCAAGACAAAACTCAGGAATACTTTCTCTCAGGCACAAGGCAACAAATATCTGGCAGGGAAGTGAGGAGGGTGGAGGAATTTATCAATGAGCCACAGGTTAATTTCACTAATGAAAGCACTGGCCCTTTAAATCTTAAAGTTCTGGCGCGTGCGACCTAGGGGATGGGGATGCGCGCGCCGGAGCAAAGAGGCAGAGGCGGGGGCAGGAGAAGCACCAGGAGAGTGATGGCCCCGCCGGCAGCAGCAGGTAACGGGACCATGCGCTCACGGCCAGTACCTTTGGTCTTCTCTCCTTTTATGAGTCAGAAAACTCCTGAGAAGGTCATGGTCCAAGATATTCTCCTCAGGCTCCCAAGATCTCATCCTCAGGACCGTAACCCTCCCAGTACACCCAAAAAAATTGTTTACCTCTCACGGTTTGTAGCAAGAATCTCTTTAACCTTGAATAATTCAGAAGAGCCAGAGACAGGTGTGGGGACAAGACTCTTCTGAGAAAACCGGTTTATGACAAGAGGCTTGAGGAGAGAGATGTGGAAGGAATGGGGAATACGTAACGTAGCAGGTTGACAGAGTTTGTAGGAGACAGGGTTGATTTTTTGTAGAATCTGGAAGGGACCAAGGTAGCGAGGACCAAGCTTGTAACAGGGGATCTTGAAGCGGATGTATTTGAATGAAAGCCACACCATGTCACCAGGAGAGAAGGACGGAGGAGGTCTGCTACTTTTATCAGCTTGCGCCTTCATACGTGAAGAAGCCTGGGATAAAAACTGTTGCCAGATAGGGGAAAAGTCACGGACCAGCTCATCAACAGCAGGCACTCCGGAGGAAACTGGGGGAGGAAGAGGAGAGCGGAGATGGAGCCCGTAGACAACAAAAAAGGGAGACGACCTTGTGGACTCGGAATCCTTATGATTATAAGAGAATTCAGCCCAGGGGAGAAGTTCGACCTTATCGTCTTGGTGAGCTGAAAGAAAATGCCGAAGATAAGTCTCAAGGATTTGATTAACCCTCTCCACCTGACCGTTGGACTGAGGGTGGTAGGCCGAGGAGAAGTCCAGCTTGATGTCCAGACGGTTACAAAGGGCTCGCCTGAACTTAAAGACAAACTGCACACCTTGATCCGAAACGATATGCTGAGGAAGACCATGTAAACTAAAGACATGCAGCAAGAAGTACTGTGCCAGCTGTGGAGCAGAAGGAAGACCTGGTAGAGGAATGAAATGAGCCATCTTGGAAAACTGATCTACAACGACCCAAATGACAGTGTTATTATGAGATGGTGGCAAATTGGTGATGAAATCCATGGCAATATGGGACCAGGGAGTTTCCGGAATGGGTAAAGTCTGTAAGAGTCCTGCAGGTCTCTGTCAAGGATTTCTTTCAAGGGCACAAGTTTGACAGGAACGAACAATATCAGAAACATCACGTTCAAGATGGTGCCACCATTATTACCGGAAGATTAGAAGTAGAGTCTTGCGTATTCCAGGATGTCCTGCTGTCAAGGAAGGATGACCTCATTTCAGTACCTTGCGTCTCAATCTGGCAGGCACAAAGGAATTTCCCAGAGGAACTTGCTGAATTTCGGCAGGAGCGGCAGGAATCAAACGGTCAGGAGGAATAATATGCCTATGCATGGAGTCCAAACCAATGACGTCAGAGGACCTGGAGAGAGCATCTGCTCTGATGTTCTTGTCTGTTGGACGGAAGTGGATGAAGAAGTTGAACCTAGAAAAGAACAGTGACCACCTTGCCTGGCGGGCGTTCAAACGCTGAACAGACTGAAGGTATAGAAGATTCTTATGGTTGGGGTAGATGCTGAACGCATGAGAAGAACCTTCCAATAAATGTTACCATTCCTCTAAAGCTAGCTTGATAGCGAGGAGTTCACGATCTCCAATGTAGTAATTCCTCTCAGCAGGAGAGAATGTCTTGGAGAAGAACCCACAAGTTACAGTCTTGCCCTTCGCCTTTTCCTGAGTAAGAACGGCACCCGCTCCAATAGATGAAGCATCAACCTCCAAAGCAAAGGGCTTCTCCAGATCAGGTCTTGTAAGCAAGGGAGCAGAGGCAAACGCAGACATTAAACGGGAGAAGGCCTCTTCAGCCTCTTGAGGCCAAGACTTAGGATTAGAAGCCTTCTTAGTGAGAGCCACAATTGGAGCAACAAAGAAAAAATATGTGGGATAAAATGACAATAATAGTTAGCGAATCCCAGAAAGCATTGAATAGGACGTAGGCCCGAAGGATGAGGGCAATCCAACACTGCAAACAATTTATCTTGATCCATCTGCAGGCCCCGATGTGAGGCAATGTAGCCAAGAAACGGAAGACTAGACTTATCAAACAGACATTTCTCCAGTTTGGCGTAGAGATGATTCTTTCGTAGTCGCTGAAGAAGCAGATGAACATGAGTACGATACTCCTCTAAGTTTGAAGAGAAGATCAGGATGTCATCTAGGTATATGACAACACAGGTGTAGAGAAGATCCCGGAAGATATCATTGACAAACTCTTGAAAAACAGCTGGACCATTGCAGAGACTAAAAGGCATTACAAGATTCTTAAAATGTCCGTCACGAGTATTGAAGGCCGTTTTCCATTCATCTTCTTTGCGGATACGAATGAGGTTATACGATCCACGTAAGTCCAATTTGGAGAAGACCTTGGCACCACGTAGATGGTCAAAAATTTCTGAGATAAGAGGTAGAGGGTAACGGTTCTTGACCGTTATTTTGTTAAGTCCCCTGTAGTCAATGCATGGACAGAGTGAGCCATCCTTCTTCCCTACAAAGAAGAAACCAGCTCCAGCAGGAGAAGAGGACTAACGGATAAATCCATTTCGGAGATTCTCCAGGATATACTCAGCCATAGCTTTGGTCTCAGGAACCGATAGAGGGTATATCCTTTCACAAGAAGGAGTGGTACTAAGCAGAAGATCTATAGGGCAGTAATAAGGGCGATGTGGAGGCAGAGACTCAGCCTGTTTCTTGCAGAATATTTCAGAGAAATCTTGGTAAGGTGGAAGCAGACCAGGCAAAGGAGGAGGATGAGAAACAATTTTAGGCTGGACTGTACTGAGACAAAGATTTTGACAGAACTGTCACCAGCGAATAATTTCTCCAGTTCTCCAATCTAGTTGCGAAGAGTGACATCAGAGCCAAGGAAGGTCAAGAAGAAGCTCAGAAGTACAGTGAGGCAGTACATAGAATTCAATCTTTTCTTTATGCAAGACACCCACTTGCATGACGAGAGGCTCAGTATAGAATAGCACCTTACAGTCCAAATTTTGTCCATTAACAGAGGAGAGGAACAAATGCTTGACAAGCCGAGTAACAGAAAGATGATATTTGTGGACGAAAGAAGCATCAATGAAGTCACCTGCAGATCCAGAATCCAAAAATGCTGTAGTGCTAAAGAAAGACTTGGCAGAAGCGAAGACTTGTACAGAAATGGTCAAGCGAGGAGAGGTAGTATTCACACCTAGGGACGCCTCTCCTACGTGCCCTAGGTGCGAGCGTTTTCCCGGATACTGGAAACGAACAGACCAGTCTTTGAGTAAGTGCTCCGGGCTAGCACAATATAAACACAAATTCTCACTGCGTCATCGTGATCTCTCCTATTGCATATGACGGGAACGATCCACTTGCATTGCCTCTTCGGTAAGAGGCGCAGGAAACTGTAGAGGTGGACGTTGAAAGACGGGTGGTAGGCAAGCATATCTCCGTTTTCGAGCAGATTCCCTCTCTAAGTGCAGTTCTTCCTGCCTCTCAGCAAAACCCACATCAATATGTGTGGCCAGGTGGATAAATTCAGTCAGAGAAGAAGGAGGATCACGTGCAGCCAAGGCATCTTTAATCCTGCTAGACAGTCCTTTTTTTAATTTTGCACACAAAGCCTCATCATTGCATGCTAGTTCTGAGGCAAGAGTGCGGAATTGAACAACGTTGTCAACAACGGAAGAATTCCCTTGACATAGGTTCAGCAAAGCCGTCGCAGCAGAAGAGGCACATGCGAGTTCCTCAAAGACACAGCAAAATTCTGCCAGAAAAGCCGTCAAGTTGGAAGCTACTGGATCACCATGGTCCCAAGGGGGTGTAGCCCAGGCCAGGGCTTTTCCAGACAGCAGGCTAATAGCAAAGGCCACCTTAGAACGTTCCGTCGGAAACAGTTCAGACATAAGCTCCAAATGCATGGAGCACTGTGTAACGAAACCTCTGCATAACTTGGAATCACCGTCATATTTAGAGGGTAATGGTAGACGTAGCTGGGAGCCAGAAGACACTGCAGGAGCTGGAGGAGGGAGTGAGACAGGTTGCGGGTGCGGCTGCTGGGACGGGGACACGTGCCGGAGCAGAGAGTCAGAGGCAGGGGCAGGAGAAGCACCAGGTGAGTGACAGATTGGGGCTTGCATGCGGGTGCGCCCCGCGATGTTAGTCCCAGCCCCGCCGGCAGCAGCAGGTAACGGGACCATGCGCTTACGGCCAGCGTGTGCGGCCGGAGTGCATCACGTAACACATCTAAGTGGTGTACTATTTTGTTCCTGTTAAAGTCTCAAGGGCCTAGATACTGTGAAAGGCCAGGCAAAAGTACTCACTGGCTGGTGTT
Source organism: Hyla sarda (assembly GCF_029499605.1). NCBI lineage: Eukaryota > Metazoa > Chordata > Amphibia > Anura > Hylidae > Hyla > Hyla sarda. The sequence continues at coordinate 290,250,830 of NC_079193.1, forward strand.
GTAAACAAATACTTTTTTAAGCGTAGTGAAGTGTATTGTACTCCCCTCATATACGCACTAAGTATGTCAGGCACAGAAGTGCCAGGACGTGCACAGTTGAGTGGCAGATGCCTAAATTCATCAGGCGCAGGCAGAGGTTGCAGCAGACTAGGGGCGAGTGGCAGCAGGAGTCGCAGCAAGAGGCCTGATTTCCTGGTGTCAGCTAGCGGTCATGTCTCGACCAGCAACCACCATATGCCGTCATCGTTTGGTTGACATGGTCATCCACTTCATCACAAGTAATATCTGATACCCCCAGTCGGTGGGTTCCTCAGACACAACCCTCAGTTGGCATGGCGCGGGAACAGTCCCTGTCCTCCCATTGCCTCTGTCCTATGCTGTTCCCTCCCCTACAGAAGTATCTTGTGTTGTAGGTTCAGCCTCACTATTCAATGAGGACGATCTAGTAGAGGACAATCAACCCAGCCAAGAAGTGGAGGAGACATTCGCCGCTTCCTCCGCTAGGCGGGCAAGTAGTGATGAGAGTGATGTAGGAGGTGGTGTTGCCAGGGTTCAGGGTCCTGAAGCAGACACTGTTGAGGAACCTGAGGAGGACATCAGTGACGTGCAAACACTTGTTGATGATGATGAAGCCGATCGCAATTGGGAGCCGGGTGCAGAAGGACCTTCATCATCATCAAGAGAAGAGAGTTGTAGGTTGCCTGTGAGGCAGCAGCTGAGCCAGCAAGGTGGAAGCATGGTTGGCAGTTAGCATGGTGGCAGAAGGGGAAAATCTGGAGCCAAATGCCCGGGGGAGACCCCCTGCTTTGTGGCAGCCTACCTTCCTGGGAGGTAGTGGGACAGGCGTTTCTGGAGACGGTGGCAGTAGCAGTCAATTAGTGCGGACTGTTGGTGGGAAAATCAGCTACTCGGCATTGTGGCAGTTTTTCATCCAGCATCCGGAGGAGGTTAGCATAGCCACATGCAAGATGTGTTGGCAGAAGGTGAAGCATGGCCAGTGTCCCAATGTTGGCACCACCGCCGCCCCGCATCAACATATGCTGTGCCACCATGAAGCGGCCTAGGAGAACCGTGGCTCTGATGTGGTGGTTCAGCTTGCTGCGTCACCAGTAGCATGCCGCTCCCTGTTTCAGCCATCCAAGGTTCCACCACCTCAGCCGAATGGAGCTGTGTGTCATTCCTTCCTTCTATCCCTCCAGATGCTCCTGCTCCTCCTACGTTGAGTCAGTCATTTCACCAGCATTCCATCAGCAAAGCCATTTCCAAGAGACAACAGTATGTCCCCACTCATCCAACGATGTAGAAGCTGAATGTGCTCCTTTCCAAGTTGCTGGTGCTGCAGTCCCTCGCTTTTCAAGTGGTGGACTCTGCCCCCTTCAGAGAACTGATGGCTTGTGCCAAGCTGAGGTGGAGAGTCCCAAGCCATCATTTATTTGCAAAGAAGGCCGTACCAGCCCTGCACAATTTTGTGGAACAGAAGGTTGGCCAGCCCTAGAGCCTGTTGGTGTGTACCAAAGTGCACGGCAGCGCCAACTTGTGGAGCTGTAACTACGGTCAGGGACAATACATGTCCTTTATGGCCCACTGGATGAATGTGGCTCCTGCACAGCCACAACAACAACTTGGAGAGGTCACGCCACTTCCTCCTCCGCGCTCTCAGGCCGTTGGTCCTGTGACAGTGTGCGAATCCGCCTCCTCATCCTCCACCGTGTCCTCAGCCTACACAGTATGGACAAGTCTCAGTGCCCCTTCAGCATACCATGTTTGCAGGGTACGGCGGTGTCACACTATTCTTCACATGGTTTGCCTTGGCAAACGGAGTCACACAGGGGAGGAACTGGTAAAAGTCATTCTTAAAGAAATCGGAGCATGGCTTACTCCGGTGACTGACAACGGGAAGAACATCTTGCATGCGCTGTGACAAGGAAGGCTGAGACATTCGCACTGCATGGCACATGTGTTCAATCTGATTTTAAAGTTGTTCCTGAAGTGTTACCCCCATTTGCAAGACATCTAACAATGGGAAGGAAACTTTGCATGCACTTCAGCCACTCGTACACTGCAAAGCACACCCTCCTTGAGCTGAAGCATCAGAACGCTATCCCCCAACATAGTCTGATTTGCGACGTTGCCACACATTGGAATTCCACCCTCCATATGTTGGACCGACTATATGAACAGAGAAAAGCCATCACTGATTTCTTGATGATCCAAGCGGATAGGGGGACTCCCCTGTGTAACTTCAATGTCAACCAGTGGCAGCTCATACGTGAAACCTGCCATTGAGGAAGCCACATTATTAGTCAGTCACCAGGATTACGGGATGAACAATGTCATTCCACTGCTTCATTTCCTACAACACGTGTTGGAAACAAAGGCTGGTCAGGGCACTGGAGAAGTGGCGGTCACATGAGCCCTGTTGGGGCTGAACTGGAGGAGGAGGCGGGGGCACAGTGGAGCACAGTTTAGGTTTCACAAAGTGGGCAGTTTTTCTAGTCATCTGAGATGACGTTAGGGAGCCCCTTCGAGTCCCTTGCACAAATGGCACAATGCTTGCGTAGTGACCACCAAATTGTCACCATTCGGCAGCGTGATGACTTCTGGCTCTCCACCTTATTGGACCCTCACTTCCGGCACAAAATGGGGGCCTTTTTTACACCCACTGAGAGGGAGGACAAACTGACCTACTACAGAGACATCCTATATAGTAAATTGGCCAATGCCTATCGGTGCCATCATCCATCCTCTCGCAGGTCTGACTCGGGGGGCCCTCTCTGCTCACCTTCCACTGCCATGGCTGCAGGGGAGGGGTGGGGTGGCAGGAGCAGTACTAGCTCCATTAGCAGCAGCCTGAATCTACAGTCGCTGATGAGTACCCTTCCTTCACCCGCATGGTGAAGCAACTCATCAGCGGCAGGTAGACCTGGAGCAGGACCTGAAGCAGCAGGTGGTGGCATACCTTGAAATGCCCATGCCAGCACACCTTAAAGATCCGCTGGACTTCTGGGCAGCCAAACTTGATTTGTGGCCACAACTTGCAGAGTTTGCCCTGGAAAAGTCCTGCCCGGCCAGTAATGTGCCATCAGAGCAGGTGTTTAGTGCGGCGGGTCCGTAGTCATAGACCATGGTGCCACACCAACACTTCACAAATATAGTGCAAAACAGATTTAAGGTGCTGCTCCCCTTTTTTAACCCACTTTCGTCACCGGGTACTGGTATTGCCACCCACCGCACCACTCTGTCACTGGGTTACTTTCAGGACTCCTGAAGCTGCTGCTGCCACCTCCAGGCTGTCTCATTCTGCCACCATATGTTCTCCTCATGCTGCCGCCACCTGCAGGCTTTGTCATTCAGCCACCATATGTTCTTATGCTGCCGCAAACTTCAGCCTGTGTCATTCAGCCACTAAATGGTCTCCTCATGCTGCCGCAAACTCCAGGCTGTGTTATTCAGCCACCATACGATCTCCTCATGCTGCTGCAAACTCCAGGCAGTGTTATTCAGCCACTATATGATCTCCTCATGGTGTCGCCAACTCCAGGTTGTGTCATTCAGCCACTATGTGGTTTCCTTATGCTGCTGCAAACTCCAGGCTGTGTCATTCAGCCATTACATGGTCTCCTCATGCTGCTGGGACATTACCTAAACATTTTTATGTTAGCAATTGCTACAATAAATCTTCAATTTTAATTTGGAAATGTATCTTTTGATTTTAGAGATTGTAAAGCCCTATGGTCTCCTCCTCTTGCTGCCGCCAACTCCAGGCCGTGTCATTTAGCCACTATATGGTCTCCTCATGCTGCCGCCAACTACAGGCTGTATCATTCAGCCACTTTATGATCTCCTCATGCTTCCGCCAACTCCAGAATGTGACATTCAGCCACTATATGGTGTCCTCATGCTGCTGGGACATTACCTAAAAAAATTATCGTAGCAATAGCTACCATAAATCTTCAATTTAAATTTGAAAATTCATCTTTTGATTTTAGGGATTGTAAAGCCCTATGATCTCCTCCTCATGCTGCCGCCAACTTCAGGCCATGTCATTCCGCTACTATATGGTGTACTCATGTTGTCACCAGCTCCAGGCTGTGTTATTCAGCCACTATATGGTCTCCTCATGCTGCTGGGACATTCCCTAAACATTTTTATGGTAGGACTAGCCAACCTAAATCTTCAATTTAAATTTGAAAATACATCTTTTCATTTTAGGGATTGTAAAGCCTATGGTCTCCTCTTCCTGTTGCCGCCAACTCCAGGCTGTCATTCAGCCACTATATGGTCTCCTCATGCTGCCGCCAGCTCCAGGCTGTGTCATTCAGCCACTATATGGTCTCCTCATGCTGCTGGGACATTACCTAAACATTTTTTATGGTAGCACTAGCCACAATAAATATTAAATTTAAATTTGAAAATTCATATTTTTTCTTAGGGATTGTGAGGCCCTATGGTCTCCTCATGCTGCCGCCAACTCCAAGCTGTGTCATAAAGCCACTATATGGTCTCCTCTTGCTGCTGCCACCTCTAGGCTCTGTCATTGTGCCGCCATGTGACATGTGACTCCTTGTTGTATTTGGTCATTTGTAACCACACATTTTATTATTAAATCTTAAATTTTAATTAAAATCTCAAAAAATCAATGGAGCGATAACAATGAACCATAACTGATTAAATTAAACATTCACACTTTCACAGTCAGGGGCTGGAACAGGTGGTATCTCGCCTGAAGGAGGACCTCCAGCTCGATGCTCACCAGAACGGGTATTCAAATTTTTTTAATAAATTTTAATAAAATAAAAATTACATAAAAATCCTTTTTATTCCTTTATACTCTTCAATTTTGCCACCACATCCAGACGCTCTGCAGCAATGATTCTAATAGTGATGCCTGTAATCTGCATGTCATACTGAATAACAGTATTATTTCACTTACATAGCACACTCCCTATAGGTGTTAGGACAAAGCAAAGTATTCTACACCCCTATTGAGGCTATATGGTCTCCTCATGCTGCCGCCACCTCCGCTCTATGTCATTCAGCAACTATATGTTCTCCTCATACTGCCGCCACCTCCACGGTGTGTCATTCAGCCACTATATGGTCTCCTCACACTGATGCCACCTCCAGGCTCTGTCATTGTGCCACTCTGCGACAGTGATTCTAATTGCAACGACTGTGATCTGCATATCATACTGAATAACAGTATTATTTCACTAACACAGCACACACCCTATGCATGTTACAGCAAGGCAAAGTGTTCTACACCCCTATTGAGGCTGTCTGTAGGCCAGAAATAGCCGTTTTTAATAGTGATTCGCCACAAATAAATTCGAAACAAATCAAATTTTTAAAAAAATTCACTCATCTCTACTGAACATGTACAACTATGAACAATTAATAATTGAACCAACATTATGTAAGTGTGTAATTTACTCAAACCCTATTGCGACATATTACATCAAAATACCCATAATGTATGAAATATATGTAATCTCATTGTGTTGTTTTCACTCGATATATAACCCAATTATTATGCAATTAGTTATCTGATTTCACACATCAGCATACTTCAATCGCATACTTTCAGTCACAAAATTCCAATAAATCTATACGTACATACATTCCCCACACAATCATTCACTCATTAAATTTTGATCAACAGAAATTTTCTTTCATTTGATAATTTAAACATGGGACGATTACATTTAAGTATTTCCAATAGGCCTTTTCCCCCAATAATTTATTTAATTCTTAAACTTAAAATAGCTGCAGTCTCTTTTTCTCAAGGACAAACCACATGGCACAGAACATAGCAACATATATATATACACAAAGCCACAGTCATGCATATGTTCCTGTCACTCAATCTTAAACTCAAGCTCGTGCACAATGTCCTTTACATCACGTGCATTATTTAAAATGGCGACAGACATGGGGACGAGCGCTTTGTACCATGTCGATGATTGTCGCAAATCGCCGATCAATTCAGATCAGCGATTTGCGGCAATTCCAGGTCAATCGGGTCCTGGTGACCATGAAAAAAAGGATGATAGGTGCCGTCCGAGATGGCGCCTATCATCCTTTGCAGCAGGCACTGGTACCACCTCACGATCGTCTTGATTCGTCATCCGGTAACAGCCGACGAATCAGGATGCCTGCGGTGGGGGTGTCCCTAACAGCACCCACTCCGCCCCTGTTCCAGAGGGCAAGAACAGGTGACAGGAGTCCTCACCTTAGGCTGTTGCCGCCAATCCCCGGGATTGGCGGCAGGATCGGGGCCCCAGCAGCGGAGGTGGATCTTCACTGCGCAGCAGCAGGAGGTAAGGCTGGCCTCTTGCTGTTGCTAAGCAACAACTCACAACATGCACACAAGGGCATGCTGGGAGTTGTTGTTATGCAACAGCAGAAGGCACAACTACAACTCCCAACATGCCCTTTGGTAGTTTGTGCATGCTGGGGGTTGTAGTTATGCAACAAAGAAAACATTTATTGTTTACACTACCATGCTGGTGTTGCCCCATACTTTACATTTTCACAAGAGGTAAAAGGGCAAAAATTTGTAATGCAATTTCTCCTGAGTACGAAAATATCCCATATGTGGGTATAAAATGCTCTGCGGGCGCACAACAAGGCTCAGGAGTGAGAGCGCACTATGTAAATTTGAGGCCTAAATTTGCACAGGGGTGGCTGGTTTTACAGCGGTTATGACAGAAACACAAAAAAATAATACCCTATTATAATAGACCCTATTTTGGAAACTACACCCTTCGCGCAATGTAACTGTTACGCCGAGCGCTCCGGGTCCCTGCTCCTCCCCGGAGCGCTCGCGGCGTCTCTCTCTCTGCAGCGCCCCGGTCAGACCCGCTGACCGGGAGCGCTGCACTGACATTGCCGGCGGGGATGCGATTCGCATAGCGGGATGCGCCCGCTCGCGAATCGCATCCCAAGTCACTTACCCGTCCCGATCCCCGGCTGTCATGTTTTAGCGCGCGCGGCTCCGCTCTCTAGGGCGCGCACACGCCAGCTCTTTAAGATTTAATCAATCAGCCTAATTAGCTTCCACCTGCTCCCTGTCTATAATACCTCACTTCCCCTGCACTTCCTTGCCGGATCTTGTTTCCTTGTGCCAGTGAAAGCATTTAATGTTGTCCAAAGCCTGTGTTCCAGATCTCCTGCTATCCTTATTGACTACGAACCTTGCCGCCTGCCCCGACCTTCTGCTACGTCTGACCTTGCCTCTGCCTAGTCCTTCTGTCCCACGCCTTCTCAGCAGTCAGCGAGGTTGAGCCGTTGCCGGTGGATACGACCTGGTTGCTACCGCCGCAGCAAGACCATCCCACTTTGCGGCGGGCTCTGGTGAAAACCAGTAGCAACTTAGAACCGGTCCACCGACACGGTCCACGCCAATCCCTCGCTGACACAGAGGATCCACATCCAGCCTGCCGAATAGTAACAGTAGATCCGGCCATGGATCCCGCTGAGGTGCCGCTGCCAAGTCTCGCTGACCTATCCACGGTGGTCGCTCAGCAATCGCAGCAAATTGCCCAAAAAGGACAGCAGCTGTCGCAGTTGACCGCCACGTTACAGCAACTTCTGCCACTGCTACAGCAGCAACCATCTCCTCCGCCAGCTCCCGCACCTCCTCCGCAGCGACTGGCCGCTCCTAGCCTCCGCTTGTCCCTGCTGGACAAATTTGATGGGGACTCTAGACTCTGCCGTGGCTTCTTGTCTCAATGTTCCCTACATATGGAGATGTTGTCAGACCAATTTCCTACAGAACGGTCTAAGGTGGCGTTCGTAGTGAGTCTTCTTTCTGGAAAGGCCTTGTCTTGGGCCACACTGCTCTGGGACCGCAATGATCCTGCCACAGTCCAGTACTTCTTTGCTGAAGTCCGTAGTGTCTTCGAAGAACCAGCCCGAGATTCTTCTGCCGAGACTGCCCTGCTGAACCTGGTCCAGGGTAATTCTTCAGTAGGCGAGTACGCCATCCAATTTCGTACTCTCGCTTCCGAATTATCTTGGAATAAAGAGGCTCTCTGCGCGACCTTTAAAAAAGGCCTATCCAGTAACATCAAGAATGTGCTGGCCGCACGAGAGATTCCTGCCAACCTGCAAGAACTTATCCATTTGGCCACCCGCATTGACATGCGTTTTTCTGAGAGACACCAGGAGCTCCGCCAGGAGAAAGACCTTGATCTCTGGGCACCTCTCCCACAGTATCCTTTGCAATCTACCCCTGTGCCTCCCGCCAAGGAGGCTATGCAAGTGGATCGGTCTCGCCTGACCAATGAAGAGAGGACTCGCCGTAGGGAAAAAAATCTATGTCTGTACTGCGCTAGTACCGAACATTTCTTGGTGGATTGCCCTTTTCGTCCTCCACGTCTAGGAAACGCACGCACGCACCTAGCTCACGTGGGTGTGGCGTCCCTTGGTACGAAGTCTGCTTCTCCACGTCTCACTGTGCCCGTGCGGATTTCTCCTTCTGCCAACTCCTCCCTCTCAGCCGTGGCCTGCTTGGACTCTGGTGCTTCTGGAAATTTTATTCTGGACTCTTTGGTGAATAAGTTCTGCATCCCGCTGACCCGTCTCGTCAAGCCGCTCTACATTTCTTCAGTCAACGGAGTGAAGTTGGACTGTACTGTGCATTACCGCACAGAACCCCTCTTAATGTGCATTGGACCCCATCACGAAAAGATTGAATTTTTCGTTAAAGTTGGAAGGGAAAATGGAAAAAAAAAATTCACTAAAATGCTGTGGTGTAAATTTTTCATTTTCACAAGGGAAAATAGTTTTAAAAAAAGCCCCCAAAATGTGTATCACCATCTCTTCTGAGTATATAAATACCCCATATGTGGATGTAAAGTGCTCTGCAGGCCCACTACAATGCTCAGAAGAAAAGGAGCATCATTGGGCTTTTGGAGAGAAAATTTGTCCGGAATTGACGGCCACGTGTGATTACTGTTACGCCGAGCGCTCCGGGTCCCCGCTCCTCCCCGGAGCGCTCGCTACACTCTCTCCGCTGCAGCGCTCCGGTCAGATCCACTGACCCGGGGCGCTGCGATTCTGCTTCCAGCCGGGATGCGATTCGCGATGCGGGTAGCGCCCGCTCGCGATGCGCACCCCGGCTCCCGTACCTGACTCGCTCTCCCTCGGTCCTGTCCCGGCGCGCGCGGCCCCGCTCCCTAGGGCGCGCGCGCGCCGGGTCTTTGCGATTTAAAGGGCCACTGCGCCGCTGATTGGCGCAGTGATTCCAATTAGTGTCTTCACCTGTGCACTTCCCTATATCACCTCACTTCCCCTGCACTTCCCTGCCGGATCTTGTTGCCATTGTGCCAGTGAAAGCGTTCCTTGTATGTTCCTAGCCTGTGTTCCAGACCTCCTGCCGTTGCCCCTGACTACGATCCTTGCTGCCTGCCCCGACCTTCTGCTACGTCCGACCTTGCTTCTGTCTACTCCCTTGTACCGCGCCTATCTTCAGCAGCCAGAGAGGTTGAGCCGTTGCTAGTGGATACGACCTGGTCACTACCGCCGCAGCAAGACCATCCCGCTTTGCGGCGGGCTCTGGTGAAAACCAGTAGTGACTTAGAACCGATCCACTAGCACGGTCCACGCCAATCCCTCTCTGGCACAGAGGATCCACTACCCGCCAGCCGGCATCGTGACAGTAGATCCGGCCATGGATCCCGCTGAAGTTCCTCTGCCAGTTGTCGCTGACCTCACCACGGTGGTCGCCCAGCAGTCACAACAGATAGCGCAACAAGGCCAACAGCTGTCTCAACTGACCGTTATGCTACAACAGTTACTACCACAGCTTCAGCAGTCATCTCCTCCGCCAGCTCCTGCACCTCCTCCGCAGCGAGTGGCCGCTCCTGGGCTACGCCTATCCTTGCCGGATAAATTTGATGGGGACTCTAAGTTTTGCCGTGGCTTTCTTTCCCAATGTTCCCTGCATCTGGAGATGATGTCGGACCTGTTTCCCACTGAAAGGTCTAAGGTGGCTTTCGTAGTCAGCCTTCTGTCCGGAAAAGCCCTGTCATGGGCCACACCGCTCTGGGACCGCAATGACCCCGTCACTGCCTCTGTACACTCCTTCTTCTCGGAAATCCGAAGTGTCTTTGAGGAACCTGCCCGAGCCTCTTCTGCTGAGACTGCCCTGTTGAACCTGGTCCAGGGTAATTCTTCCGTTGGCGAGTATGCCGTACAATTCCGTACTCTTGCTTCAGAATTGTCCTGGAATAATGAGGCCCTCTGCGCGACCTTTAAAAAAGGCCTATCCAGCAACATTAAAGATGTTCTGGCCGCACGAGAAATTCCTGCTAATCTACATGAACTTATTCACCTAGCCACTCGCATTGACATGAGTTTTTCCGAAAGGCGTCAGGAGCTCCGCCAAGATATGGACTCTGTTCGCACGAGGCGTTTCTTCTCCTCGGCTCCTCTCTCCTCTGGTCCCCTGCAATCTGTTCCTGTGCCTCCCGCCGTGGAGGCTATGCAGGTCGACCGGTCTCGCCTGACACCTCAAGAGAGGACACGACGCCGCATGGAGAACCTCTGCCTGTACTGTGCTAGTACCGAACACTTCCTGAGGGATTGTCCTATCCGTCCTCCCCGCCTGGAAAGACGTACGCTGACTCCGCACAAAGGTGAGACAGTCCTTGATGTCTACTCTGCTTCTCCACGTCTTACTGTGCCTGTGCGGATGTCTGCCTCTGCCTTCTCCTTCTCTACCGTGGCCTTCTTGGACTCTGGATCTGCAGGAAATTTTATTTTGGCCTCTCTCGTCAACAGGTTCAACATCCCAGTGACCAGTCTCGCCAGACCCCTTTACATCAATTGTGTAAACAATGAAAGATTGGACTGTACCATACGCTTCCGCACGGAGCCCCTTCTAATGAGCATCGGATCTCATCACGAGAGGATTGAACTTTTGGTCCTCCCCAATTGCACCTCGGAAATTCTCCTTGGACTTCCCTGGCTTCAACTTCATTCCCCAACCCTGGATTGGTCCACTGGGGAGATCAAGAGTTGGGGGCCCTCTTGTTCCAAGGACTGTCTAAGACCGGTTCCCAGTAACCCTTGCCGTGACTCTGTGGTTCCCTCAGTAACAAGTCTCCCTAAGGCATATATGGACTTCGCGGATGTTTTCTGCAAAAAACAAGCTGAGACTCTACCTCCTCACAGGCCATATGATTGCCCTATCGACCTCCTCCCGGGTACTACTCCACCCCGGGGCAGAATTTATCCTCTCTCTGCCCCAGAGACTCTTGCCATGTCTGAGTATGTCCAGGAAAATTTAAAAAAGGGCTTTATCCGTAAATCCTCCTCTCCTGCCGGAGCTGGATTTTTCTTTGTGTCCAAAAAAGATGGCTCCCTACGTCCTTGCATTGACTACCGCGGTCTTAATAAAATCACTGTTAAGAACCGCTACCCCCTACCCCTCATCTCTGAACTCTTTGATCGCCTCCAAGGTGCCCACATCTTTACTAAATTGGACTTAAGAGGCGCCTATAACCTCATCCGCATCAGAGAGGGGGATGAGTGGAAAACGGCGTTTAACACCAGAGATGGACACTTTGAGTATCTGGTCATGCCCTTTGGCCTGTGCAACGCCCCTGCTGTCTTCCAAGACTTTGTCAATGAAATTTTTCGTGATCTGCTATACTCCTGTGTTGTTGTATATCTGGACGATATCCTAATTTTCTCTGCCAATCTAGAAGAACACCGCCAGCATGTCCGTATGGTTCTTCAGAGACTTCGTGACAATCAACTCTATGCCAAAATTGAGAAATGTCTGTTTGAATGCCAATCTCTTCCTTTTCTAGGATATTTGGTCTCTGGCCAGGGACTACAAATGGATCCAGACAAACTCTCTGCCGTCTTAGATTGGCCACGCCCCTCCGGACTCCGTGCTATCCAACGCTTTTTGGGGTTCGCCAATTATTACAGGCAATTTATTCCACATTTTTCTACCGTTGTGGCTCCTATCGTGGCTTTAACCAAAAAAAATGCCGATCCCAAGTCGTGGCCTCCTCAAGCGGAAGACGCCTTTAAACGACTCAAGTCTGCCTTTTCTTCGGCTCCCGTGCTCTCCAGACCTGACCCTTCCAAACCCTTCCTATTGGAGGTTGATGCCTCCTCAGTGGGAGCTGGAGCTGTTCTTTTACAAAAAAATTCTTCCGGGCATGCTGTCACTTGTGGTTTTTTTTCTAGGACCTTCTCTCCGGCGGAGAGGAACTACTCCATCGGGGATCGAGAGCTTCTAGCCATTAAATTAGCACTTGAGGAATGGAGGCATCTGCTGGAGGGATCAAGATTTCCAGTTATTATTTACACCGACCACAAGAACCTCTCCTACCTCCAGTCTGCCCAACGGCTGAATCCTCGCCAGGCCCGGTGGTCTCTGTTCTTTGCCCGATTTAATTTTGAGATTCACTTTCGTCCTGCCGATAAGAACATTAGGGCCGATGCTCTCTCTCGTTCCTCGGATCCCTCAGAAGTTGAACTCTCTCCGCAACACATCATTCCACCTGACTGCCTGATCTCCACTTCTCCAGCCTCCATCAGGCAAACTCCTCCAGGAAAGACCTTTGTTTCTCCACGCCAACGCCTCGGAATCCTCAAATGGGGTCACTCCTCCCATCTCGCTGGTCATGTGGGCATCAAGAAATCTGTGCAACTCATCTCCCGCTTCTATTGGTGGCCGACTCTGGAGACGGATGTTGTGGACTTTGTGCGAGCCTGCACTATCTGTGCCCGGGATAAGACTCCTCGCCAGAAGCCCGCTGGTTTTCTTCATCCCCTGCCTGTCCCCGAACAGCCTTGGTCTCTGATTGGTATGGATTTTATTACTGATTTACCCCCTTCCCGTGGCAACACTGTTATTTGGGTGGTCGTTGATCGATTCTCCAAAATGGCACATTTCATCCCTCTTCCTGGTCTTCCTTCAGCGCCTCAGTTGGCTAAACAATTTTTTGTACACATTTTTCGTCTTCACGGATTGCCTACGCAGATCGTCTCGGATAGAGGCGTCCAATTCGTGTCTAAATTCTGGAGGGCTCTCTGTAAACAACTCAAGATTAAATTAAATTTTTCTTCTGCATATCATCCCCAGTCCAATTGACAAGTAGAAAGAATTAACCAAGTCTTGGGTGATTATTTGCGACATTTTGTTTCCTCCCGCCAGGATGACTGGGCAGATCTCCTTCCATGGGCCGAATTCTCGTATAACTTCAGAGTCTCTGAATCTTCCTCCAAATCCCCATTTTTCGTGGTGTACGGCCGTCACCCTCTTCCCCCCCTCCCTACCCCCTTGCCCTCTGGTCTGCCCGCTGTGGATGAAATTTCTCGTGACCTTTCCATTATATGGAGAGAGACCCAAAATTCTCTCCTACAGGCTTCATCACGCATGAAGAGGTTCGCGGATAAGAAAAGAAGAGCTCCTCCCGTTTTTTCCCCTGGAGACAAGGTATGGCTCTCCGCTAAATATGTCCGCTTCCGTGTCCCTAGCTACAAGTTGGGACCACGCTATCTTGGTCCTTTCAAAATTTTGTGTCAAATTAATCCTGTCTCTTACAAACTTCTTCTTCCTCCTTCTCTTCGTATCCCTAATGCCTTTCACGTCTCTCTTCTTAAACCACTCATCCTCAACCGTTTTTCTCCCAAATCTGTTCCTCCCACTCCTGTTTCCGGCTCCTCGGACATCTTCTCTGTCAAAGAGATCTTAGCCTCTAAAAAGGTCAGAGGGAAAACTTTTTTTCTAGTGGACTGGGAGGGTTGTGGTCCTGAAGAGAGATCCTGGGAACCTGAGGACAACATCCTAGATAAAAGTCTGCTCCTCAGGTTCTCAGGCCCTAAAAAGAGGGGGAGACCCAAGGGGGGGGGTACTGTTACGCCGAGCGCTCCGGGTCCCCGCTCCTCCCCGGAGCGCTCGCTACACTCTCTCCGCTGCAGCGCTCCGGTCAGATCCACTGACCCGGGGCGCTGCGATTCTGCTTCCAGCCGGGATGCGATTCGCGATGCGGGTAGCGCCCGCTCGCGATGCGCACCCCGGCTCCCGTACCTGACTCGCTCTCCCTCGGTCCTGTCCCGGCGCGCGCGGCCCTGCTCCCTAGGGCGCGCGCGCGCCGGGTCTTTGCGATTTAAAGGGCCACTGCGCCGCTGATTGGCGCAGTGATTCCAATTAGTGTCTTCACCTGTGCACTTCCCTATATCACCTCACTTCCCCTGCACTTCCCTGCCGGATCTTGTTGCCATTGTGCCAGTGAAAGCGTTCCTTGTATGTTCCTAGCCTGTGTTCCAGACCTCCTGCCGTTGCCCCTGACTACGATCCTTGCTGCCTGCCCCGACCTTCTGCTACGTCCGACCTTGCTTCTGTCTACTCCCTTGTACCGCGCCTATCTTCAGCAGCCAGAGAGGTTGAGCCGTTGCTAGTGGATACGACCTGGTCACTACCGCCGCAGCAAGACCATCCCGCTTTGCGGCGGGCTCTGGTGAAAACCAGTAGTGACTTAGAACCGATCCACTAGCACGGTCCACGCCAATCCCTCTCTGGCACAGAGGATCCACTACCCGCCAGCCGGCATCGTGACAATTACAAAGCCCCCATGGTGCCAGAACAATGGACCCCCCCCCCCCCCACTTGTGCCCCTATTTTGGAAACTACACCCCTCACGGAATGTAATAAGGGGTGCATTGTTACTCAGAAGAGATGGGGTTACAAATTTTGGGGGGCATTTTTTCCTATTAAAAAATTTGGAAAAAATTAACATTTGGGGAAAAAAATGCATTTTAGTGAATTTTTTTTTCCATCTACACATTCGACTTTAACGAAAAGTCGTCAAACACCTGTGGGGTTTTAAGGCTCACTGTACCCCTTGTTATGTTCATTGAGGAGTGTAGTTTCCAAAATAGTATGCCATGTGTTTTTTTGCTGTTCTGGCACCATAGGGGCTTCCTAAATGCAACATGCCCCCCAAAAACATCTCAGCAAAATTTGCTTTCCAAAAGCCAAATGTGGCTCCTTCTATTCTGAGCATTGTAGTTCACCCGCGAAGCATTTTACGTCCTAACATGGGGTATTTTCATATGGGGTTACAAATTTTGGGGGACATTTTCTCCTATTACTCCTAGTAAAAATGTAAAATTTGGGGAAAAAACTGCATTTTAGTGAAAAAAAAAGTTAGTTTAGTCTTTACTACATTTATTGTGCTAATTAAAGGGGTACACCGGCTGTCACGCCCCCTCCCATAGGCTTGCATTGAGGGGGTGGAGCGTGACGTCACAATGCTCCGGCCCCGTGATCACCAGTAATCAGACCCGGAGCGAACATGCTCCGGGGACTGATTATAATGGGGTGCTGCGTGCAAGATCATGGGGGTCCCCAGCGGCAGAACCCCTTCGATCAGGCATCTTATCCCCTATCCTTTGGATAGGGGATAAGATGTCTTAGCGCCGGAGTACCCCTTTAACAATATCAAACTTCTCATGCTAGCATGCAGCTTCCTTGTCCTTATACCTAGGATCAAATAACAAATTTTGCTTCTACAAAGAGAGATAAAAGACATTAAATTAATACACAAATAACAGCTATAGCCACCTACAATTTTTTATAACATTTTATTATTTTGTTCTAGGAGGGGAATTGGATTGACAGAATACTTGATATCCCTCCAGGTATATAGTATACTGGTCACATATATTACTAATAGCCTCACTATCTGTTGTATCAGCCATTCACTTATGTGGTTATCTGCAGCAGCCAGCAAGCCATTTATTTACCAGTTAGCTGCGAGCTGAATATTGCAGCAATGTATTCATCCGGCTCCAGGGGCGACAGGGTTAACTTTTAGCTTGACAGCAGCTCCATGCTTTGGAGCAGTAGACGCGTTGCCTGACCTGCGACGTTGGTTGGCGGACGCCTCATTGGCCGAGCCCTGCCCCTCAGCCCCGGCGGCTGATATTACGTCACACGCCGCGGCGTCCCTCCATGTGCACTGAGCAGATGGCGAGACAGCACGGCTCCCCCGCTACTGCGGGTTGCACAGGAGGAAAACTAAGACACCGAAACCGTGAGTACCACGATGTGCAATTACTTTTCAGGTATGGCATGGACGCCGAACATAGCCTGATGGCTTCTTTCTTTTTCATTGTCTTTTTTACAGGGTTGACCAATACCGGAAAAGGCGCACAGTATTTACGGTGTATTCCAAGATTTGGAAACCTTCTTTGTTTGACAGGTCATATGTGGAACAGGCAGTGTATCTCCTGTTCCTATGGCTACTAGTGTCTGATGTTTATCACGCGTCGGATTGTATGGGATGATAACACTTAGATATTGGTATTCTGTGATATAATTAGTTTAACAGTTTGTTAGCCTCTGACATGTGTTGGCAATCAGGATAGACGCTATCAGTCTCCTGATAATACATTCACTTTTTGTTATATCTTTTAGTGATAGAAATAAAAGCTAAGTTTTATTTATTCACTCCCCCTATTTATTTGCTATATATGATTTGGATTGGGAGCACTTTCTGTATACATGGTGGGTAGATACCCGATATTCTTCTACTAAGTCTTCTCCAAGGGTAAAGATAGAAAATGTATGTTACATTAATTGATCCCTTACTGACATAAAAACATATTACCTAATGTTTTACACAATATTGCATTTCGCCATTATACTTAGCCAAGGTCATGTTACCATTTAATCCTTAATTCCTTAAAACATAAATACAGTTTTTTTTTTTTTTTTTTTTTTATCATCAATAGCTCAAATATACCTTTCCTCAAATATCAAAGCTCATTCATGTGTTTATGCTCTAATTTCTCTGATACTTTTAAGTTCTTTTTCCTAAGCAATTTTAATAATGCATCATATTTGCTACTGGACCTGTTAATCACAGGGCCATTTGTAGAAGACCTAGTTAAAGTTGTAGGATCGCATTTCTCTCTTCCTGTACTAGCAGCAGCTGTGCTTTTTACAGACTGAACTGAAGTAATGCAACCAGATGTCACATCAGGCACCTTGTGGTTTTCTGACACTTCTGCTGGTTTACTTTTTAAACTGTCTTGAAGAGCTGCTACCTTTTTAAATTGATTTATAGTGTTTGTATCATCCCACTTTGCTCGTGCTTCCTAGCAAAGTCAATTATTTTAGCAGCTTCTAACAATGTCTTTTGCTCTGAAGCTATGGCTAAAATTACCAGATAAAAAAACGGAAATTTATGTATAAATGTTGTTATCATTATACTATCTTTCTCATGTCCCAGAATCATTCTGAAAGCACGCTCATAGAGAGTCATGAAAGAATATGCACCTTCCTTTTTTCCTATCTGTAATGCTGTCAACGGCTTGTATGTAGGAATGTCATGTAAGCCTTCGCAAAGTACAGATAACCTATTTATATCAGTAAATTTAAGCCAATTTTCTTTTTTGGAAAGACTGTTCTACTCTTGTATCATGTATATCATGTGTATGTGTATGTATCAGTATCATGTGTCGGCACAGACAAAGTTTGACTCGGCTTTGTTATGTCATTATCACACTGTATAGCAATATCTTTACTGTTATCAGTCTTATTATCTTCTTTTTTAACATAGTTATTGAATATTTTCACCATGTGACAAATATTCTTTAACTTAGCTTTTTCCCTATTTACAGATATTAATTTACTTTCTTGTTCTTTGTCCTTAGTTTCACAATCTCTGAATAGATTAAGCCATACTGTCTTTACATCTATCTCATCACAAGATAAATCTGTAACTTGCACAAAACTTTTTCCTGCCATAATAAAATTAATGAAAGCAATACTCACAAGATAGCCCACTTGTATACGTCAGCCTACTTTGCTTGCATGTTTGTTCCTCAGATCACTTCTCTGTGTCTGGCACGTCTTATCTCCAGCAATGGTCATCAGCTGACTTTTCCTGGCGTCCTCCAATGGTCCCTTCCGAAAGCTTGAATACGTCATGCGTTCGTCTCTCCCCCTGTTCAAGCTTGACGAAGACGAATGGCTGGCTCACCAAATGTTAAATATAACTGGATTGCTAAATTATAACCCAGTCTGACCATGGAGAGAGGGAGCTCTTTGTTTGTATAAAAAAAAACATTTACATTTATTGTAATCTTCTTGACATCATGGAAGACAGTACACAAAACATGAAATTTTTATGTAAAGGCAGTCCTTAGCATAAGTAAATAACGTAGCAAGGTTATGTAGGCATGTCCTTAAATCTTGTCTCACCAGCTGGGATTTCTTCCTAAGTGCTTCATCCAGTGTGGTGGATCCATCTTGAAATGTCCTTTTAAGATGGCCACCTCTGTTATCTTCCTCTAACTGTCCTTTTGCTGGAGGGCTGTACAGGACTTCCTTTGAGATCAATGTCCGTTCCTCCGTCCATACATCCTGGCTTTCTCTGGAGCAACTTATGCTCAAATTATGGGTGTATCCATCATTATTGAAGGTGTGTCCTTCATAAATGTGGGCGTGTTTATCCTAAGTGATCCTGTGTCTGCTATCCATAAATATACAAATATGGTTTATTAAAAGTATATATCTCCTTCTAGTGGGTTGGCTGAATATATATATTTAACTTGTGGGTGTATACATTATGTCATGACTATATTGTTCCCACTGATTAAATACATTTTTGAATTTACAAAATAAAGATTTTTCAATATACAATTACCATATATAGTATTAATTACCAAATCCTTACTTAGTATTTTTCTTCATAAATAAATTAGAATAAATAAACCTCCAACAAATTTGCATATATTATAGAATATCAAGTGTATGTAAACTAATCAATTCATGGCATTATTGGGTATTATCCTTAATTTTAATAATTCTATGTCATAGCATATCATGATATGTACCAGATCATGTTATAGTAGGCCATATTATGATAAACTATGTCATATTATGTTATCATATTAACCCCTTAAGGACCGGGGGTTTGTCCGTTTTTGCATTTTCGTTTTCTGCTCCATGCCGTTAAAAAATCATAACTTTTTCAATTTTGCACCTAAAAATCCATATGATTGCTTATTTGTTGCGCCACCAATTCTACTTTGTAATGATGTCAGTCATTTTGCCCAAAAATCTACAGTGAAACGGAAAAAAAAATAATTGTGTGACAAAATTGAAAAAAAACAGCCGTTTTGTAAATTTTGGGGGCTTCCGTTTCTACGTAGTACATTTTTCGGTAAAAATGACACCTTATCTTTATTCTGTAGGTCCATATGATTAAAATTACACCCTACTTATATAGGTTTGATTTTTGTCATACTTCTGGAAAAAATCATAACTACATGCAGGAAAATTAATACGTTTAAAATTGTCATTTTCTGACCCCTATAACTTTTTTATTTTTCCGCATATGGGGCGGTATGAGGGCTCATTTTTTGCGCCGTGATCTGAAGTTTTTAACGGTACCATTTTTACATTGATAGGACTTATTGATTTGGACTTTGGAATTTTTTTGCGCGTACGCCATTGACCAAGCGGTTTAATTAACGATATATTTTTATAATTCGGACATTTCCGCACGCGGTGATACCATATATGTTTATTTTTATTTACACTGTGTTTTTTTTTTTATAGGAAAAGGGGGGTGATTCAAACTTTTAATAGGGGAGGGGTTAAATGATCTTTATTCACTTTTTTTTTCACTTTTTTTTTTGCAGTGTTATAGGTCCCATAGGGACCTATAACACTGCACACACTGATCTTTATCATTGATCACTGGTTTCTCATAGTAAACCAGTGATTGATGATTCTGCCGCTTGACTGCTCATGCCTGGATCTCAGGCACTGAGCAGTCATTCGGCAATCGGACAGCGAGGAGGCAGGTAGGGACCCTCCCGCTGTCCTGTAAACTGTTCGGGATGCCGCGATTTCGCCGCGGCTATCCCGAACAGCCCACTGAGTTAACCGGCAGTTTTTACTTTCACTTTTAGCCGCGTGGCTCAGCTCTGAGTGCGCGGCTAAAGGGTTAATAGCGCCGATCGCGGCGCCGCGCGCTATTAGCGGCGGTTCCTGGCTTCACTATGACGCCGGGCCCGCCGTGATATGATGCGGGGTTACCATGTCCTTAAGGGGTTAACTTATACCATGTTGTGTTATATTATGTCATGTTGTGTTATTAACCCCCAGCGATCTCCATATAGTATCTGCATTCTATGCGGGGCTGCGTCTCCGGTCTCTGAAACCTCTTTGTTTCCGGGACTTGAGATGTGACGTCACACCACGCCCCTTCGTGATGTCACGCCATGCGCCCTCCATTCATGTCTATCCGTCGCACCCCCACCCGTAGACATGAATGGAGGGGGCGTGGCGTGACGTCATGTCTCCAGTCCCGAAAACAAAGAGGTTTCTGAGACTGGAGACGCAGCCCCGCATGCTGCACGGAGATCGAGGCGGGTCCCAGCAGCAGGCCCCCCGCGATCAGACATCTTATTTTCTATCCTTTGGATAGGGGATAAGATGTTTTTGGCCGAATACCCCTTTAATATAGAGGCGACTATCTGATACCACTCTCTATTCTCCATGTGCTTTATCTTATTTTGTTCGCTCAGCTGTAACAATTCCCCTACAATAAACACTGTGCTTTACTTTTATTTTCAATTTGCTTATTAAATACTCAGTGGTTGTTTATGAGCCTTATAAAAATTTCTGCTCCCTCCACTTTCTAATCTTTCCTTAATGAGCGGCATTTAAATGTTCTCAGTCTTTACATTAACAGCACTGTAACTTTATACGTGCGCCATTAAGCAAAAACCTGCCAAAAACATTCTCCCCTTTTTATTCTCATTGTATATTTGTTATTTGGATCTCCATGTATTTCAGTGCCAAATCACTAGAACCAGAACACAAATGTCAGCAGGGAAGACCGAATTTATGAAAGGAAAAGTTTAACCCCATAGCGATCAATGTGTTTTTAGCCATTTAGCATGTGCAGGGTTTATTGGCCCTAACTTTCTTTTTTTTTTTTTTGGGGGGAGATACTATTTAAATACATTTTGCAGCCCTTTTTTGTTACACAGTTTTGTAGAAATACATGTTTTTTTTTTCCTTTTCACTTTTTAAAGTTTTATTTTATTAGTTTTTTGTTTCTAGTTTTTATGCTTTAAATTGGTGAATTAAAGCTACAGTATTCAAATAGGTTCTCCATTTTGTTCAGTTTTTTGATACATAATTGATTGAGATGGCTATGGTTATGGTTTGATTGACATGCAGGGCGCGTGTTCAGCAGAGCTACACAGGATAGCTGCAGATAGGCGAGTAATCCTTGTCAATCAACTATGCGATGTAGGCAGAAAGAGGCGGTACGGCACAGAACAGACCAGACCTGGGGCTCCGCCTCTCCGACTGTTGGCCTGGCTGCCCCAAGGGCTTATAAAGCTGAAATTTGTAAGTATAAAGAAGCTGAGTGTAACTATAAATATATACCTAGAATATGCTTGTGAAGACCTAGTGCACGATGTGTGCAGCTTCACAAGCATATTCTTGGTGATAGTTGCGCTTTAAATAGTCAATAGTACATGTGAATACATAAAAGGTTGTTAGAGGGAAGTGATATTTTCATTGCCTTCTAGAAACCTGGGTACTACTAAATATTAAGAGACACCACTACAACACTAAATGCTATACAAAGAAACAAAGACAGAGGAATAAAGAGGGGCTTTAAAAGGCTGCTATGGTTAATACCTATATCTTGTCCACCTTAGTTTCTGTAAAGTAGAAATATGTGGTTTTATATTTTCGTCAATCTTGAACATTATATGCACACACCCACATCCAAATGAATTGATTTTTTGCTCACCTCACACCCCTAAACACATTAAAGGGGTACTCCGGTACCACAGCTTCATGGTTATCTAGCGTGTTTGTAGCGAGTTGAGCACTTTTGTAATTCCCATGTTATACATCTGTCCACAGCATGTCTGTTTTTTACTGACTTCTTTTCTGTGACAGAAGTTCAGTAGATTTTCAGGTTGCTTTTGATTGTCGTCCACACCTGCAGCCATGTTTGTTCACTGTTGTGGACAAGACGTCAGTGCTGCAGGCATTGCTGTTTTTTTTTTTCTCTCTGCAATGGTTTCGCCCCTTTTCCACACCCTCACAATGAATATTCATTGAATTGTTGCGGGAGGAGGGCGCAGGGATGTCTCCTCCCGCTGTCAGCCATCCCTGCGCCTGGCTCACAGTGTACTGAATACCCTGTATCAGCGCTGCGGCTGACATGTAACCCCTTCCCCGCCATGGGGACCGTATGCCCACGGGAGGAATCAGTGGAATTGGCTATGATGATTCCCCCCTCAGGCGCACGGTCCCCATGGCAGGGTAATTAGTAACATGTCAGCCTCAGCGCTATCATGATTCCCCCTGCGGGCGCACTGTCAGCTTCTCACCCCGCAGTCCCCACATCAGGGAATTAATGAATTGTCAGCCGCAGCCCGCTGTCCCCAGATTTGGGAAACTAATCATATGTGAGCCGCGGGTGCTGCTCTGCTTTCTCCCCTCCCCCCCCCCCCCAAAAAAAAAAAGATGTCACAGCATCGGGGAAAGGGGTAACTGTGAGCCACAGCGCTGCACTTTCTCCCCATGTCGGGGAGTGAATGATTTATGAGCCGCGGGCGCAGGGCTTTTCGGAGAACAGAAGCTGTCACCTCCCCCTGCAAGCGCTGAATGTCAGTGACTCGCGGGCGCTGCAGAGGAGGAAATCAGTGTGAGCCGTGGGCATAAATTACAGTAGATTTTTGAATATCTCCCCAACTACATTTTTTATTTGAATAATCTATCTAATCTTATTTCACTCTTGAACTATTTTATCTTATTTCCCTCTAGAACTATCTTATCTTATTTCACTCTTTTGGCTTTGGGCATTTAGTGTCCCACAGTTAACCTTAGTTTCCTCCACCAAATGGACCATTGTTGTTGAGCTGCACACCTTTCCATTGATTGCAACATGACCCCAGGTTAGCCAATCATTGCTTGCATTATGTAACAAACAGCTTGCAAGCCAATAAGGAGACAGCATAGGGGTGGATTTTAAATGCAGATAAAAACCCTATTCACTGCATTGCGGCCACCACTTTAAAAAGAAAGCTGAGAGATAACACAGAGGAGCTACTAATCCCCCAAAGCCTTTAAACATCCAATAAAAAGCAAGATAAGAAAACATTGAGCAGTGGGCTGTCCTCAGACAGGGACCTGTCACCTGCATCACTGTGTCTGGTTGGTACACTTCAAATCCCAGCAGTGTCACTGTAAAATGAGCCCATAAAAGCTATCACATTACACTACAAAGCAAGCTGTGCAAAATAGTGGGCTGACCTATATGTTAACATAAATACACCTTAAAAGTGTTTATAGTAAATGTGGAATAGGCATTTTAGGTCAAGATGCCTGTATTTTCTAGGTTGAATAAAATAGGTGGCATTTTTACCTAACATAAGAGGCATTGTCTCTACTGGCTATAGCTAACACTAGTTCACCACTGCCTGTTGTCAGCTGGCTACTACAACTCCTACCAGTTCATCACAGCTGCTGTGTTCTGGATACTACAACGCCCACCAATCCACCACTTCCTGCTGTACACTGGATACTACATTGTCACTAGTCTAATACTTCCTGCTTTCCGCTGGATACTACACCTACCACCAGTCCAACTCAGCCTATTGTCTGCTGGCTACAACTACCACAAGTCCATCACCCTTTCTGCTGATACTACTACCTGCCAGGCCTATACATATACAACCCATGATCCCTAAATAAGGGATAATTTTTGGGGATTTTTATACAAAAGATATTTCTTCTTCACTATTTTTGGACACCAATCCTGTTGCAAATCCCAAAAGGGAGGATATTTTGAATGCTTGAAAAAATCCATTGCATCTTCAGTTGCCAGACTCAAAACCTGTTGCTACTCCCAACCTGGGAGCCACAAGAACACCAGCCCCTACATATGTTTTGGTAAGAAGGTTATCTCACTGAAACCTATATTGGGACTGGCATTTCTATGGCTCCCAGGTTGGAAGTAGCAACAGGTTTTGAGTCAAGTGAAGATTTTCTCTGTTAGTATGCATTGCAATTTATAGTTAACTATTTGCACTTGAACTTTCTATCTATAGAACTTGCTTTTGGCAGCTGTGTGCTAATTCACCTTCTATACAAGTATCTTTAGCATGGTGCTTGCTGATTATACCTTATGCATACCATTGCTTTAGTCATTAATTTACATAATATATATTGTAGGAGGCCGGCAGGTAAAGTGGTGGAAGGTAGATACGTGCCAAATAGGTTGCTGTATCAACTAGTAAACTTCCAGGGTTGTCAAGGAGGCCGATCCAGAAGTCCGTTTCAGCATTTCCAGGGAGCTAAGTTGCCACAAAGAAACTGCAATATATGTGCCACCGAAGTCCCGGGTTCGGTGGTGAAAAAGAGCATTTGTAGTTACTGGACCTCTTAAGGCGTTTAAAGCCTGTTGCTCCTAGACCTCAGGTGAGGAGAGTGTGAACCTGAGGAGTTGTTTGCCATTTCTTCCACATTGTGCTACAAGTTGGAGCACAAAAAGGTGCCCTGGGAATCAGGACGGAGGTAGACTGGCATCTCTGCACCAGGACTAACCACCACTACATGGTTATGTAAGGACTTTAAGCTGGAGTCACATTTTTGTTTGTTCTGAGTTTAACGGCTGATTAAGCCTTCTGCTGAACTGTTATGTTCCTGCTGAATTGTTCTTTAATAAACCCTTTTGTTTTTGCACCAACATGCTGCTTGTTTGCCTACCATTTGTGCAGCTAATTCCCACATATATATATATATATATATATATATATATATATATATATATATATATACCAAGAATATATATATGGAATAAGGTAAGATCATACAGTATACCTTCATCCCTGGATGGTCCCCAAAATTCCTGCAAAAGGAAACACAATGACACAGAGCACATAACAGTGCTTATGCA
The DNA here is from genome assembly GCF_029499605.1 of Hyla sarda. Lineage (NCBI taxonomy): Eukaryota > Metazoa > Chordata > Amphibia > Anura > Hylidae > Hyla > Hyla sarda. The sequence goes on from NC_079193.1 coordinate 290,275,813, forward strand.
ATCTCCACAAGAGTGAAAATTATATTTTCAGTCCCAGGTGGCTTTTTATTATTATTCTTATTTTTTTTATATAGTTTTATATATGATATGAAGGTATTATGTGTAATTCTTATTTTTTTTACATTTTCACTCCTTCAGTTGTCTACAGTTATATTACACTGCTTATTCTGTTTTCTTTTACAGCCTGTAGCTCCTTCACATTAGTCAAAAAACTTACAATACTCCAGTTAAGATTCATAAAAGGAATCCTGCTTTATCTGATCATTACCTTGCAAGTTACATTTTAGAACTGCCTTTCCTTTTTTCATTTACTTTAAGCCTCTTCTCTTAATATCCGTTTTAGAAGAGAAATTACTGAATGTATTGCAAATCAGCAAGGCTCAGAATGATTGTATTTTTCCATTTTGGAAACAGCAGCTGTGGTGCTACCTACTGAGTACTAAGTTTAACCCCTTAACGACGCCGGACGTAAATGTACGTCCTGGTGAGCTGGTACTTAATGCACCAGGACGTACATTTACATCCTATACATAACCGCGAGCATTGGAGTGATGCTCAGGTCATGCGTGGAAGGTCCCGGCTGCTAATAGCAGCCAGGGACCCGCCGGTAGTGCGCGATCGCGCAGATGTCCGCCATTAACCCCTCAGATGCCGTGATCAATACAGATCACGGCATCTGCAGCATTGCGGTCACTAAAATGGATGAACGGATCGCCCGCAGCGCTGCCGCGGCGATCCGATCATCAAGAATGGCAGACGGAGGTCCCCTCACCTGCCTCCACTGCCTTCCACGGTATTCTGCTCTGATCTGAGATCAAGCAGACCAGAGCAGAAGATCACCGATAATACTGTACAGTGCTATGCCCTATGCATAGCACTGAATAGTATTAGCAATCGAATGATTGCTATAAATAGTCCCCTATGGAGACTATTAAAGTGTAAAAATAAAAGTAAAAAAAGTAAAAAAAAGTTTTAAAATATCAAAAAAAACCTCCCTCAATAAAAATTAAAATTGTCCCATTTTCCCTATTTCACCCCCAAAGAGTGTAAATTTTTTTTTTTATATATACATATTTGGTATTGTCGCATGTGTAAATATCTGAACTATTAAAATAAAAATGTTAATGATACCGTACGGTGAATGGCCTGTACGTAACAAAAAAAAAATCCAAAATAGCTGCTTTTTTATAACATTTTAATCCAAAAAAAATTTATAAAAAAATGTATTAAAAGTTTTATATAAGCAAATATGGTATCAATAAAATGTACAGATCATGCTGCAAAAAATGAGCCCTCATACCGCGCTTATATGGAAAAATGAAAAAGTTATAGGTCTTCAAAATAGGGGGATTTTAAACGTACTAATTTGGTTAAACAGTTTGCCATTATTTTTAAGCTCAACAGTAATAGAAAAGTATGTTATCATGGGTATCATTTAATTGTATTGACCAAAAGAATAAAGAACACGTCATTTTTACCGTACATTGTACGGCGTGAAAACAAAGCCTTCCAAAATTAGCAAAATTTCAGTTTTCTTTTTAATTACCCAACACAAATAGTATTATTTTGGTTGTGCAATACATTTAATGGTAAAGTGAGTGATGGCATTACAACGGACAACTGGTCGCACAAAAAACAAGCCCTCATATTAGTCTATGGATGAAAATATAAAAAAGAGTTATGATTTTTTGAAGCCTAAGAGGAAAAAATTAAAACGTAAAAATAAAATTGTCTGAGTCCTTAAGGCCCAAATGGGCTGCGTCCTTAAGGGGTTAAAGACACATTCTTTATTTTCTATATCTATGACATAAAGAAGATAGTATGACACAAAGTTCTCTGCATTTATGTTAATTAAATAACAGTAATTAATGACAATTTGTTAATATATACAGACCAGTCCATGCTGTTAGCATAGATGTGTGTACATAGCTATATGGATTCCAATTGGCCTTGTACACATAGGGGGAGATTTATCAAAACCTGTCCAGAGGAAAAGTTGCTGAGTTGCCCATAGCAACCAATCTGATTGCTTCTTTCATTTTGCAGAGCCCTTGTTAAAAATGAAGGAAGCAATCTGATTGGTTGCTATGGGTTGCATAAAGTAGTTTCAAAGGATTGCTTTTTGGGCCCCAAAACACTAATGGATCCTAAACAAAATCAACAATGTAGAAAGAAGAGTGTTAGTTTTTCCTCTGGTTGGCCCAGAATGCTTAAAACTGTCTAATCTTAAGGGATAAGTGTCTGATAACTTCAGTTCACAAGAATACCCCTTTAATGAGGGTCTGTCGGCTATAATGTCTGTATTTAGAAAATATAACTATTACTCATGAAATAACAAATCTGGAGCATCTTTTCTTTTCCACGTTGTGTTGCTTCTTTGTTATTCCTTAAGATTTATGAATACATTGGAAACTAGGATCTTCCATTTTAAAGGTCCTTATTTTCCATAAATTCTCAGAGCATTGATGCTAGTAATGTAAAGCATGACCGCTGATTGGTGGCAGTGGTCATGTGACATCTGCTCCTAAAGTAAAATTAGAGTGCAGACCGGAGCCTGAATGGGTGATCAGACAGGGATCGGAGAGGTGAGTATCAGTTAGTTTGTTATTTTAATGTTATTTCAAAGTGATTTTTAAATTAAAAACATAATTAAACAAATGGATAACAACTTCTGCTAATAACAAAAATATAATACATTGTTTCTGATGAAACTTCTGCTCTAATTTCTAGTAAATATTTAATTCACTGTCTACTCCTTCCTGTGTTACCAGTCTTCAATCAGAGCAGCTAAATGTAAATGTGGCAACATATAGAGCACTTTGGATTGTATAATAATGATAAGTACCTGTCTGTTTTCCAGTTGTGAAATACAAGATTAACGTCTACACAGGACATCTAGAACAAGCAGGCACCGACTCTCCAGTTTATATCTGCTTGTATGGAGAACAAGGAGACTCAGGACAAAGAGTTTTGTTCAGACCAGGCTTTCTCAATCCCTTCCAGAAGGGGCAGGTAAATGTCAATTTATTTTGTTATTTATTTTTTATTGCTTAGCTTTTTTTTTCCTATATGTCAGAAATGGAAATAACAGGTTTTAACAACATGGGATTAAACATTTATACTGAACACTCAATGTGCAAGTATGGTTTGTAGATAGGGGATGACTTTACACTTAGTATGCACTGTAGGTTATAGTTGGATGACTGGTGGGGTACATGTCCGGGGTGCTGGGTGCCGGAGGGGCACCAATATGATGCTCTGCCTTGGTTAGGATATTTAGGGCAGTGAACTTATTCTTTCACTTGGTTGACAATAAACCTAGATCCACCTCTAACAGGAAACACCGGTCAAAAGTGCAAAGGGTTCATGTGTTAGACCTTTGATGCATAGGCTCATGCAAGTGAGCCCCCGCTTAACTTACATTAGGCATTCTGAATTCTATGAGCACATACATCCATTGATCTCACCAAACATGTAGGTTAGGGGTTCTGTCTAATGATTGTAGATGCACTCACCGATCAATTTTTTTTTAAAGCACCCTAAATATTCACAGATAAAAGGATCTGTCTAATGCAAATACTTATACAGGTCATAACAACTAGAAAAAGAAAAGAGTAGAGCACTTCATAGGACATATCAGCTGAATGATAGGTCTCCAAAGTATTTTGTTCAGCTTTATGTGTTGTTTATGAGACACAACAACTCGGTACAATATTGAATAGGTGCAGCTGTCACAGTGAAGCAGTGGATGATGCAGCCATTAATATCTGGATTCACGTGTGGAATATAAAAGAACCCTGGAGCTTGTGACACAACGTGATGCTGCTAATCAGCTTGTAATCAAACTAGAAGTGTTTCACAGAAGACTTAATTCAGTATCTCACAGGTCTCTGGGCTGACCGCCCCTTCATCAGGTGCATGAAGGGAGGGAAGGGGCAAGTTAATACACTAAAGACATAAATGGAGGAGGTAGGCTGAACTAACCAGCAACTATCAGTAAGAGAACTGAGCAAGGAGACTCCACTGCATGATTTGTTGTGAGACTTACTAGTTAAGCCCTCAGCAACTGTTACGCCTAGCGCTCCGGGTCCCCGCTCCTCCCCGGAGCGCTCACGGCGTCTTTTTCCCTGCAGCGCCCCGGTCAGTCCCGCTGACCGGGAGCGCTGCACTGTCATGGCCGTTGGGGATGCGATTCGCACAGCGGGACGCGCCCGCTCGCGAATCGCATCCCAGGTCACTTACCCGTCCCGGTCCCCTGCTGTCATGTGCTGGCGCGCGCGGCTCCGCTCTCTAGGGCGCGCGCGCGCCAGCTCTCTGAGACTTAAAGGGCCAGTGCACCAATGATTGGTGCCTGGCCCAATTAGCTTAATTGGCTTCCACCTGCTCCCTGGCTATATCTGACCTCCTCCCATGCACTCCCTTGCCGGATCTTGTTGCCTTGTGCCAGTGAAAGCGTTTAGTGTTGTCCAAAGCCTGTGTTACCTGAACTCCTGCTATCCATCTTGACTACGAACCTTGCCGCCTGCCCCCGACCTTCTGCTACGTCTGACCTTGCCTCTGCCTAGTCCTTCTGTCCCACGCCTTCTCAGCAGTCAGCGAGGTTGAGCCGTTGCTAGTGGATACGACCTGGTTGCTACTGCCGCAGCAAGACCATCCCGCTTTGCGGCGGGCTCTGGTGAAAACCAGTAGCCTCTTAGAACCGGTCCACTAGCACGGTCCACGCCAATCCCTCGCTGACACAGCGGATCCACTACCCGTAAGCCGAATCGCGACAGTAGATCCGGCCATGGATCCCGCTGAGGTGCCGCTGCCAAGTCTCGCTGATCTTCCCACGGTGGTCGCTCAGCAATCGCAGCAAATTGCCCAACAAGGACAGCAGCTGTCGCAGTTGACCGCCATGTTACAGCAACTTCTGCCTCTGCTACAGCAGCAACCATCTCCTCCGCCAGCTCCTGCACCTCCTCCGCAGCGAGTGGCCGCTCCTAACCTCCGCTTGTCCCTGCCGGACAAATTTGATGGGGACTCTAAACTCTGCCGTGGATTTTTGTCTCAGTGTTCCCTGCATATGGAGATGTTGTCGGACTTGTTTCCTACAGAACGGTCTAAGGTGGCGTTCGTAGTAAGCCTTCTTTCAGGAAAGGCCTTGTCTTGGGCCACACCGCTCTGGGACCGCAATGATCCTGCCACAGCCACAGTCCAGTCCTTCTTCGCTGAAGTCCGAAGTGTCTTTGAGGAACCTGCCCGAGCCTCTTCTGCCGAGACTGCCTTGCTGAACCTGGTCCAGGGTAATTCTTCCGTTGGCGAGTACGCCATACAATTCCGTACTCTTGCTTCTGAACTATCCTGGAATAACGAGGCCCTCTGCGCGACCTTTAAAAAAGGCCTATCCAGTCGCATCAAGGATGTGCTGGCCGCACGAGAGATTCCTGCCAACCTCCAAGAACTCATCCATTTGGCTACCCGCATTGACATGCGTTTCTCTGAGCGACACCAAGAGCTCCGCCAGGAAAAAGACTTAGATCTCTGGGCACCTCTCCCACAGCATCCTTTGCAGTCTATGCCTGGGCCTCCCGCCGAGGAGGCCATGCAAGTGGATCGGTCTCACCTGACCCAGGAAGAGAGGAATCGCCGTAGAGAAGAAAATCTCTGTCTGTACTGTGCCAGTACCGAGCATTTCTTGGTGGATTGCCCTATCCGTCCTCCACGCCTGGGAAACGCACGCACGCACCCAGCTCACGTGGGTGTGGCATCTTTTGCTTCTAAGTCTTCTTCTCCACGTCTCACGGTGCCCGTGCGGATTTCCCCTACAGCCAACTCCTCCATCTCAGCCGTGGCCTGCTTGGACTCTGGTGCCTCCGGGAATTTTATTTTGGAGTCCTTTGTTAATAAATTCAGCATCCCGGTGACCCGTCTCGTCAAGCCGCTCTACATTTCCGCGGTCAACGGAGCCAGATTGGACTGCACCGTGCGTTACCGCACAGAACCCCTCCTGATGTCTATCGGACCCCACCACGAAAGGATTGAGTTCTTCATTCTCCCCAACTGTACCTCTGAGGTCCTCCTCGGTCTGCCATGGCTCCGGCTTCATTCCCCCACCCTTGATTGGACCACCGGGGAGATAAAGAACTGGGACTCTGCCTGCCACAGGAAGTGCCTCTCCCCCCCTCCCAGTCCCATCAGGCAAGCCTCTGTGTCCCCTCATGGCTCCCGTCCTTGTGTCTCCCTGCCCCGTGCCAAACTTCACCCTCTGCCCTCCCTCCCCATTCCAACTCCTGCTGTACTGCCTCCCGTTGAGGAAGCCCCGCATTCTTTCCCGGTGTCCTCATTCCAGGGGAGGCAGTTACCGGACAAAAAAAAGGGGAGACCTAAGGGGGGGGGTACTGTTACGCCTAGCGCTCCGGGTCCCCGCTCCTCCCCGGAGCGCTCACGGCGTCTTTTTCCCTGCAGCGCCCCGGTCAGTCCCGCTGACCGGGAGCGCTGCACTGTCATGGCCGTTGGGGATGCGATTCGCACAGCGGGACGCGCCCGCTCGCGAATCGCATCCCAGGTCACTTACCCGTCCCGGTCCCCTGCTGTCATGTGCTGGCGCGCGCGGCTCCGCTCTCTAGGGCGCGCGCGCGCCAGCTCTCTGAGACTTAAAGGGCCAGTGCACCAATGATTGGTGCCTGGCCCAATTAGCTTAATTGGCTTCCACCTGCTCCCTGGCTATATCTGACCTCCTCCCATGCACTCCCTTGCCGGATCTTGTTGCCTTGTGCCAGTGAAAGCGTTTAGTGTTGTCCAAAGCCTGTGTTACCTGAACTCCTGCTATCCATCTTGACTACGAACCTTGCCGCCTGCCCCCGACCTTCTGCTACGTCTGACCTTGCCTCTGCCTAGTCCTTCTGTCCCACGCCTTCTCAGCAGTCAGCGAGGTTGAGCCGTTGCTAGTGGATACGACCTGGTTGCTACTGCCGCAGCAAGACCATCCCGCTTTGCGGCGGGCTCTGGTGAAAACCAGTAGCCTCTTAGAACCGGTCCACTAGCACGGTCCACGCCAATCCCTCGCTGACACAGCGGATCCACTACCCGTAAGCCGAATCGTGACAGCAACAGTACAATGTTTTCTTAAAGTGGTCCAATCTAGACAGGAAATCATTAACAAAGACTTATCCAGCCATCCATCGGTTTTTGCCAAGCAACCCCAATGATTTAGCGCAGTAACATAAAAGAAAAAGAAATCTGAAGGCTGATGTTCCTTTTTCACAAACAGACATGCAGAAAAATCAATTTTCTAATAGAACGACAAAGCAGGATAATACAGTCGGCAATAGAAGTACAAGAAAATGAGCAGTGGATGTATTATGCAGCGGTTCCTCACATTTGACTTTCCTCTTGTTCCGTAGGTTGATGTGTTTGAAATTGAAGCTGTGTCACTTGGGAAGCTTCAGAGAGTGCTCCTCGGCTGCGAGGCCAATCACAAGTCACAGTACTGGTATTGTGAGAAAGTAATCATCAGGGAACAGGGCGAACTCTCTGAATATATCTTCAATTGTGAAAGGTAACATTATTCATGCCATCACAATCCTACTCCATGCATTTATAAATGCTGTATATCTGTATTCCCTCAAGGATACTTATGTTTGATGTCAGTTTTATGGAATCTGAGCTCACCAATATTTCGGAGCCTGTGTGTCACCATACAGAGTTTTCAGTAATATTTGCACTTTCATTTTCTTAAGATCTAACTGATTGTCACATGGGCATTCATTCTTTCAACACATTTATTTTTTTAAGTTCAGAGTAAAATGAAACATTTCCGTTTTAACCCAACTGAGACCCACAGTATAATACACAATACCAAGCGAACTTTAACAGTAAGTTTTAGATGCAGAAGTGGAAAATTGAAAACTCTCTTATTGAACATAAATTAAACATTGTTTTATACTATATAATTTTATATAATGTATTATATAATTGCTTGACTCTTTTCCTCTTAAACTGCAGCTGTCACCTCAGCATGAAGTACAGAAGTGAAGGCACCATCAGTTAGGTCATAGGGAGAGGAAACAGATTATATCTTTGTATTCTTTGTGAGCAGCTTGTAAACTTATACCGAACAGTCAGAGGGGCTGGCCGAGGAGCAATGACACGCCTCCCCGACCCACTCTGACCCCTCCCAGCCCTGTACGTCAACTGTGCGGGTCAGGGTGGGGAGGAGGTATGTCGCTGCTACTCAGTCAGCCCCTCTGACTGTTTGGACAGCCCCTTTGACTGTTCAGCTAAAATACAAAACAGATGTGAATATATGTTTGAAGCATACCTGTCATATCACAGAAAAAATAAGGCTTCTAGGTGTCTAGCTTTTGTATTTGGCTCACAAAACACTCTGTTCTGCTGCTCCCTCATTCTGGCAATGACTGCTCAGGGAGGGGCGTGTCTGAGGCCAGCACTGAGCCTGCCCTCAACCACAATCTATTCATTTCCTCCCTAAGTCTGCTGTGCTGTGCTGGGTCTCTTCATTCAATCACTGAAGGCTGCTCTGTAACCCCCATTCTTTCTTGTTTTATGCTACAGTCTGATAGACAGGAAAGGAGTTAGCACATAAGAATGCTTGTCCCACCCTAACTTACTGGACTTTGTCCCAGCCTGTACTTCAGCTGGGACAAAGATGATGCTGCAGCTGAACAAGATTGTGTTCTGGATAGTATGGGGACCCCTAGTGGTCTTTTTTTTTATAAAGCATGATTTCTATAAAAAAAAAATATATATTTATGAATTATGTTAGAAAGGTAAATTAGCATATTCATATTCTGTGACTCCACATCCTAGTGACGTGAGTTGCATGTCAGTTGAGCGCTGAGGTACAGTGCATGCACCGGTGATGTACCATATTATTTGTTTTTCCATAGAATGTGTTACATGACTCAGCACTTTCCAGTGCTGGACTAAGACAGCTCCATTGGCTGAAATGCGCACACCCGCCCCCTACCATTGGTGCCTGGGGGGGGGGGGGGGGCGTGCACGTTACCAGAAACACCGTTCCCTTCATTGTGAGTTCGGCTACCCGAGCAAGAGGATGTCTCCTACTGTGATAGCCAAAGCGCTGTGGCTGACATGTAACTAATTCCCCGCCATGGGGACCGTGCGCCCACGGGAGGGAATATTAGTGCTGCGACTGACATGCAACTCATCCCCCCCACCATGGGGACCGTGCGCCCACGGGAGGGAATATTAGTGCTGCGACTGACATGCAACTCATCCCCCCCACCATGGGGACTGTGCGCCCGTGGGGGGAATAAGCGCTGCGGCTGACATTTAACTTATTTCCCGCCACGGGGACTATGCGCTCGCAGGGGGAATATCAGTGCTGCGGCTAACATGTAACTCATCCCCCCCACCATGAGGACCGTGCAGCAATGAGGCCGATATGTAACTCATCCCCCTGCCATGGGGACCGGGTGCCCGCAGGGGGAATCAGCGTTGCGGCTGACATTTAACTAGTTCCCCGCCATGGGAACCGTGTGCACGCAGGGGGAATATCAGTGCTGCGGCTGACATGTAACTCATCCCTCTGCCGCCATTTCCCCCACGGGCGCACAGTCCCCATGGCGGGGAATAAGTTAAATGTCAGCCGCAGCGCTGATATTCCCCCCGCAGGTGTACGCGTGTCAGCCAATGGAGCTGTCTTAGTCCAGCACTGGAAAGTGCTGAGTCATGTATCACATTCTATGGCAAAACACACAACATGAGACATGTGACTCCCATGACTAAGACGTGGAGTCGCAGAATATGAATATGCAAATTAAAGAGTCAGCTTATTAAAAAGTGTCTTCTTCACGCAATTACCTGAATTCAGAAGGGGAACTTCGCCAGCCAATATGTCGGGAACCATAGCACCGATTATTGTAAGTGACCCCTCTTTGGACTCCTGGTCACCCACACTAAAACCCAGTGTATTGGGTTTAGTGTGGGTGATCAGGGTGACAGTTTTCCTTTTAATATTTTGCCAAGATGTATATGTAAACATATAAAAAGTTTTTGATTCTGACAGTGCCCATTTAAAGGCTGTGGGCAATGGATTAAAAGGTATGGTCTTTTTTATCTCCCTATGCCCTCGTACAGAGGTGACATTGCACTTTAACATGTCCGTTCATCTGTTCATTGACCTCATGGCCAGAGCTTTCTTATTCAAGAAAATAATATATCTATCAAAATAAATAAGACTCAAAACATTACTGTAAAACACTGTATCAGCAACATTTTACAGCTACATGATAAAACATAAGTTTATCAACAAAATTCACCCATGTGAGGAATGTGACATCTCTGAAGAAACTTGCATATCCTAGTTTATATATATCTGTGTTATTGTTAACAAATTTAGAAAATGTAGCCACATTTAGGATTAATATCCTCCCTAAGGAACAATATCACAACATCACTGAAGCTTTAGGATACATTCACACATACAGGATCCTGCGCAGATTTGATGCACAGGATTTGTAACTGCCGATTAGAAGCTGTGATCAGTCATTTAGTTTACATTGAAATCTGCAGCAGAAAATCCTGTGCATCAAATCTGCGTATGTGTGAACGTACTCTTAAGGAAATTACCAAGATGTGGCTGCATACAACCTCTGTGTTTTGCAAAGCCATAATACAGCGTGGGCCATTCATATGGATACACCTTAATAAAATGGGAATGGTTGGTGATATTAACTTCCTGTTTGTGGCACATTAGTATATGTGAGGGGGGAAACTTTTAAAGATGGGTGGTGACCATGGCGGCCATTTTGAAATCAGCCTTTTTGAATCCAACTTTTGTTTTTTCAATAAAAAGAGGGTCATTTGACACATCAAACTTATTGGTAATTTCACAAGAAAAACAATGATGTGCTTGGTTTTAATGTAACTTTATTCTTTCATGAGTTATTTACAAGTTTCTGACCACTTATAAAATGTGTTCAATGTGCTGCCCATTGTGTTGGATTGTCAATGCAACCCTCTTCTCCCACTCTTCACACACTGATAGCAACATCGCAGGAGAAATGCTATCACAGGCTTCCAGTAGCCGTAGTTTCAGGTGCTGCACATCTCGTATCTTCACAGCATAGACAATTGCCTTCAGATGACCCCAAAGATAAAAGTCTAAGGCGGTCAGATCGGGAGACCTTGGGGGCCATTCAACTTGCCCACGATGGCCAATCCACTTTCCAGGAAACTGTTCATCTAGGAATGCTCGGACCTGACACCCATAATGTCGTGGTGCACCATCTTGCTGGAAAAACTCAGGGAACATGCCAGCTTCAGTGCATAAAGAGGGAAACACATCATCATGTAGCAATTTTGCATATCCAGTGGCCTTGAGGTTTCCATTGATGAAGAATGGCCCCACTATCTTTGTACCCCATATACCACACCATACCATCAATTTTTGTGTTCCAACAGTCTTGGAGGGATCTATCCAATGTGGGTTAGTGTCAGACCAATAGCAGTGGTTTTGTTTGTTAACTTCACCATTCATATAAAAGTTTGCCTCATCACTGAACAAAATCTTCTGTGTAAACTGAGGGTCCTGTTCCAATTTTTGTTTTGCCCATTCTGCAGCACCTGAAACTACGGATACTGGAAGCCTGTGCTAGCATTTCTCCTGCGGTGTTGCTATCAGTGTGTGAAGAGTGGGAGAAGAGGGTTGTATTGACAATCCAACATAATGGGCAGCACATTGAACACATTTTATAAGTGGTCAGAAACTTGTAAATAACTCATGAAAGAAAAAAGTTAAGTTAAAACCAAGCTCATCATTGTTTTTCCTGTGAAATTCCCAATAAGTTTGATGTGTCACATGACCCTCTTCCTATTGAAAAAACTAAAGTTGGATTCAAAATGGACGACATTAAAATGGCCACCATGGTCACCACCCATCTTGAAAAGTTTCCCCCCTCACATATACTAATGTGCCACAAACAGGAAGTTAATATCACCAACCATTCCCATTTTATTAACATATATCCATATACATAGCCCACCCTGTATTCTCCCATTTAAATTGTTAGGGGACATCTATATACAGAAGTATTGTGGCATTCTCCATGGGATACCATATAAAAAATCTGTTCTCTGTAGCATTTTCGACATACGACACCACATAGAGAGCCACATGCTGCATGCTACAGATAATGCAGTCTTTCTCAACCAGTGTGACTCCAGCTGTTACAAAACTACAACTTCTAGCATGCCAGGACAGCCATTGGCTGTCTGGGAATGCTGGAAGTTGTAGTTTTGCCACAGCTGGAGGCACGATGGTTTGAAATCAATGGTAATAGTATGTACTTTTTTTCTCTATAACGCCAACAGCTCAGTACAAAGATTTTCATCACTCACTGTCTCCAGTAGAGCTTACGATCTAAATTCCAAATAAACCTGTCAGTATGTTTTGGGCTACTCAGCGCAAACCCATAGAAACACAATAGAACATACAAACTTATTTTGAACCCAAGACGCCAAAATTGCAAGACAACAGTGCTGACCACTGAATCAATCTTAAAGGTTAGAACCCCCTCAAAACACTCTTCCCCAAAAATTCCCCAGTGGTTTACTGACCCACAGGGATAGAAAGTAAACATTTAAAAGCATAAGTATGATTTATTTATATTTTTGTATCCCAATCCCTGAATTTATCTTTTCATATATTTTATTCAGTCTTAGTGCTACATGTTCAATCTTCCTTCTCTTAATTTTTTGTATGTTTTGTAGATGGATTCCATATATGTCAAAAGGAGCTCTTCATTCAGAAATTGAACTACTAAAGCAAGGTACTAATTATTTCCTTATTTTCAAGCTTTTTTGTAGTCCTTTGTTGCCTGGAAGATTGTGATATTACAACTCGGCTCCAGTCACTTTAATGGAACTGAGCTCCGATACTGGAACAAGAATAGTGCTGTGTTTCTGGGGGAGAGCAGCTATGTTTTCCAAATTCTGGATAATCCCCATCACATTGTTTCCCAACCAGGGTGGTCCCGGCTGCTTCAAAACTACAACTCCTAGCATGCCTGGACAGCCAAAGGCATGCTGGGAGTTGTAGTTTTGCAACAGCTGGAAGCACACTGGTTGGGAAACACTAACTCATCATAGCATTATATGTTTCAATGGGTATGCAAAGTGTAAGAATAAGGGCTCATTTACACTGCGGTCATTCATCCGACAGAGTTCCCTTGCAGCAGGTACCTCCGCAGCCATTGGCAGTAGGACTGCATGGAAATGCACCATCTCATTTTTTGGACAGATGTGGAAGTCTGGAGTGAAGGATGCAATGGGGTGTTGTGAGTGGCAGTGATGTAGGCTGCTGGTATTAACCCTTTGTTGTCGTGACGCCAGGGTGAGGTTTCCCAATGGTTAATGTTCCTACCGCCAACCTTCCCACAAACGGCAGGGAGAAATAATTGAATGTCCACAGCAGATATTTGATGAAAATGGGAATAAACTTTACTGCATATTTTATGCAACTGTAGGTAACAGAACAGTCTTTGTATAGAGGACCATAGTTCAGGCTCCTCACAGGTTTTGCTGGGACTTCTGAGAACAATCAGCTTTTGTTTGCTAACCACTGTGCTACTGATTTGAATATAATTGAGTTGCAGTGGTCACACAGCATTTTGGTAGTTTGGAGCTTGATGACTAACGTTATAGTGGCTGCGGAAGATAAGGCTTCAGGCCTAGCTTGAATTGATGAAGAGATATAGGTTGATGTGCTTGCTTTGAAGTGCAGGGACCAAGAGAGAGACAAATTAAGTGGCAGCAGCCCCTTATATATATCAAGGGGGCAGGTACAAAGCTCATTGGTTCTGCAAACCTGTCAGTCCTGACCTAAGGAACTATGGGTATATCACATGACCCAAAGGTCCTTGAACCATAGCACAACATAAATTATTTAAAGGCACATGACCTCTAAGGTCCTATACAAAGGTATACTACTATTAGATACGTAAATATGTACATTTAATACACAGCATTAAGAGGCGACTATGGGTAGCCCTCCAGGAGAACCATACTAGCATGGAGGGACTCTGGCTGAGAGGACTTTAGACAGCGGGACAGGACCAAGTCCTGTCCCGGGACACCTCATAGACATCCATTCCGCCGGTGGAATTCTGCAATGTACACAAAGCAGCAGAATCGCATTAAAAATAGGAATATCCGCAGTGTGAATGAGCCCTAACAGATCTGCCAACAGCAGACTATCGAAGTAGACAACAAGGGATTTTTCTGTACTTCAAGAGGAAGATTCCTGCTATTTATTTTTTTTAATAAGCCTAATAGGCATTGAATTGTTAACACAACCGACGTGCCCACGATAGTCATTGACAAAAGTCTATTTTTAAACATACTGTAATTCCTTTCTTTGTTGAGATTCTTGTCAAAGCGGCAGGCAGACCCTGCTGGTAAAAAGATTTAGCCTGTTCATATAACCATTTTTTTTTTATATTGAACATCAAAGAGGTAAGTACAAGAATACGACTGTGCAGATTAAATCAGTCTTTGACATATTAGTTACTGTACATGCTTAAGGTACATAATGCTAATAATACTAATAAAATGGCATAAACATAAATACTAGCTGACAGCTTACAAGCAGCTACGTTTATTAAGTGAATGCTCTCAAAGTGGAGCAATGAACAAAAAAATATTTTGATGTTTTTTAGAGACATATAAAAATGTCTGTGTGTTCAGACCCTGACTGATGGCTAGATAGAGAGTGGAAAAATGGACGCTAAGCACATTCTCTCCTGGCCAGGGGTGGACATATCGCCTGTGCAGCCGGTTCAGCTGCACAGGGCCCCCTCACCAGTCTTGCCCTGTCACTAAACTGCTAGTAAGTAATTGCAACTTACATCTGCCTTTGCTGCGGAGGTGCGCGCGGTGAGTGATGTCATCGCAAGTGCCGCGTCGGGACGCCAACATCCTGCGCGGCACCGTGCGATGACATCACTTATAGCACACACCTTCACAAGGAAGTCCTTGCAGGCAGATGTAAATAGGACAGACCAGGTAAGAGCGTGAGTGTGTGTGTGTGTGTGTGTGTGTGTGTGTGAGAGAGAGTGTGTGTATGTGTGTTGGGGGGGGGGGGGGGACTATGCTACCTAATGTGTGGAATCTATGCTACGCTACCTAATTTGGGGAAACTATGCTACTCTACCCAATGTGGGGAAACTATGCTACCTAATGTGAGGGAACTGCTGCCTACTTGCTGCCTACCAACACAATCTCATAATGCATGTCTCTGGACCGTCTCAGTCCCATAGACCAGTGTTTCTCAAGCGCGGTCCTCAAGACCCCCCAACAGGTCATGTTTTCAGGATTTGCTTAGTCTTTCACAGGTGATATAACTGTGGTGATGCCTGATTCACTGACCATAATTATATCACCTGTGAAAGATTAAGGAAATCATGAAAACATGACCTGTTGGGGGTGCTTGAGGACCGTGCTTGAGAAACACTGCCATAGAGAGAGAGCTGAGTGAGAAGTGGCCGGCCGTGCTCTTCTCTCCTTACTCGTTGTAGCAAACACTCAGACCCTGACTGATTAAAACTTTTCACATGTCAAAAATGTATTAAGGAAACAGGTACAGTTAAAGGAGTACTGCCCCCCCCCTTCCTTATACAGCTCTATGGGAGAGGCGGGGATGCACGAACTCTGCATCTCTGCCTCTCCCATAGAGATACATGGAGGGGGCGTGTCAGCTGATGCTGTGGCCAACATGCCTCCTGCATGGGAGGGCCATGACATAGCCCCATACAGGAGATCAGGAGGGGTCCCAGCCATCGGACCGCCCCGCGATCAGACAGCGGATAGGGGATAAGTGTCTAACACTGCAGAACTCCTTTAAAGTCTGTCCTTTTTTTCTTCATTTCAGAACATATGACAAATACTGTAGCTTCCTTGTATAGAATGGATGGTTCTTTTCGCAATGTAGTTTGGTTGATATATTGTAAAGAATGATAGAAAGGAAACAGAAAAATCCTTAAGTTAAATTGGGAAGAGATCAGACATTCCTATATACATTTCACTCAAATGTGTCCTAAAAAGAAAGCTTCCTATTTGTTCCCAATTTCCTGTGCAATATGCAATCCTTTTTCTTCTTCATCCGGCCCAGAATGTCATGACGATTAATTCCAGACACAACTCGTCTCCACAGAACCTGCAAGACAAACATTTTAGGCTCTGCACTTTTCCAGCACATATAGTGCCCCAAACAGTAATAATGCCCCCCTTTAGAGATTACCAGCCCTCCTGTATAGCCCCTATATGGCAGTAGGACCCGAACGAAGTTACTTACCTTCACAGTCCGACTCCACAGTAGTGGCTGTCCTGCTCCTCATTGGAGGGCAGCAGAAGGCCCGGTGTATTCTAGCAGAGGTGACTGTCTCAGCACGTCTACTCCCAGCAGCCATTGCCCTGTTAAAGTGGTAGAGGGCGGCTGCATTCCTAATGTGGCAGTGACGGCCCTGGGTGACTGTAACTCAAGAATACACACTGTAACAAATTACCTTTCTGAAAACAAACTGTAACAAATCCTTCATAGAATTAAGGACACAGCCCATTTTGGCCTTGAAGACACAGAAAGTTAACTTTTTTTGCATTTAGATTTTTTCCTCCTCGCTTTCTAAGAGCTATAACTAATTTTGCCATCCGCAGACCCATATGAGGCTTGTTTTTGCAAGACCAATTGTACTTTGTAATGGCATCACTCATTTTACTATAAAGTGTATGGCGCAAGCAAAAAATATAATTTGTGAGGAAAATTGAAAAGAAAAATGCAATTTTGGGTTGGGTTCATTTCTTTGGAGTGCACTTTATGGTGAAAATGATATTCCATCCTTATTCTGTTGGTCAATATGATTAAAATGATGCCGATGCCTACATGCTTTTCTATTATTGTACTGCTTTAAAAAAAAAGTAAAGCATTTTCTATTTTTAAATTGTATTCTGACCCCTTTAACTTTTTTTTACTTCCTCCTCATGTAATTATCTTACAACCAGAGTGACAAACTAGAAGAAACCTCCTCCTCATGTAATCTCCTTACTACTGGGGTGATACACTGTAACAAATCGCTTTCCATGTAATTACCTTACTGGAGTGACATGTGACCTCTCCTCCAGCTTAGCCCCGCCTCCTCCACAGCATCACACAGGTCCTTCAGCCACGATCTTTCCTCTTCTCCACATCTAAGCTCCGCCCCCAACATGTGAGGGTGACATCATCACAGGTCCTACATCTCCAGCATCTAGCAGTCCGGGCCAGGCACTTTTTTAATTAAATATGCAAGTGAGTTATTTAGTGCGTTCCTTAAACAACAAAGAAACCTACAAGATTGGCACTCGTTTACAGGGAACGTCGGTTCATGTAATAGAGCCCTAAGTCAAAGGTCATAGGTAGATGATAAAGAGTTAAACATTAATTATATAAGGCTTGGAGTACACATAGTGGTACTATGCCACACAGACAATGAATATATGACAAAAAACAGGCTTCACAGCCAAAACATGCACCAGCCTCAGCAGTTAACAGTAAAGCACATGCACTTTTGCCTTGCAGTAATATTTTTTCTTAATCTGAGCACTCCCCATCCTCTCTCCTCCCAAAAACAACCCTCCCACATATACAAACCTCCACCAAGAGTCCATGTCTAAAGGCATCATCTTGCAGAACAGAAAAAAGCAGAAAAAGTAGGGCAACAAAAATTTAGGACAATATTACAAGTAGTAGTCATAGGCACTTTGGGGAAGATTTATCAAAACCTGTGTAGAGGAAGAGCGGTGCAGTTGCCCATAGATTGCTTCTTTCATTTTTAAAGAGGCCTGTGAAAAAGGAAAGAAGCGAGATGATTGGTTGCTATGGGCAACTGCACCACTCTTACTCTACACAGGTTTTGATAAATCTCCCCCTTTAGCCCGATAACGACCATGGACGTCTATGCTCGTCCAATCGCCGTTAACGGGGTATGACACGGGCTCCCGACTCAAGCCCACATCATACCGGTCAGCTCCCAGCTGATTCCTGAAGTTGGACATGCGGTGATCACCGCGGCCAGCTATTAACCCTTTAGATTGCCGCTGTCAAAGTTGGCAGCGGCATCTAAAGGTTCCTGTATCCAGTTCCCTGGTGGTTCAATGGATTGAATCGCTCCCCCGGAGCACGATCGCGCGGGGGGGGGGGGGTCGTCGGGTGATCCACTATTGATGTAGCCTGAGGGCTTACCTCTCCTGCTGCAGCGGCTCCGGTGCTCAGAATGATGAAGCCTGGCAGGGCAGAGCGCAGAGCACACAGCGCAGAACACACAGATCAATGGGATTGTATGTATACATTGATCTGTATGAGGAATCAAATGATTCCTCCTAAAAGTCCCCTAAGGGGACTAAAAGTGTAAAAAATAAAAGTTTAAAAAAAGGATACAAAAAACACACATTAACCCCCCTTTTCCCAAATTCCATATAAAAAAATGTATAACCATAATAAAAATAAACATATATGGTATTGCCACATGCATAAATGTCTCAACTATAAAAATATATTGTAAATTAAACCGCACGGTCAATGGTGTACGCGCAAAAAAATTCCAAAGCCCAAAATAGCGTCTTTTTGGTCACTTTTCATACCATAAAAAAAGGAATTAAAAAAGCAATCAAAAAGTCCGATCAAAGCACAAATGGTACCGCTTAAAACTTAAGATCACGATGCAAATAATTTGCCCTCATACCACCCCGTACGTGAAAAAATAAAAAAGTTATAGAGGTCAGAAGAGGACAATTTTTAAATGTATACATTTTTGTGCATGTATTTATGATTTTTTCCAAAAGTACGACAAAATCAAACCGATATAAGTAGGGTAACAGTTTAATTATATGGACCTACAAAATGAAGATAAAGTGTCTTTTTTACCGAAAAATGTACGGCATAGAAACGGAAGCCCCCAAATTTTACAAAATTGTGTTTTTTCTTCAATTTTGTCTTACATTGATTTTTTTTTTCCATTTCGCCGTAGATTTTTGGGTAAAATGACTGATATCATTACAAAGTAGAATTGGTGGCACAAAGAACAAGCCCTCATATGGATTTTTAGGTGCAAAATTTAAAGGGTTATGGTTTTAAAAAGTAAGGAGAAAAAACGAAAGAGCAAACACAGAAAAACGCTTGGTCCTTAAGGGGTTAAATGTATACAGGGTGGTACATATAAAACAGATTAGGCAATAAGAACCACAGCAAGTAACCAGATATTAAAGGGTACTCCACTGACCCAGCGTTCCAAACATTTTGTTCCGAACACTGGGTGTGAGGTGCGAGGGTCGTGACGTCATGGCCACACCCCTTGGGACATCACGTCATGCCCCCTCCCATAGACTTGCATTGAGGGGGCGTGGTGTGACGTCACAAGGGGGCGTGGCCATGACGTCTGGAACCCTTGCAGCCCGTACCCAGCGTTCGGAACAACATGTTCCGAATGCTGGGGCAGTGGAGTACCCTTTAACCACAGACAGAAAGGAGAGTGACCATAGCCACATTAAAAGGCAATAGAAAGTGCACTTATACAGAACTCAAAAGTACATAAGCAGTAACTATAGAAATGTCCGTGAACTGAGAGCAAATCCTGGATATGGTACATGTGAATGTACCCTTAGAATGATTTCATATGACCATAATGGAAATGTATACTGTATTTGTACCCATATTACATTAACATCTCCTGGCAAATTACAGAAATACCTTGAGAAGAAAGGATTTTCAATTTTTTTGTCATAGAATCTATGTAATTTTTGAATTTTAAAGTGGTCTTTAATATGAGAGGTTAGTAAAGTGCTGGCTTTGCTACTTTTCTAATATTTGGATTAAATTTAGCTTAGGCCTCACTCATGTTTATATCAATCTAGTTGGCGCAGTTGATTTTGCAAATTACAAATAATTCCTAAGCTATGGGGCAGAACACAGTTTTATTTCATTTTCATTAATTTCTTTATGCATCTGATATTCCTAAAATGTTTAGAAAGAAGAGTAGCACACAAAAATATATTCCTAAAACATTGACATGAATACATGCCATATGATAGTAGTGGTGTACAAGACATAAAGAATATTGCAAATTTCCTGGTACCACGGGACACTTCCAGAGGTGAAGGGCCCTGCGTTCATTTGGCTGCACAACAGAGGCCAGGGAGGTGGTGGTAATGTTCTGGCTGATCGGTGTGTATACACAATTGTTTACAGTGTTATAGTAAATACATTGATACATCCCCATAAGTGTTCTCAATAAATACAATCAAATCATTGGTTTGTCTTGCATGGAGTGCCGCATCATTGACTTGTTTTTCTGTGAAATGCCAAATGCCGATGTATATATATTGAATCTTCACAGAAGTAACAATGCACTCCAGGAAATCACCCGTGTACCTTTATTATACCTTTTATTATATGAATAAATGCAGAGGATCATTGTTGTCACCTATCTTGTTTTCATTTGTAGAAGAGGAATTACCTTCTGAAGTTGGACACCCGACCAAAGCCAATGGTAAGATCTCTAACAGTGACCTGTTAGGCTGTTTCTGGAATGCAAATATGTCCATTACATTTTTAATATCTATCTATATATATCTATATATATATATATATATATATATATATAAACAATTTTTATATACAATGTCATTCAGATATATACCGTATTTTTCGCCCTATAGGACGCACCGGCGTATAGGACGCACCCTATTTTTAGGTGCAAAATCTAAAAAATTTAAGATTTTGAACCCAATAGTGGTCTTCAACCTGCGGACCTCCAGATGTTGCTAAACTACAACTCCCAGCATGCCCGGACAGCCGTTGGCTGTCCGGGCATGCTGGGAGTTGTAGTTTTGCAACATCTGGAGGTCCGCAGATTGAAGACCACTGCATAGGAGGTAATAATCACGTGTCCCCGCTGGTCCAGACCCGTCACCGCTGCCCTGGATGTCGCTCCATCGCTGTCGCCGTGTCCCCGTCGCTCTGCTGCCGGCCAGGTATCCTCGCTCTCTGTCGCCGTCACTGCGTCGTTACACACTCCCACGCACGCATGCGACGACGTGATGACGAGGAAGGAGAGCGCCGGCCATACAGGGGATCCCTGAACGGAGAAGACACCGAGGAGGCAGGTAAGGTCCCTCCCAGTGTCCTGTAAGCACTAACCCGGCTATTCAGTCGGGCTGTTCGGGACCGCCGCGGTGGAATCGCGGCGGTCCCGAACAGCCCGACTGAACAGCCGGGTTAGTGTCACTTTCCCTTCAGATGCGGCGGTCAGCTTTGATCGCCGCATCTGAAGGCTTAATACAGGGCATCACCGCGATCGGTGACGTCCTGTATTAGCCGCGGGTCCCGGTCGTTGATGGCCGCAGGGACCGCCGCGATAGGGGTATATTCGCCGTATAAGAGGCACCGACTTTTTGCCCCCAGTTTTGGGGAAGAAAAAGTGCGTCTTATACGGCGAAAAATACGGTAGATGATATAGATCTTCAAGCACCACACATAAATTAGGGTACATTCATGTGGCTTATTTTTCCATAGAAAAAAATAAGCCATGAACTACATACCCTCAATGGTTTTCAATGTAGTTTGACTCTTGTAATGGGACTTATCCATGTCCTAGCTACCCAACGCGTTTTCCGGGCAGAATAGGTATAGAACATGTGACACGCCATTTATTTTCCATAACACTTATTCTATGTTGTAAGAATTCACACTGTGGTTTCAGTGTAAAACCTATTTCCATCAAAAACAGTCAAATGGGTATTACACTTATATTTTTTTGTTTCGTGTATTCCAAGGCAGAATATGTGCTGGTAAATGTGTGAAACATATGCTCTGTGAACATACCTTTACATATTACATACAACACAATAATCTACAGTTAGGGCCCATGCATACTACACATATACCTCTCATAATTCTGAGTAAAATCCTCTTGCGCACTATGGAAGGTCATAGTGGAACCTCTGACACAGATCCTGATTCCACAGAAAGTATATACTTCTGCACAGAAAAGCCCATTAGTCAATGGGACTTTTATTTATTTCCACAGTAAAATTTTGGGCATCTCTGATTCTGTTATGAGATTAATCATGGAATTATTGTAGTTTGCATGGGCATTAACTGTTTTATAAATGTAGTAGAAGGACCATAGTTGGCAGACAGTGGGATCTTAGTGGGATGTCCGGATTGGCGGGTGAACTAAAAAGAATTGGGAATGAAAGAACAAGCCTCTCTGTTTTGGCTGGAGTATTTCAATACAAGACTAGGGTCACGAACAATTTGTTTTTTGCCATGGGTGAAAGACATAATTTCCTTAGGTGGATGATCCCTTTACTCCATTCTCCAAGTGCCATTTCCAGTACTACATGAGCTTTCTAGTCCCGTCCCTGCGATCCACATACACTTGAGAGATCCTTGTTCCAAATCCTGTTCCCAAGTCCTCAGTGGGCCACCATAATGATTTTATGTCATTTCTCCATGATAGATATAGATTATTTAGAATATCGGAAATGAGTGTGTTTGTGATTAAAAATATCAAAGTCTAGTATGACCTCCCGTGTCACATCCTGCCCCCTATGAGATGAATATGTGAAAAGTAAGTACTGATGATTCCAAACAGCCGACAGATCAACATAGCATTTAAGGCATTAGTGCACACACTACCTTTTGTATAACCTGAGAAAATCCCCTTAAAGGGGTACTCTGCCGCTAGACATCTTATCCCCCGATCACGGGGGTCCCACCGCTGGAGACCTCCCTGATCTCCCTGCTGCACCCGGCATTCGTTTAGTACGTTCGGTAAAGCGTCAGAGGCTCGTGACATTACGGCCATGCCACAGCCATGCCCCCTCAATGCAAGTCTCCCATAGACTTGCATTGAGGGGGCATTGCTGTGACGTCCCGAGCAGGGCGTGACTGTGATGTCACGAGCCTCTGCCCCACATCGCCAGTCATCCGGCATGGAGCAAAGTTCACTCTATGCACCGGATGTCTGGGTGCCACAGCCGAGATTGTGGGGGTCCCCAGCGGCGGGACCCCCGCGGTCAGACATCTTATCCCCTATCCTTTGGATAGGGGATAAGATGTCTAGGGGCGGAGTACCCCTTTAAGTTATCTGGTTCAAAGAGGCATAGAAGCAGTGCCGAGTCCTTAGTATGCTGCATGCTGGTATACCTCTCCAGCCCCCTCCTGCCCTGTCCCAGCATGATTGACTGACAGACAGGGCTCGGTATCCATCACTAGAGTTATTGAGGATGCTGCAAGCAGTAGGCAAACTCACTATGGGTGGAAAATGTCATTCATGCTGAAACAGGGTGGGAGGAATAACAGGGTGGGAGAGCCGTGCCAGCCCATGGCATACTAGAGGCTCGGCACTGCCTTTTTGACAGGATGATAAAAGGTTTTATTCTTGAGTTATACACCACGAGCAGGAAATATAAAGGTAGAGTGTGTAATAGTGCCCTACATAGGGGTGGGGGGGGGGATTTATGAAAACCTGTGCAGAGGAAACCAATCAGATCACTTCTTTTATTTTTCAGTGGGCTTTTCAGAAAGGAAAGAAGCAATCTGATTGGTTGCTATGGGCAACTGTTAACTTTTTCTCTATAAAGGTTTTGATAAATCTCCCCCCATTATGCTAACCTCTCAGCTATTTGTGCAATTGGCACAATTGCGGCAGCTGACAGGTTCCCTTTAAATATCTGTATGGATATCAAAACCAATCAACAGTCCTTGTGATAACTTTACAGCTACTCAGTTATTAAGACCTTCACCAAGAACAGATTAAGTATTTTTATTTCCAGACTGTGGAGATGTTTTAAGTATCCCAAATTTTCCACTAATTTGATTTGGGCATTACCGGTAGTTAAAATTGATTCACTATTCTTGTCTTTACAGAAGGAGAATGGAAGATCACACTTGTGACTGGCAATTTCCCCAATGCTGGCACTGATGCTACAGTATTCCTATATGTCTACGACACAGAAGGAAGCTCTGGCCCCATAATGTTGGGATCAGGGAGTCATCAACTGTTTAATGTGAACAGTGCAGATACGTTCCAGGTATGTGGATAATATTGAGTCTGTTTACAATGTTGTAATTACCAGATTTCCATAAACAGATGGTTATCATTCAGCCCGGATAAAAGAGAAGAGATAATTATTAAAATTCTCAAACTTTAACAAACAAGCTTTAGGCTATGTGCACAGTGAGATTCACCTCCCTCCCCCCTCATCTGTCATCCAGGCTGTTGAAAAAAAAAAACTAATCTTTTACTGAGAAGTGATCGATGCAGTTTTTGACTTTGTTGAAATGATAGTTACTTTACATAGTACAACATAATATACACAACCAGGACCAAACAAGGCAAAAAGGTAGTGTCAATAATGGTGTCAATAAACTTGGTTTGGCCTTCCAGATGCAGTGATTTTATTTAAAGAGTACCTGTCATCAACTGAACTTTCCCTGATCCCCCTCCATCTGTCCCTTACTCTGACTATTCCTATCCCTGTGTTTATTGAGGTTTAAAACGCTATGGAAACACCTTTTTTTATCCCTCTTCATTAGCTCAGGAGCACTGTCTTTCTGAGGGGTGGAAGGAGGCGGGTCCCGGCAGGCATGATGTCACATGAAGCCTGGCCAGGACTCTGCTTCTGCCAGACTTCCTGTATGCTGCTCTCCCTCTGCAGCAGTGTTTCCCAACCAGTGTACCTCCAGCTGTGGCAAAACTACAACTCCCAGCATGCCCAGACAGCCAACAGCTGTCTGGGCATGCTGGGAGTTTTAGTTTTGCAACAGCTGGAGGCACCCTGGTTGGGAAACACCGCCCTGCAGTGTGCATACAGACTAAGTACAGGGGAGGGACGGCAGCCTCTGCCTCTCTCCTGTGTCTCTCTGCACTAAAAGGTCAATACTGAGAACCAGGGGCGGTGGGAGCAATTACAGAGGCAGTAATTAAGATGAATGTCGGGGGGGGGGGGGGGGGGCACAGAGCAAGGAGTGCAGTGAGATAATACAATGTTTAAGATAACGTGTGGTGAGGGGCAGGGAGAACACAGAGCAGGGGGGAGGTGACTGGCCTCTGTTATATGAGAGGCATGTGCAGGCTTGTAGCTCACAGTGCTGCTCCAGGCTGGGAGCGAGTCCTGAGCTGAGAGTACTGAACTTCCTGTGGAAGGACCAGAGCCCTTTCAGCATTAGTCCTAAAAGCTGTACACTTACTATGAAAAGCATAGGAAGCTGCCTGCAGACCAGGCATAGAAGAGAGACCCCTAGTGGCCAAAAGTATAAATTGAAAAAACTGGTATAAATATTAATATTTTTAATGAAGATATATTACAGTATGTCTTCATTAATGATTATGAACATATTAAAAGTTTTTGTTGATGACAGGTACTCTTTAATGTTTAGTTTTTTCTTCCTCACCTTTCAAGTCACAGCTTTTAAAATTTTCCATTGACGCAGCCATTGCAAATACACTGTGTGAACATAGCCTTAAAGTATTTGGAGTTCCCTATTGACATTAATGGGCTAAGTGAGCAATCTCCCCCCACCGAAATTGTCATACTGTGGATTTAAAATCTGCACTGCAAGTACATTTTTTGCACATATTTTGGACAGTGACATTTTTAGCGAGTGATATATTTAAAGTCTTATCCACTTTGCTGTTACTGTAAATGCTGTGTTTTTTTTCATGCCCTTTTATTTTCCTTCCTTATATCCTCTTATTCCAATTCCTGACTCAACAAAATGCATCAAAACTGCATATGTCTAGCCTATCCAATTTGTTCTTATTAGATGTTTAACTTGCTAGTAAGAAGTATTTGGAATAAAGATACATTTTTAATTGTAAGTCACTTTTCAAAAAGAAAAAAAAAAGATAAATAGAAAAAAAAATGATAATAGATCTCTTGAAGCCTAGAATGAGATGCCAGCTGTGATCACTGTACACACCAAGACAATGTAACAGTGACATATTTGAAGAACATTTGTTTGACAGCTTCTCCTATTCTAGTCCTCCATGTCTTACACTGTAATGTATAACGTCACATTCATCTACAATGCATGGGTAACATAAATGTATGTACATTTTCTTTGACTTTTCTTTTTTAGAGAACATTGTTGGGTTTCTATGTATTTATATCTTTTTACCTAAGGGTATAGTTGAATGCTATGTTAGATAATGCATTGGAATTCAACCAGCTCTGGTAAAAAAAATAAAAAAATAAAAAAACGAGATCAGATTTAACACATTGCCTGAAATGAGATCTTTCAGGAAAGTAATTGAGAAGACTGAGTTCATTTACTGTATGCTGTTATTTTTATGTGTGGCCTTGGCGATGGCTGCCAATGCAGTCACTTAGGAAGTGATCCCCTTAGGAGGTATTCTCGATGCTGTCTCTATCACTGTTCATCACCCTTGATCCTTTAGAAACTGCTTATTTACTATTCATGTAAAAGTGATCAGTCCAATTTCATTAGTGACATAAGTGTAGTTTCCCTAGATAAACTAGATACATTTCCCTAGATAAACTAGATAAATAACTCCAACCTTATTGTAAATCTATTATATATGTAAATAAATATAATAATAATATTAATAATAACAATATTTTATAATTAGATTACATTAAAATGTCTTTTAAACATTAAAATGTTATTTCAACTTAAATTCTTGTTCAGGATATAGCAGGAGGAGTCTCAATGAGTTCTTATTAAAATGGAAATGTATTGCATTGCTCATGAAGGTTGTAATGTAAATATAAGAAATACATGCTAGTTGTATCTTGCAGTCTTCACTGTCCATGTCATGTGTTTCCTGGTTCTCTAAGTGCACCCTACTTGTGTTGTAATACAACCAAGAAGTAAAATAGATTTTCATTTACAGTGTACGTAATGGACCCAACAAAATAGTCTACATGTATGTCACATTATGTGGACAGTGAAATATAACTTGTTTAAGAAATAAACAAAAACTGAGAAGTTTTGAGTGTAAAAGTATTTACCCCCTTTGCTATAAAAACCCCTAAACAAGGTGGTTTGATTCATCCATTTCATTTAAAGGGTACTCTGGCCCTAGTACATTTTATCCCCTATCCAAAGGATAGGGGATAAGATGTATGATCGCGGGGGGTCCCACCGCTGGGGACTGCCACAATCTGTCATTGCACACCCACCTTTGTGAGCTCTCCGCAGCGCTGGAGGCTCTGAGTGTGCAGCATGACGACCACGGGGCCGGAGTATCGTGACATCATGACTCCGCCACTGTGTGATGTCACGCTCGGCCCCCCCTAATGCAAGTCTATGGGAGGGGGCATGACGCTACACACCTCACAAAGGTGGGTGCTCAATGACAGATTGCTTGGGTATCCAGCAGTGGGACCCCCGCGATCATACATCTCATCCCCTATCTTATCCCCTATCCTTTAAGAATTCACAAAAGGGGTTGAATGCGGTCCCTCTCTGTGCAAAGGCTCACAAGATGACAGTATAAATATATCTCTTCTGAAAGGTCTCTGAGTCTACACCACTAAGCAAGCAACATGAAGTCTAAGGAGATCTGTACAGCAAAGACTCACAAATGCGTAAAAGTAGAGATCAACGGTTGGGTTATAAAAAAAATCCTAAATTTTTTACCTCCCACAAATCACTACTAAATTAATTATAACAGAATATTAAATTGGTGCAACTGCAAACCTGACAAGTAAAGACCACCAACACTGCAAGAACATCATTACAGTAATGCTGCATGGTGGTGGCTATGGGGATGCCTCATGTTATGGGGATGCCTCAGCCACAGGGACTGGAATTAGCCAGGATTAAAGGAAACATGGACATTAGTAAATCGAGGGCAATTCTTGAGGCAAACCTTTTTGAGTCTGGCAGAGATTTGTGAAAGGGTTGGAGATTCACTTTCCAGGAGGACAATGAGGGGAATGTATAAAACTGTGTACTTCATTATTTTGGCTGTAGTTTGTCTCTTTTTGGTCCAGCTTTTTAGAGACAAAGTTTAGTGACAAACCAAATAGAATTTTTTTTTGCAAAGTTACATTGGAAGTTGTGATTTCAGTTGAAATCATGCAGTGGTCAGGAATTTATAATTTGCGACTTTTCAGTTTGTCGCATATTTTGGCACATCTGTGCTTATTTAGGCGCAATTCTACACCAGTCTTCAGTTGGCTTAGAAACTGACTGTGGACAACATTATTAAAAGTTTCACAAAAAGTTGCAGAGAAATGTGATCAGCACAAGATTTTTCACATGCCCTGTGCCGTGTAATAAATTTGGTGCAGGTGTAGCGGTCAGAGGAGTAGGGACCGCAGTGCAGGATTCAAGTACGGTACAGCAGACAATGAGGTTGAAGCAGAAACCGGCTTTATTAACCAACAGAGTATAATGGCCGGAGAATGATGTTAACATAAACAACAGATTCCATAGATTTACAGCAAAGTTAACTGCAACGTGATACATAAAATGTCGCTCCCGCCAACGCACACACAGAAATACAGGCTACTCTGCTTTATGATCCTATCTGATTCCCGCTAACCGGTACACGTTGCTGCAACGCTCTGTCTACAGAAACCTGCTCTATGCCCTACCACAGGTCAGCACCGGTGCACACTCACAGTTCTGTAGGTACAGCTGCTTTATCTCAGTCTCTGTGATGGTGGTTGCAGTCAGGTCTCTGGATCTCTCCCTTGCTGTCTGTAGCTGCAGTCTATAATGCACTGGTCTGGGTTTCTTGGCAGGTTGCTTATCTTGTTCTGTCACTTGGAGGTCACTGCAATCTGGTCCCTTGCTCTGTAACTTGCTTGTTCTGGGATGTTCTCTCCTCTCTTTCTCTGGTTCTCAGCTGCAGTCTGTAGCATCACAGTTCAGCTCTGTCTCCTCTGGCAGGATCCTGTTGCTCTGTCCCTGGATTACACAGCCTATATGCCCTCTCAAGGCCACTTTGTACAGTCTCTTTCCTCAGCTCTGCACAGCCATAGAGAGCCGAACACCACACAGTCCCAGGAACTTCCTGCTCCTCCTCCTCTCCAGAACGATCTCTTCTCTTAAAGCAACAAGAACAACTGTGTCTTATTCTCACTTACAACAACAGTGACATCTTGTGGCTGAAACATGCATGACAGTCTGACAGTCTGTGGGACTTTCTCACTATAAGTACAGTGTGCTGGAGTCATTCTAGGGGCTGACCCCCTACACAGGTACACAGTTTCCAACACAAAAAATAATGGAGTAAAAAGACGTTCACCTCCTCCACTCTTCATTCATCCCCCCCCCCCCCCAGGACCCTAAACATGTTGCTAGATCTACAGTGGAGGGGTTAAGGGGAACGCATTTCAATATCTTGGAATGGCCTAGTGAACACTGAGACCCAAACTGTGGTATAACCTGGCACAACTCATCCAACTTGAAAATAATGGAAAAATCAGTGTAAACAGTGGCTTTACGAAGTTTCAGGGTGTGAATACTTTTGCAAAATAAAGTTCTGTTTTTTTTGTTTTGTTTTTTATTTAATTGTAAAAATCTCCCACATATTTTTTTTTTTTATTCAAGGTTGTAATAGAACAACAACAAAAAAAGAGATAAAGAAAAAAATGCAAATAGAATAAATACTTTTCCATTGCTACTTGGCATTGTGTGTTCTGCATGTGATATGCCATTCAAAAAGGTCTTAAATCTGACAAATTTAATGCATAATTTTTAAAAGAAATCTGGATGATGAAAGAATCAACTTAATTCTAAAGGTTTATGTTTCTTATTGTGAATTAATTAAATAAAGCACAAGTTAGCTTACAAATAGAGATGTAGAATTGCTATGCCCATTATAGGCCAGACCAATGAATGTGGAGTCATGTCCCTACATGTACACTCAGGAGGGACCATATAACTCACAGGGTTTTCTGGTCTCAGCCTCTACTCTCCACACAGTCATGTCTCCACATTGACTTGTACACAATTGATTGACACAGCTGTCCCAAATTGGTCTCAAAGTGTCAATAGTTTATGTGGCCACCATTATTTTTCAGCCCTGCCTTAAAGGGGTACTCTGGCCCTAGACATCTTATCCCCTATCCAAAGGATAGGGGATAAGATGTCTGATAGCAGGGGTCCCACCGCTGGGGACCCCCGCGATCTCCCTGCTGCATCCGGCGTTCGTTTAGAGCATTTGGTGCAGCGCCGGAGGCCCGTGACATCACGGTCATGCCCCCTCAATGCAAGTCTATGGGAGGGGGCATGGCGGTCATGCCCCCTCCCATGCACTTGCATTGAGGGCGCGTGGCTGTAATGTCACGAGCGGGGCGTGAAGTTCGCTCAGTGCACCGGATGTCTGGGGTGCTGCATCCAAGATCGCGGGGGTCCGCAGCGGCAGGACCCCCGTGATAAGACATCTTATTCCCTATCCTTTGGATAGGAGATAAGATGTCTAGGGGCGGAATACCCCTTTAAGCCTCTTGGACATGGAGTTTACAGGTTGACCCTGGAGTCCTAATCTACTCCTCCATGACATCACAGGCTTGATGGATGTTAGAGACCTTGCACTTGCCTACCTTACATTTTAGGATGCCCCACACATGCTCAATAGGGTTTAGGTCTGGAGACATGCTTGGCCAGTCCATCACCTTTACCCTCAGCTTCTTTAGCAAGGTAGTGTCCTGCTCTAAACAGAACACAGCGTACCTGTTTTTTCCCCAGCAATGTTCCTTTTAATGTTTTAGGAATTTTGTACTTGTGTAAGTATTGAGAACACTTACTGTGTTGTATATTTCTTTGCAGATAAATTTAAAATACTTGCATAAACCATATAAAATACGCATCGGGCATGACAATTCAGGAGATGATCCAGCCTGGTATCTTGAGGAAGTAAAACTGTATAATTTATCATCTAACCAAGAGTTCTACCTGCCAGTAAATCGATGGCTTGGAGAGAAACATGACGATGGAGATACCTGGAGAGAGTTTCCTCTGTCAGCAGATGCAAAAGATCTTTTAGAGGGTGTGTATACACAGTAATACCAGCTAACTTTTAGGTGTATTAGCATGCATTCCAAAGTCACCTTGCTTATCATAAAATATGACCTTCTAAATGGAGCCTTACGAAGATCATGGCCAAAGATAATCTACAAAGTCAGAGTAAGTAGGACACCACTATGAAATGGACATTAAAGGGGTACTCCGCCCCTAGACATCTTATCCTCTATCCAAAGGATAGGGGATAAGATGTCAGATCGCCGTGGTCCCGCTGCTGGGGAGCCCCGGGATCCCCGCTGCGGCCCTGCGCTATCATTAGAGCACAGAGCGAGTTCGCTCTATGCGTAATGACGGGCGATACAGGGGACGGAGCCGCGTGACGTCACGGCTCCGCCCCTCATAGCATCACGGCCCGTCCCCTTAATGCAAGTCTATGGCAGGGGGCGTGATGACCGCCGCGCCCCCACCCATAGACTTGTATTAAAAGGGGCGGGCCGTTATGTTACGAGGGGCGGAGCCGTGACATAACAGTGCTCCGGCCCCTGTATTGCGCGTCATTACGTGCAGAGCGAACTCGCTCTGTGCTGTAATGATAGCGCGGTGCCGCAGCGGGGATCCCGGGGATCCCCAGCAGCGGCACGGCGGTGATCTGACATCTTATCCCCTATCCTTTGGATAGGGGATAAGATGTCTAGGGGCGGAGTACCCCTTTAAGTATGCTACATGTAAGGAGCTGTAGAATAAAGCATCCTAACATATGGAAATATCATAAAACCTAAATTATCTCCTTATTGCCACCCTTTTATCTCCCACCCTCCTTAAGAAACTTTATTCTATTGTACCTTTGGAATAAGGATTCAGTTTTTAGCATAGTTAGCAAAGAATAATTTGGGTAGAAGCCTAATGTAAGATACCATGCCTGTAAGCAAGTATGGGTAGTGAATTTAGCCTGGGACACAGCGATGTAGCTATAGATAGTGTAGACATAGCAGCCCGACCAGGCCCTACAAGCTGAGAGGGGCCAAAACCAGTACTGGCAAGTAGGGTTTCCATTTTACTTTTTGCACTGAGCCTCAGGAGTTTCAGGTTACTCCTTTGCTGGGCTCTGATTCCGACTAAACCATGTTAAAAACAGATGTTCAGACAAAAATATAGGTCATTCTAAAATGTCTATATTTTTTAATGTATTATTTAAATATAAAAAAACAAAACAAAATTAATATAAGCACAGAATTTGATATGTTCATGAAGATCTGGGCTTGTTGATAACTTGTGTGTAAAGGGCCAAAGGGGTAATGTTTCTTCTTAGGGAGTGATGTGCATTCTTGATATAGATGCACTTAACTTATTGGGGACAGAGGGCGTACAGGTATGCCCTTGCGTCCTTGTACTTAAGGACGGGGGGCGTACCTGTATGCCCTCTGTATTTCCGATCACCACTGCTCGCTGGGCGGTAATCGGAACGGGATAACTGCTGATATCTATCAGCAGGCATCCCGTGGCAATGTCTGGGCATGCTGGGAGTTGTAGTTTTGCAACATCTGAAATGGCACAGTTTGGAGACCACTATATGGTGGTCTCCAAACTGTAACCCTCCAGGTGTTGCAAAACTACAATTCCCAGTATGCCCAGCCAGTCAGGGATGCTGGGCAGTGTTGTTCTGCAATATCTGGCCCTTCAGATGTTGCAGAACTGCAACTCCCAGCATGCCTGGACAGTCTGGGCATGCTTGGAGTTGTAGTTTTGCAACATCTGGAGGGCTACAGTTTGGAGATCACTACTTAGAGGTCTCCAAACTGTACTTCCCCAGTTGCTGCATAACTGCAACTCCTAGCATTCCTTTTGGCAGTCAGTGCATGCTGGAAGTTGTAGTTTTGCAACATCTGTATGCACACTGGTTGGGAAACACTGAGCTAGAGTCTGTTTCCTATCTCTGTGATTCCAACCCGTTTGCCTCCAGCTGTTGCAAAACTACAACTCCCAGAATGCACTGACACACCGTACATGCTGGGAGTTGCAGTTTTGCAACAGCTGGAAGCACACAGGTTGGAATCACTGAGCTAGAGTCTGTTTCCTAACTCAGTGGTTCCCCAACAGTGTGCCTACAGCTGTTGCAAAACTACAACTCCCAGTATGTACGGTCTATCAGTGCATTCTGGGAGTTGTAGTTTTGCAACAGCTGAAAGTTTGGGGCGCTCCCCCCCCCCATGTGAATGTACAGGGTACATTCACACGTGCGGGGGTTTACACGCCCCCTCCCATAGACTTGCATTGAGGGGGCAGGGTGTGACATCACACGGGGGCGGAGTCGTGACATCACGATCTTCCTTTCCTGTGGTCGGAAGCCAGACCCTCCAGCGCTTCCGGAGCAGTAACAGGTGGGTGCTGCGTGCTATATTTCGGGGGTCCCCCGCGATCAGACATCTTATCCCCTATACTTTGGATAGGGGAGAAGATGTCTGAGGATGGAGTACCCCTTTAATAGACAAATCAGTACTAAAAGAGCATGCTTTTGGGATTTATTTTGCCAGCATGCTTCAGGATCAAACAGCCGTATACTATAAAGTTTAGTCAACTTTTCAACGCAACCCTGTAAAAAAAAATTTTAAAAAAAGAAGAAAAATAATTATAAGAAAAAGGAAAAGAAGAAGAAAGGCATCAGATACCCCTTTTTGACATGTCTCTTGTTTTTAGTTTTTTTCTGACAGTCTATGGCAGACATATAGCAGGAAATGTCTAGCTACATAGGTTGCTGATCCATATCAAACATTGGCATTGAATATTAACCCCACCGTGGAGAGTTTATTGTCTGCTGGGTCTACCCATTATGTACATCATGGCTTCCCTGGTTAAATTAGATCTATGTTATGACATATTCCCTTTAAGGGTGTAGTGAACAGCGGCTGTAAGTGTCTGCAGTACTTGTGGCATTTTTATTATGAGAGCTTAGCAGAATGAAGGAGAGAGGATGTATTAATACCTTTCATGTTTCATAAAGCCTGTCTGCAGCGACTCTTACACCGGGAGAATGATGTCCTCCTGTCACACGCTCCTTATTAAGAGCTGAATTCATCCATTTGATGTACAACATTTATTTTGAAGAGTAATTACTGTGTGCCTTATATCACAGATTTTATTCCTGATCCTAAGTAAGTCCATTTCATCACATGCTCGTCTCGGCATACATTACACGCAGACTTGATGTTGACATTATGTCATCTTTTGAGACGTCTGAAAGTACTGAGGCAAATACCAATCCATTTTGTATTAGCATATTTTCTAAAGTCAAAAAATATAACGTTTCTAAAAAAGAACGTACAGTAAAGTGAATACCAGCTAAAATGTGTATGATTTCTTTATTTTTATTTTGTACCAATCTGCATCTGTTTGTATCTATCTGTCTGTCTGTCTGTCTGTCTTTAGTTATATATCATATTATCTATTAGTATCAACCTGTTTGTCTATTTTTATTGGTATTTATATATCTACATCTATCTATATATCTATCTATCATTATCTATCTATTTATCTGTCTATCTATCTATCTATTTATCTATCTATCTATCATTGGCTTCTATCTATCTATCTATCATTATTTATATATATATCTATCTATCATTACCTATCTATCTATCTATCATTATATCATTGTCATCTATTTATCTCTCTTTCTATTTATCTTTTTATCTATCTATCTATCATTGGCATCTATCTATCTATCTATCTATCTATTTATCTATCTATCTATCATTATTTATATCTATCTATCATTACCTATCTATCATTATATCATTGTCATCTATGTATCTATCTTTCTATTTATCTTTTTATCTATCTATCTATCATTGGCATCTATCTATCATTATTTATATCTATCTATCTATCATTACCTATCTATCTATCTATCTATCATTATTTATATCTATCTATCTAGATATCATTACCTATCTATCCATCCTTATTTATATCTATCTATCCATCATTCTATCATTGTCATCTATTTATCTATCTATCTATCTATCTATCTATCTATCTATCCATCTATCTATCTATCTGTAGGTCTATATCTCTG
The DNA here is from genome assembly GCF_029499605.1 of Hyla sarda. Taxonomy (NCBI): domain Eukaryota; kingdom Metazoa; phylum Chordata; class Amphibia; order Anura; family Hylidae; genus Hyla; species Hyla sarda. Next base: position 290,310,891 of record NC_079193.1, read on the forward strand.
TAGTTATCCATTCAATTATCTATGTCTATCTTATAGCACATCTATCTGTTTCTATCATCCATCAATCTAAACAGCACTTCCAAAAGCAGAGAAAAAAGTAAAAAAAAAAAAAAACTGGGGGTGAAGTCAGATGTAGGGACCTTGGTCGGAATCCAATATTAAATAGAACAAGAATCACTAAAGTGCACTGTTGTATCAAAGTGAAGGTTTATGTGTAAAAAAAAAAAGTGTTTCCAATGGCAGCACTTTGACTGGCCAACCTTGTACACTTGAAAATGACTGGGTAAGCCAATCAGAGCACTGCCATTGCAAACACAGATTTTTTATAAACCTTCACTTTAAATGGGCACTGTCAGATGCAAACACTTTTTATATGTTGTACATATTGGCCAAATATTAACCTTTCTAATAAACTTCATAGCAAAATGTTATTTCCATCCATATATCTAATTATCTATCTATCTATGAATCTATCTTTATATCTATCTATTTATCTATATATCTATTAATCTATGATAATGCTTGATAATGATGGTGTGAGACTGTCGAAACGTCGCTACTGCACATTTGGGATGAATAAATAACTTCATTTTTCTATATCACTTTTGAGTGCCACTGCATCTTCCTTGGAATATCTATTAATCTATCTATCTATCTATCTATCTATCTGTCTATCTATCTAAAAAGCAAACAAATACAGCAGCACTAGAGTTGAAAAAAGAATTAAGGTGCAGGGTGCAGGCCACTCATAAGAACCAAGTCCCTCGGTCATTGAAAGTCCATATACATAGAATCAAGTGCAACACTATGAAAAAAAATTGAAGTTTTATTCCATCAAAAAAAGTGAAAACAGCAGCGACGTTTCGATCCTCTCCAGAAAGATCCTGGAGAGGATCGAAACATTGCTGCTGTTTTCACTTTTTTTTTTGATGGAATAAAACGTCACATTTTTTTCAACCCATGGAGTGCTTCACTTGATTCTATGTATATCTATCTATCTGTCTATCTATATCTATCTATTTATTAATCTATCTCTATCTATCTATTTATCTATATATCTATCTATATAATTTTTTTTTATCTATCTATTTATCTATCTATCTATCTATCTATCATCATCTGTCTATTTATCTATCCACCGTATATCCATCATCCCTCTATCCATCTATCTTTCTGTCTATCTTTTGTATCTATTTATGATCTATCATTTTAAGAGTCTTTCCCTTGTACTTTGTGATATTAAGAACTCCATTTTTGTTCATGAAATACCAGCAGACTTGATATAAGAAGAGCTTATTGTCCCCTGACCCTTGTACTGAATGGCTGAATAAGACACCGTTATATTCCTGTATCTGTAATATCATATCCTCTAACTCAGTTTGCGGTTACAACCTATATGGAAACATTCTTAAGATATCCTGTGTTTTTTTTAATAATAATAAAAAGCCTCCCAGTATTTGTTTTCCGATGCTATCATTTGCCAAAGCGTTGCACCGTACAGATGCTGGTCATAGCCGCAGCTCATGTTGTTTATAGCAAATATATTAAAAAGATATCATTCATCTGTTTGTTCTTAGTGCTGGACTATGAAATCCAAGTGTACACAGGTGCCATATCTGATGATGCTGCCGAAGCCAATGTTTATATCCATGTCTTTGGGACCAGAGGGGATTCTGGGAAAAGGAAATTACATAAATCTAAATTCCAAACTATGAAATTCAAAAAAGGACAGGTAAAATATATAGTAATAAGACCTTAAAGTATGTGGTTACATTCAAATAGAACCTGTCAGTATGCACAGTAAGGCTATGTGTTTGCATCATGTACGGCCAGACATTCCGTCTATAGCAGATGCTGACTCACCAGTCGGTGCTAGGACTGCTCGGACATGTGTCATCTCCATAGACGGCAATGCATTTCCCAGCAGAATCCCATCGAAGCATGGTGCAGCAGAATCCCATTGAAAACAATACAACGGAATTTCTGGGCAGAATTCCCGGCCAGATTTCACTCCGCCTTGTGAACGAGGCCTAAGGCTAGGTTCAGACTACAGAATTTCCGCCGGCAATTCCACTTTGAAGTTGCAGGTGGAAATTCCGCTTGCTAAAATGTATAGTGTAGGGAATGGGTTTCCGTTCACAAATTCACACTTCGGAATTTGTGAAGCGGAATTTGTGAACGGAAAATCCGCTTGGAAATTTCTGCCTGAAGAATGGGGTTGCTCTTTCTACAGGCGGAAATCCGCACGGATCACATTGCAGTCTATTGGAGACTGCAGTGTCTGCGCGGTCCTAGCACCGACTGATTCAGTCAGCGCTGGCTGCACTCGGAATCTCCGGGCGGAAATTTTCTGCCCGGAGATTCCGTAGTCTGAACCTAGCCTAATAGGGAGAAAGATGCCAATCTGAGGTGGGTGTCCACTAGTTATCCTTTCATACGTACCAATGGTCTTCAAACTGTGGACCTTCAGATATTGTAAAACTACAACTCCCAGCATGCCTGGACAGCCAACAGCTGTCTGGGTTTGCTGGGAGTTGCAGTTTCACACTAGCTGGAAGTCATAGTTTCAAGACCTAGGCTGTATACAAATGATATGGGAATTTTTATGTTTATCATTTACTATCATACCAATACTGAGGGTAAATGTGTCTAATAATATAAAACAATTTTCTAATTTATTATTCATATTCTATAATAATAAAAAATAACAACATTTCCTATGTATTCATCCCTTTCTAGGTTGATATATTTTCTATTCAAGCTGTTTCATTGGGGACATTGAAGAAAATCAAGATGAGCTGTGATGGAGGTAAAAATGGTAAAAGCCGTACAGAGTTGATCCATCTCAATATGATGTTGAAGGTGTTTCATAGAGAATGTCAGCTTTGTGACAAAATCTTATAATAATAGCGTATAAATCCAGCGTATAAAGCACATACATCGTAATACTAGGTTATAATGCGGAAGTCTGTACATGGAGGAAAAGTCTGTACATGAAGGAAACTCTGTGGCTGGAAGAGGGAGCATGTAGTTAGTACTGATGCCACATGTCCCCTTCTAGCATGGGTATTGACCCCAGGTATTAGCGTGCTTTAGTTGGTATGTTAATGGATGGATAAGCTTGAGAAGCAATCATATAGACAAGTGTTAACCCAGCTTTTGGCCCTCCAGCTGTTGCAAAACTACAACTTCCATCATGCCCTAACAGCCGCAGGCTGTTAGGGCATGATGGGAATTGTAGTTTTGCAACAGCTAAAAGGGGTACTGTGGTGGAAAACATTTTCTTTTTAATTCAACTTGTGCCAGAAAATTAAACAGATTTGTAAATTATTTCTATATAAAAATGTTAATCCTTCCGGTACTTATTAGCTGCTGTATGCTGCAGAGGAAGTTTTATAGTTCTTTTCTGTCTGACCACAGTGCTCTCTGCTGACACCTCTGTCCATGTCAGGAACTGTCCAGCAGGAGAGATTTGTTATGGGGATTTGTTCCTGCTCTGGACAGTTCCTGACATGGACAGAGGTGTCAGCAGAGAGCACTGTATCAGACAGAAAAGGACTATACAATTTCTTCTATAGCGTACCACAGCTGATAAGTACTGGAAGGATTACGATTTTTAATAGAAGTGATTTTTGAAGAACTTTTAGAAGAACTTTTTGGCACCAGTTGATTTTTTTTTTATTCCACCAGAGTACCCCTTTAAGAGACACAGGTTGGTGTCAAATAATGAACTTAGATGTGGTAGGTATTACAGAACATAGAAATACTAGGACATGGCATTTGAGACAGAAACTGGAAATTACTTTGAACGTAGATAGTGTACTGTTTTGAGAGTATGTGGAAACAATTGTACAACATGGACCTAAAGGGGCTATTCATTAATAGAAAAACAAAGCTAATTTCTTTCAAAATCAGCTCCACGTCTGTCTCCAGGTTGCGTGTGGTATTACAATTACACCAACAAGATTAAAGAAAGAGTTAATCAGTTAGAAAAAGCAGTTCCACGTATGGAAAAAGAGCTGGGCGAAATGCGAAAGGAGCGAGAAGTTCTGAAAGAGGATAACAAATATTTCAGAGAAAAGCTGGCAGACTTAGAGAACAGATCAAGACGTAATAATGTACAATTTGTGGGGATCCCGGAGGGTGAAGAAGGGGAAAACCCAACATCCTACATTGAAAAATGGTTGAAGGAGGTTGCTGGGGAATCCCTACTCAAATTTATTTCATGTCGAGAGGGCCCACAGGATCCCCATGAAGAAGCCTGCTCCGGGTCTCGCTCCAGGAACGCTCTTGGTCAAACTATTATGCTCTCAAGATAGAGACTGCCTTTTAAAATTGTCAAGAGAAAAGGGAGCAATCCCAGTCGGCAACTCCAGGGTGTTCATGTACCCGGACTTGTCAAGAGATACCCAGCGTAGAAGAATGGCCTTTAACCCTGTTAAAAAGAGACTGCATGCGGCCGGCATTAAATTCTCTCTTTTGTTCCCCGCCAGACTGAGGATTACATTTGAGGAAAGGGTGTATTTCTTCACTAGTGATGATGAGACCAGTAAATGGCTGGAGGAGAGGGGATTGTAGGAGTGGTAGGGGAAGCAGAAATTATGTAGAAGGTGGTGGAGGGGGGGTCCGGAGGGAGAGGGTATAGTGCAGTTTAGAGATTCATGGGTATCACGAGTCAATAGAGGGGGGTGGGGTTGGGGGGAGGATGGGAGGTTGGGGGGAGGGTTGAGGCACTACCAGCTGGGATGCACCCCATAGCGAGAAGTGGAGCCTGTCGGTTCCGGTAAAAAGAACAGAAAAATGTTTATGTCTACGAATAACAGTAATAGAATATTAATATGGAATGTGAGAGGGTTAAAAAACAGGAGTAAACGGGTAGCAATATTCGATAGAATAAACAAGCATCTCCCAGCAATTGTATGTCTCCTAGAGACCCACCTGACTAGGGATTCGCTGAATATCCTAAGTAAGGGCTGGATAAAGGAAGCTTTTCATTCTACTTTTTCAGAATACTCCTCAGGGGTCTCAGTCTTAATCCATAAGGCTGTAAACATGCAAGTGTTAAACTCTCTAATCGATCATAGAGGTAGATTTGTATTTCTTTGGGAGGGTAGGTTCTCTATTCTAGCGTTTACATACATCCCCCCCTCCCTTTTCAACAGAAGTATTTCAAGTCTTAATGGATTTTCAAATGGATAAAGAGTTTACTGACCTTTGGGTAATGGGTGATATGAATGGCATTATGAATAAGGATCTTGACTGGCAGGGTAGAAATTTGGGAAATAATAATACTCTGCTTTATAGCTGGTGTCAGGAGGTGGGATGGGAGGATGCTTGGCGAAAGTTATACCCGTACAAGAAGAAATTCTCTTGTTATAATGCCACTCACAAAACAGCCTCCAGAATTGATCACGTCCTTGTTAATAATGCAGGTCTAATTTTTACTCACAAAATAGTGTATGAGCCTGGGTGTGTGTCAGATCACGCAATGTTAGTCTGTTATATTAAAAAGGAGAGTAAGACACAGGAAGCCTCCAGGAGTATGTATATAAATTCCCACTGGTTAAAAATTGAGGATGTAACAAAGGGGGTAAGCTCCAAAATTAGAGAATTTTGGGAAATAAACAAAAGCACAGCTGATACTCTGATAGTATGGGATACACTAAAAGCTTTCTTGAGGGGGCTTCTCATTAGGAATATCGCCAGGTTTAAAAGGAAATGTAAGGAGAAGGAAAACGCGATACTGGGGAAAATAGCGGCAGCCGAAAGCATATATGGTATTAATCCTAACTCGGAGAACTGGGATTATCTTAAAAAGCTGCAAGATCTGTACAGTAAAATTGCCCTAGAGAAGGCTCAACACGCTATTTTTTTCAGGAAACAGAGACAATATGTTGAAACAGGTAAACCAAACAAAACACTTATGGGAATTATTAATCAGAAAGGGAAAAAAACAATTATTGGGATAAAAAATAAAGAGGGTAGGGAATGTACTAAACAGGAGGAAATAACAAGTGTGGCAACCCAATTTTACCAGGATTTATACTTGAGGAAAAGCTTTGTGTCAGATGATGAAATTGACATTTTTTTGAAGAAAATAGGGCTCCCTAGTATCAGCGAGGAAGAAAAGGTGAAAATGGGGGAAGAGATTAGTATAGGAGAAATGGAATCTGCCCTAAAGTCCTTTGTACATAACTCCGCCCCGGGCTCGGATGGTCTGGTCTTTGAAGTTTATAAATGTTTTGGGGGTGTGCTACTGCCATACCTTTTAGAGGTTTATAATGAATCCTTGAGTAGGGGGGAGTTATCCCCAACTATGGCTGAAGCCATCATTGTACTGATTCCTAAGAAAGGTAGGGAAAGTGGCGTAATGGATGATTTTAGGCCAATTTCACTCCTAAACACAGACCAGAAAATTTTAGCTAAAATTTGGGCCAGGCGCTTGCAACGAGTGATGGATAAGCTAATAGGGAAGGAACAGAAAGGATTCCAGCAGGGAAGAAATATCTATAATAATATAAGAAGAGTTTTTCTTAATATGCAGGCAAGGGGTGAGGGGGGCCCCCACTCCATCCTGTCTCTTGACGCTCAAAAAGCGTTTGACAGGGTGGAGTGGGGCTTCCTCTTTAAAATAATAGAACATATGAATCTTGGAGAAGGCTTCTTACAGGGGCTCAGGGCCCAATATAGATCCCCCAAAGCCAAAGTTAATATTAATAATATTATTTCCCGTGAGGTAGTGTCTCTGCAGAGAGGAACAGGGCATGGATGCCCCCTATCACCGCTCCTCTTCTCCCTCTTCATTGAACCACTCGCGCAGTTGATTAGATCTTCCAGCTTGTTTGATGGGTTTGGTGTCGAGGGAGAGGAGGAGAAAATATTGCTTTATGCAGACGATGTTGTGTTGTTTGTCACAGATCCAGGAAGAAAGCTTGTTAGCATTATTGACTTGATAAAGGATTTTGGTAAATATTCTGGCTTTCAGATAAACTGGAATAAATCAGGATTATTAATGTTGTCAAGTGATAGCCAGGGCTGCCAGGGAGTGATACATGTTTTGCAGAAAAATGAGGCCCTGGAATACCTAGGAATTAAGATTTCGAGAAATATAGAAGAGTTTGCCCAGTTGAATATTACCCCATTGAGACAGAAAGTAAGAAACAAAATTCAAATATGGAAAAAGTTGCGTATGAATATGGCTGAAAGAATTACGCTGATAAAGACAATTATTTTCCCTATGGTTGTGCATGTGATTAGAGCAGCACCAGTTTGGTTAGGGGAACACCATTTTAATAAAATACAGAGTGAGATTAATGATTTTTTATGGGATGGGAAACAAACACGGATGAAACACACATTTCTGAGTCCTCCTTTGAGTAGTGGTTGTTTGGGTATACAAAATATGCAACTGTATTATATAGCGGCACAAATTGAATACATGATAAAGGAAGATGATGTTTTAAAAGTTTTTTTTTCTAAATTAGGTATTAGGGGGGATAGCACTTTGGAATTAATTGAAGGGGGAAGATGTATGCACAATGGAAAAATCCCCACTTGTAATATGTTTAATAAAGTATGGAGATTCACGAGACGTTTATTAGGGATTAAGGGTAGTACGCACTACACACTAATGTGGGGTAATGGAAATTTTCCAGAAATGATGAAATTAAAGGAATATGTTAACTGGGAAAGAAATGGGGTTATTAGAGTTACAGATTTTGTGATAGAAAGCACGTTAAAAGAGTGGAAAACATTCAATAGGGAATTTAGTATTAGGCAGAGCGAATACTTTTCATACTTACAAATCAAAAGCGCTTTTGAGAAGGAGAAGAACAACCCTAGATGGGCAATAAATAGACATGAGTTATTTGACTATATGTTTGGGCTTAGGTCCTCCACGACAAAGGTATTAGGTAACTTATATAAGGGCCTAGTTAGATTTTCCGTTGAAAAATTTCCTCCAAAGAGTAGGGATAAATGGAAGCAAGTAGTAGGTCAGATTGATGGGGAAGAATGGAGGGAAGTATTCATAAATATTTCCCAATCATCTCTCAATGTGAACCATAAAACCTCTATGATAAAGCTGATACATAGGATCCCATATACGCCGGGGTTCTTGTATAAGATAGGAAAAAGACTTGACTCTAAATGCCCGAAATGTAATATGGAAGGCGCGGATTTGTCACATATGGTGTGAAGTTGCCCAAAATTGCTTTCCTTTTGGACAGGGGTATACAATATGGTAGAAACTAAATTGGGTATTAAGATAAGCTTTGATATTAAAACGGCCATTCTAGGGATATGACTTAGGATGCAGTGCAAGAACAGTGTTCTGATAAAGGCTTTTGGTTTAGCTAGAATAATTATTCTTAGGAGATGGTTTGCTCCCCAGGGCCCATGTTGGGTTGAGTGGCAAAGGGAAGTCCAACAAATGAGAAGATTTGAAGCTATTTACTATCAGGGAAAAAAGATAGGTCAAAAAGTTGAAAACGAGTGGAAGAAATGGGATGAGGCATCCTAGCTGGTAGTGGGTGGGGGGATAGGGGTGTGGGTGGGATTATTTATATTGTGTAAAGCGAATTTTGAAATGCATTATTATAATTTTGTAATTTGAAATAAAAATTTTAAAAAAAGTATTACAATTTGGCTCCATTGACTTTCATAGAACTGAGCTGCAGAACCCTCCTCAACCTGGAGACAGGTGGGGGATCATTTTTTGAAAAAAATTAGCTCTATTTTTCTATTCCCAGATAACCCCTTTATAAGATTGATGGCTAATCCTAAGGATCCTTTATGCAGTACTGACACCCCAACACTTATTCCTGCAGCTGAATCTGGTATTGTAGCTTAAAGCTCAGCCCAATTCTCTTCAGCTGGGTGATGTGCCGTACTAGACTGAGCCATGTGCACATATACCCTTCATTGTGCTGAATGGAGGGGGCACTATGGGTTGGATAGGTCATCAATATTAAATTCTGAAATAAATCATTTGAATTGCAGTCTTCAGGACCTGGGAATTGCTGTTAAAGATCTAACTGTGTATATTATTTATACAGGGAATGGTTGGTTCTTGGATAAAGTCATCATACAATATACAGAAGATGGAAATCTTCACAAAGTTCTATTTCCATGCAACAGGTATGTTCAACAACACAATGTAACACTACATAACAGATAATATATTTGTGTTCCATCATTTACACAATATAACATTAATCCCCTTGTGTGGCACCGTGGCAACATCATCCAACTGGACACCCCCAATTGATACTTACACTTAGATTCTCATCCTAATATTAAAAGTTATCCCCTATCCACAGGGAAGGGGATAACTAGCCGATCGGTGGGTATCCGACCACTGAGACCCATCAGGAGAATGGAGAAAAATGTCCCCTAAGTCAATGGCGCAGCAGCTTGAATGCATTGCCACCACTCCATTTATTCTCAACGAGCTACTGAACATTACTGAGTGTTCTACTTGTCAACGTTCAGAAGTTTCATAGACTAAATCGAGCTGTGGTTGAGCATGTGCACCAGGCCCAGACTGGCAAGATTCCTGGTAGGCCAGTCTTTGCCGCCTCTGTCAAATAACATAATCAATTCAACTAGCCCGACCACCTCACGCTGCCCGACACACTTGGCTAATGTCAGGCAGGGCTGGTCCCCTCTTGCTCCTGGGACTTCCACCTGCAGGGCTCGCCCCAAGCACTTCACAGCAGCTCCAGTCACTTGCTGTAGAAGGCAATATATGGAAAGTACTCTACACAAGACTTGATAGGAGGGCAAACAGTTCAGTCCTCTCACAATGTGCCTCTGTTTACTGTGTATGGTGCTGTATTCTTTTTGTACAGTGGTAGTGCTGGAGCTATATATGAGCTATATGTGGGGGAGAGCTGTATTAGGGCTGGTGGGGTTTGGGTGCCAGGGCCGCTTTTTAATCCCAGTCCGGCCCTTTGGCTCCATTCAGTGGTGGGACAACTGACGGACCGCTGTGATCGGTGGTTGTCTCCTGTGGATAAGGGATAACTTTTAGTATTGGGATAGCCTGTCTAAGTTTGCAACAAGCAGATCCATTGTAGATTTCCAGAGGAATCTACAATCATGATGTGACCATTATTCCATGATCGTTGCTGTGTTTGGGTTTGGATTTTGCATCAGTATTTATTTACTCATTTATTGAAGCTATTTATTTATTTACTTATTTAATTATTTATTCAGCTATCTATTTATTTACTTAAAGGCATACTCGGGTGAAAAACCACCGCTGGGGACCCCCGTGATCTCTGGCGCATCACCCCAGTCATCCATGTACGGAGCGAACTCTGCTCTGTGCCGGATGACTGGTGACTACAGCCTCCACGCTCCCTCCATTCATATCTGTGGGAGGAGGAGTGATGGCTACGTACTAGCTGTCATATTCCCTCCCATAATGAAAAAGGAGGTCCCAGCACTCACCAGAGCTTCAAGCAAGGTAGTTTTATTGTATATCCTCTGTGCTGTGCAGAGGAAGGTTAAAGACCGAAACATGTCCTGTTTTTGAGGATATACAATAAAACTACCTTGCTTGAAACTTTGGTGAGTGCTGGGACCCCCTTTTTCATTATGCTTTGATATCTCCCCTTGCACCACCAATTGCAGCTATGCCGACCTTACTCTTCTCCAAACATCCCCTACCATAGACATGAATGGAGGGGACGTGAAGTCATGAATAGTGTTGGGTGCGAATATCGCAAATTCGCGAATATTGAGAATATATTCGCTATATATTCGAAATTGCGAATATTCGCTTTTTCCCCCATATGCGAATATTCGCATATGTGAATATTTGCATATTCCGTTTTTTCACTTGTGGTCCCATTAGAATGATGCAAATACACTTGTCAGAGGTTATCAACGACAGCCCACCCCCTCACTGGTGTCTTCCTCAAATATGCGATTGTGCGAATATTCACATATGCAAATATAACGAATATGCGAAAAATATTGCAAATTCTAATATGGAAGAGGTGAAGATCCCCGGGGCTCCGGTTCACGTGTAAAAAAGGTGTGTTCGAGCGCTCACTCCTGTAGAATAGCTTGGCTGGGATCGTGGCAGTAAGAAGTAGCCGGACACGGTTAAAGATATAATAACCGGATTTTATTTGTATAGATCACAGATAACGCGTTTCGAGGGGTGGGACCCCCTCTTCATCAGATCAATGATGTGGCAGATGTGGGAGGCCACTAATTTATGCAAAAAAAGCCCGCGAAATTTAACAGCAATTACCGGGTACAGATTAAAATACAAATATGCATCTGTGCAATACAATTTCCACAGTGTTGAAGATGTCTCAAATCCAAAGCAAAACATAAATTTAAATTAAAATTTAACACATATTACAATTAACATGAATGGTGCTTGGATGGCAGATCAAATAAGGTATTACTGCTATTAGCCTGGCCTTCCGTTCAGGGAGCTGAGCAAGTAGAAAAATCAAAGCGCCGCTCTCCATGTTGCGGCGTCATCTTAAAGATAGAGGCACAACTGGACCCTGGTCTTCCCCTGTATGGGAGACCCCTCATCCAGGTGCTCGGGAGGAAATGTCCCAAATTACCAAAAAGTTCATAGTAGAAGCGCATATCCTGCGCTGGACCGATTTAACAAACACAGGCATCGGCATTGCAATAGAGCATATTCTATGCAGTAGTGCCGTAGTGTATATTGATGTCATTGATACATACATTTATATATATATATATATACACATGCGCAGTTGTACACACATCCTCCCATGTATTCTTCTTTGGTTGATTGCTGGGCTGGTGGGGGTCATCTTTATTGGTAAGAGGGCAGGATGACACATTCAGTGAATGAGCTCTGTAGCCTCATTCAGCCCATGGGGTTGGAGCGATTCCAGTCTGTAAATCCAATACATCTCTTTCTTTCCCAGAGCTTCCAGGCGATTGGTAACATGTGCTGGAATGTAGTCAATGGGCAGGATGGATGAAATTCCTGTGGCCCCATTGTGTTTGGTCGTGACGTGTCGTGACAAACCTTGAAACATAAATCCCTTTTTTATATTGCATCTGTGCTGGTTGAGTCTTTGGTGTAATTTCTGAGTGGTTCGACCCACGTACTGTTTCCCACAGCAACAGTTGATAAGGTAGATGACGAACTGGGATTGGCATGTCAGATGGAATGGTAGCTCAAAGGTTTCCCCTGTATGATGGCTTCTAAAATCAGTGTTCCGGTCCGCTATGATGTTGCAGCAGAGACATCTCTTCTTGCCGCATTTGAACACACCTTTTTTGAGAGTGGTCTCAGCGGTGATGCGTTTAGCTGGCCTCTGTCTTTTCAAACGGCTTGGAGCCAGCATATTCCTGAGGGAAGGAGCTCTTCTAAATGTTAGTAGGGGTTGGGTAGGTAAAATTTATTTTAGGTAGGGATCATTCTTGAGGAGACTCCAATGTTTTTGTAGGATTTTCCTTATGTTGTAATGGCCCGTGGAGTACGTTGTCACAAAACTGCTGTTCTTTTTACCCCAGTTGTGTTGTTGTTTCGTGTGTCTTTTGAATTTTTCTTTTTGGTTTGTCTCCTCTTGATCACACGAGGCCTCTTGGACTGAGGGTGATGACCCTGAAGCTATAGTGGCTGATGGCAGCGGTGAGGAGGGTAGACATGATTCCTGGGTGAGTGCAAGCGCTTTTAAAAAAGCATTCTCTACCAGAGTTTTAGGGTATCCTTTCACAGAAAATCTGTTCTTCAGAATTTTGGATTGATCAATGTAGGTACTGGTGTTGGTACAATTTTTCCGAACTCGGCGGAATTGGCCATAGGGTATATTCTGTTTCCATTTAGAGTAGTGTCCACTCAAAAAAGGTACATAACTATTCGAGTCAACAGTTTTGAAGAACGTGGAGGTGATGATTTGGCTATTTTCGTGAGTAATTTGTAGATCAAGAAATTCGATTTCTTTATCGGAAATGTTTGGTGTTAGGGTAATGCCCCAATCGTTGCTGTTTATTTCATGGATCAGTGTATGGATTTGTTCGGCTGTACCCCTCCAAAGAAAGAACAGGTCGTCTATATAACGTTTATATACGACTGTATGTTCCAAAAAAAGTTTGTTCTTATGGAGGAACTCTTCTTCGAATTGCCCCATGAAGAGGTTAGCATACGAGGGGGCGACTCTGGTCCCCATAGCCGTCCCTCTGGTTTGTTGAAATGTCACCCCGTTATAGGTGAAAAAGTTGTTTTTTAGGATTAGTTCCAGGCATGTAATCAGGAAGTCCGCCTGATTCTCAGGTATTTTTGTGTCGCTTCTTAGGTAGCAAGCTGTGCTCTTTAGTCCCAGATCGTGTCTGATATTTGAATATAGAGCAGACACATCCATGGTTACAAACATCATGTTTTCCTCCCATGCCAGATCTTTTAGTATAGTAATTAGTTGGTCTGAATTTTTGAGGTAGCTCTGCAGATTCTGGACATAAGGTTGGAGTATTAAATCCAAATACTGTGATAAGTTGCTCGTGATGCTGTCTATCCCAGAAATAATGGGTCTTCCCGGTGGGTGCTCTTGGTCCTTGTGCACCTTTGGTAGATGGTAGTAAAAGGGCATTTTGGGGTTGGAGATCCATAGAAAGTTTTTTTCCTTTTTGGTGATAACACCCTGCTTGACGCCATCTTCCAATATGGAGGAAACTTTCTGTTTTAGTGCAGGGAGAGGGTTACCATTAATCTGTTCATAGTATAGGCTATCTCCTAAAATCTTCCATGCTTCTTGATCATATTCCGTGTAGTTCTGTATTACAATTCCCCCGCCTTTATCTGCGGGGCGAATCACGATATCTTGGTTGTCCTTCAAAGATTTTAGGGCGGCTCGCTCACTGTTTGTGAGGTGGCCCTCTTTTGTTGTGATCTTACAGGTGTCAGGAAGACTTTTGAGGTCCTCGGCTACCAAATCATGAAATGTCTTGAGAAGGTGACCTTGGCTTTCCACGGGGTAAAATTTCGATTTGGCTTTCACCTCCGGGTGCACTCCGGGTATCACCGTTTCCTCCTGTGGATGGTATTTGGAGCTGACATTCGGCAGGGCAAAGTGACGTTGCAATGTGAGACGTCTTGTGAACCTATGAAGGTCCAAGAATAGGTCAAATTTGTTGGGGTGTGATTTAGGGCAATAGGATAAGCCTTTTTGTAAAAGGGATAGTTCCCCTTGGTTTAATAAATGGTCCGATAGATTAAAAATTTTTATCATAGATTCTTTAGAAGATTTTGATTCCATAGAATTCTTTATTCGTGTTTTCTTTTTGGTGTTTTTCCACTGTGCGTTGCGGGCTCCTCCTCTATTTCCTCTTCTAGTTTTCTTTTTGTTGGTTTTCGAGGTTGAAAGTAGTCCCTTATTGACCCGGTCCGGTTGGGACCTACCTCTAAAAAAGAGGAACCTGATTGGTTGGCTGGGATCCCATCCGGATGTGCAGCGGTGGCCACTGGAAGAGGGTAAGTATTTATTTGATCGTTTTTTTCAGAGAGATTTATAAGATCGGGTTCAGTTGGTTGTTTTTGGGGAACCGGATTCCTCTCATGATAATCTCCACAGGGTTGGGAGGATAGAGGATTGCTTTTATGAGAGGATTGATGGATCTCAGCTGTGATGGTAAAAGTGTGAAGGGAATCCCTTACTGTCTTTAGGAAAGGGACCAGGGCGTCTTCACCTGCTGTGGAATTATCTACCAGAACTGGTGTAGGTCCTGAAGGTAGGTGGGGTGGACTGGTATCATGAACTGTCAGTATAGAGAGATTCATGGAATTCTCTTTTAGCGGTGACGGAGACAGTTGTAAAATTGGTGTGATCTCCTCAATGTTATATACCATATCTTCTTTCAGTTTATCTTTCAAGCGTCTGATAGAATGCCTGATGTCCTTCATATGTTCCTCGACTTGATTGTGTGAGATCTTCGGAGTTTCCAAATCTTGTGTTCCCTTCTTTGGCTCAGTAGGGAGAACAGTGGTTTTTGGTGGGGTGATAGATGGAGGAGTAATCCTATTGTTGATATGGGTTATGGTGTTCGGCTTATTAGGGATGTTGGTATTGTTCTGGTATGTTTTCTTATTCTTGTCATTTTTGTTGGGGGTGTGGTGACCTTTGGGGGTGTTAGTTGATGGGTTCCTGGTGGTATAAGCGGAATTCCGCCAGGTAGATGTTCTTTTAGTGTTAGCCCCAGGGTGTTTCTTTTGTTGATGGTCTGTCCCCGTAGTGGTGCGGTTGGAATGGATTTGGGGTCTCCATGTTGTTCTGTTGTAGTTGTGGTAAGGTTTATTAATCCTCCTGGGAGTTGGGGTGATGGTCCTAAGCGTGTTCCTGTGTTCCGTGAGAACAGGTGATGGTGATGTTGGAACCTCTTCTTCTTCTTCTTGTGGGGTTTTACTTCTGTGCCAATTCCGGTATCTATTCCTGGATTTGTCCAATCGATCCCTTATGAGTTTCTGTGCTTTTTTGGCTATTATTTCTTGTTGGGCTTTGGAGATGCGTGAAGAGATTTTATTATTGAGTGCCCTATATTCTGTATGTGATGAAAATTGCTCCAGACCTGTTATTAGATCTTGTATTTTGATCATAGCATTTGTTTGCAATTTTGACCTCTTAGTTTTTATGTGATTAATAAGCATTTCAGAACATTTGGTTAATAGACATTCCCATTCATTTTTATACATTACATCATCTTTGAAAGTGGGGTCAAAGGTCAAGCGGAGCCCCCTCGGCGCAAGGCATTCATGTAAGTAAATATTCAAAAAATCAATGTCAACACTATGCCTTAATTCGTCTAATAATACATTTTCAAGATTATTAAACATTTCAGTCATTATCATTTTATCCTCAGATGCCAGAGAATCATGGTCACAGTCAATAGCCTGAGGTGTGACCTGTTCCGTATATTCCGCAATAAGTCTGCCACGGTCTGTGTGGCGTCTAGTAAAGTATTCCATGAGTGCAATGTGCTGCTAGTTAGTGTTTCCAGCCCAAACTTCGAAAAGGTAGAGGGCTCCCCGACACTTGACTTGCAGGTGCGGTTTTGAGAAGATGCTCGATATGCAGAAAAAATTGGAAACACAAAAGGGAAGCGCAACAATGTGCCGTAAAAGTTTTCAGATATAACAAAGACAAAGAGGTGAAAAAAACTTGCTCACCTTCTGGTGTTGTGCAGTGGGCACAACACCATATCGCGCTTGTATCCCGTTGCAAAGGGAATAGTGAAATCAGGGGGTGCAGCTCACACCGTGGCGTCCTGGGATTCCTGGACGTCTGGAGAATGCAAGAGGTGAAGATCCCCGGGGCTCCGGTTCACGTGTAAAAAAGGTGTGTTCGAGCGCTCACTCCTGTAGAATAGCTTGGCTGGGATCGTGGCAGTAAGAAGTAGCCGGACACGGTTAAAGATATAATAACCGGATTTTATTTGTATAGATCACAGATAACGCGTTTCGAGGGGTGGGACCCCCTCTTCATCAGATCAATGATGTGGCAGATGTGGGAGGCCACTAATTTATGCAAAAAAAGCCCGCGAAATTTAACAGCAATTACCGGGTACAGATTAAAATACAAATATGCATCTGTGCAATACAATTTCCACAGTGTTGAAGATGTCTCAAATCCAAAGCAAAACATAAATTTAAATTAAAATTTAACACATATTACAATTAACATGAATGGTGCTTGGATGGCAGATCAAATAAGGTATTACTGCTATTAGCCTGGCCTTCCGTTCAGGGAGCTGAGCAAGTAGAAAAATCAAAGCGCCGCTCTCCATGTTGCGGCGTCATCTCAAAGATAGAGGCACAACTGGACCCTGGTCTTCCCCTGTATGGGAGACCCCTCATCCAGGTGCTCGGGAGGAAATGTCCCAAATTACCAAAAAGTTCATAGTAGACCGATTTAACAAACACAGGCATCGGCATTGCAATAGAGCATATTCTATGCAGTAGTGCCGTAGTGTATATTGATGTCATTGATACATACATTTATATATATATATATATATATACACATGCGCAGTTGTACACACATCCTCCCATGTATTCTTCTTTGGTTGATTGCTGGGCTGGTGGGGGTCATCTTTATTGGTAAGAGGGCAGGATGACACATTCAGTGAATGAGCTCTGTAGCCTCATTCAGCCCATGGGGTTGGAGCGATTCCAGTCTGTAAATCCAATACATCTCTTTCTCAGACGCTTGAAAGATAAACTGAAAGAAGATATGGTATATAACATTGAGGAGATCACACCAATTTTACAACTGTCTCCGTCACCGCTAAAAGAGAATTCCATGAATCTCTCTATACTGACAGTTCATGATACCAGTCCACCCCACCTACCTTCAGGACCTACACCAGTTCTGGTAGATAATTCCACAGCAGGTGAAGACGCCCTGGTCCCTTTCCTAAAGACAGTAAGGGATTCCCTTCACACTTTTACCATCACAGCTGAGATCCATCAATCCTCTCATAAAAGCAATCCTCTATCCTCCCAACCCTGTGGAGATTATCATGAGAGGAATCCGGTTCCCCAAAAACAACCAACTGAACCCGATCTTATAAATCTCTCTGAAAAAAACGATCAAATAAATACTTACCCTCTTCCAGTGGCCACCGCTGCACATCCGGATGGGATCCCAGCCAACCAATCAGGTTCCTCTTTTTTAGAGGTAGGTCCCAACCGGACCGGGTCAATAAGGGACTACTTTCAACCTCGAAAACCAACAAAAAGAAAACTAGAAGAGGAAATAGAGGAGGAGCCCGCAACGCACAGTGGAAAAACACCAAAAAGAAAACACGAATAAAGAATTCTATGGAATCAAAATCTTTTAAAGAATCTATGATAAAAATTTTTAATCTATCGGACCATTTATTAAACCAAGGGGAACTATCCCTTTTACAAAAAGGCTTATCCTATTGCCCTAAATCACACCCCAACAAATTTGACCTATTCTTGGACCTTCATAGGTTCACAAGACGTCTCACATTGCAACGTCACTTTGCCCTGCCGAATGTCAGCTCCAAATACCATCCACAGGAGGAAACGGTGATACCCGGAGTGCACCCGGAGGTGAAAGCCAAATCGAAATTTTACCCCGTGGAAAGCCAAGGTCACCTTCTCAAGACATTTCATGATTTGGTAGCCGAGGACCTCAAAAGTCTTCCTGACACCTGTAAGATCACAACAAAAGAGGGCCACCTCACAAACAGTGAGCGAGCCGCCCTAAAATCTTTGAAGGACAACCAAGATATCGTGATTCGCCCCGCAGATAAAGGCGGGGGAATTGTAATACAGAACTACACGGAATATGATCAAGAAGCATGGAAGATTTTAGGAGATAGCCTATACTATGAACAGATTAATGGTAACCCTCTCCCTGCACTAAAACAGAAAGTTTCCTCCATATTGGAAGATGGCGTCAAGCAGGGTGTTATCACCAAAAAGGAAAAAAACTTTCTATGGATCTCCAACCCCAAAATGCCCTTTTACTACCATCTACCAAAGGTGCACAAGGACCAAGAGCACCCACCGGGAAGACCCATTATTTCTGGGATAGACAGCATCACGAGCAACTTATCACAGTATTTGGATTTAATACTCCAACCTTATGTCCAGAATCTGCAGAGCTACCTCAAAAATTCAGACCAACTAATTACTATACTAAAAGATCTGGCATGGGAGGAAAACATGATGTTTGTAACCATGGATGTGTCTGCTCTATATTCAAATATCAGACACGATCTGGGACTAAAGAGCACAGCTTGCTACCTAAGAAGCGACACAAAAATACCTGAGAATCAGGCGGACTTCCTGATTACATGCCTGGAACTAATCCTAAAAAACAACTTTTTCACCTATAACGGGGTGACATTTCAACAAACCAGAGGGACGGCTATGGGGACCAGAGTCGCCCCCTCGTATGCTAACCTCTTCATGGGGCAATTCGAAGAAGAGTTCCTCCATAAGAACAAACTTTTTTTGGAACATACAGTCGTATATAAACGTTATATAGACGACCTGTTCTTTCTTTGGAGGGGTACAGCCGAACAAATCCATACACTGATCCATGAAATAAACAGCAACGATTGGGGCATTACCCTAACACCAAACATTTCCGATAAAGAAATCGAATTTCTTGATCTACAAATTACTCACGAAAATAGCCAAATCATCACCTCCACGTTCTTCAAAACTGTTGACTCGAATAGTTATGTACCTTTTTTGAGTGGACACTACTCTAAATGGAAACAGAATATACCCTATGGCCAATTCCGCCGAGTTCGGAAAAATTGTACCAACACCAGTACCTACATTGATCAATCCAAAATTCTGAAGAACAGATTTTCTGTGAAAGGATACCCTAAAACTCTGGTAGAGAATGCTTTTTTAAAAGCGATTGCACTCACCCAGGAATCATGTCTACCCTCCTCACCGCTGCCATCAGCCACTATAGCTTCAGGGTCATCACCCTCAGTCCAAGAGGCCTCGTGTGATCAAGAGGAGACAAACCAAAAAGAAAAATTCAAAAGACACACGAAACAACAACACAACTGGGGTAAAAAGAACAGCAGTTTTGTGACAACGTACTCCACGGGCCATTACAACATAAGGAAAATCCTACAAAAACATTGGAGTCTCCTCAAGAATGATCCCTACCTAAAATAAATTTTACCTACCCAACCCCTACTAACATTTAGAAGAGCTCCTTCCCTCAGGAATATGCTGGCTCCAAGCCGTTTGAAAAGACAGAGGCCAGCTAAACGCATCACCGCTGAGACCACTCTCAAAAAAGGTGTGTTCAAATGCGGCAAGAAGAGATGTCTCTGCTGCAACATCATAGCGGACCGGAACACTGATTTTAGAAGCCATCATACAGGGGAAACCTTTGAGCTACCATTCCATCTGACATGCCAATCCCAGTTCGTCATCTACCTTATCAACTGTTGCTGTGGGAAACAGTACGTGGGTCGAACCACTCAGAAATTACACCAAAGACTCAACCAGCACAGATGCAATATAAAAAAGGGATTTATGTTTCAAGGTTTGTCACGACACGTCACGACCAAACACAATGGGGCCACAGGAATTTCATCCATCCTGCCCATTGACTACATTCCAGCACATGTTACCAATCACCTGGAAGCTCTGGGAAAGAAAGAGATGTATTGGATTTACAGACTGGAATCGCTCCAACCCCATGGGCTGAATGAGGCTACAGAGCTCATTCACTGAATGTGTCATCCTGCCCTCTTACCAATAAAGATGACCCCCACCAGCCCAGCAATCAACCAAAGAAGAATACATGGGAGGATGTGTGTACAACTGCGCATGTGTATATATATATATATAAATGTATGTATCAATGACATCAATATACACTACGGCACTACTGCATAGAATATGCTCTATTGCAATGCCGATGCCTGTGTTTGTTAAATCGGTCCAGCGCAGGATATGCGCTTCTACTATGAACTTTTTGGTAATTTGGGACATTTCCTCCCGAGCACCTGGATGAGGGGTCTCCCATACAGGGGAAGACCAGGGTCCAGTTGTGCCTCTATCTTTGAGATGACGCCGCAACATGGAGAGCGGCGCTTTGATTTTTCTACTTGCTCAGCTCCCTGAACGGAAGGCCAGGCTAATAGCAGTAATACCTTATTTGATCTGCCATCCAAGCACCATTCATGTTAATTGTAATATGTATTAAATTTTAATTTAAATTTATGTTTTGCTTTGGATTTGAGACATCTTCAACACTGTGGTAATTGTATTGCACAGATGCATATTTGTATTTTAATCTGTACCCGGTAATTGCTGTTAAATTTCGCGGGCTTTTTTTGCATAAATTAGTGGCCTCCCACATCTGCCACATCATTGATCTGATGAAGAGGGGGTCCCACCCCTCGAAACGCGTTATCTGTGATCTATACAAATAAAATCCGGTTATTATATCTTTAACCGTGTCCGGCTACTTCTTACTGCCACGATCCCAGCCAAGCTATTCTACAGGAGTGAGCGCTCGAACACACCTTTTTTACACGTGAACCGGAGCCCCGGGGATCTTCACCTCTTGCATTCTCCAGACGTCCAGGAATCCCAGGACGCCACGGTGTGAGCTGCACCCCCTGATTTCACTATTCCCTTTGCAACGGGATACAAGCGCGATATGGTGTTGTGCCCACTGCACAACACCAGAAGGTGAGCAAGTTTTTTTCACCTCTTTGTCTTTGTTATATCTGAAAACTTTTACGGCACATTGTTGCGCTTCCCTTTTGTGTTTCCAATTTTTTCTGCATATCGAGCAAATTCTAATATGGGCAATGCCTCTCATCACTAGTCATGAACACAGAAGCTCCAAGTTTCCATGTTCCGGACGCTGTTGCTGCCGGCCCAGAGATTACAAGGTCCCCATCGGCTTGACCCCTGCGATCAGACATCTTATTCCCTATCCTTTGGAAAGGAGATAAGACGATTATTTTCTGTGGAGTACCCCTTTAATTAAACAATTGCCTTATACAGTGGTCCCTCAACATACAATGGTAATCTGTTCCAAATGGACCATCGTTTGTTGAAACCATCGTATGTTGAGGGATCCGTGCAATGTAAAGTATAGGACAGTGGTCAACAACCTGCGGACCTCCAGATGTTGCAAAACTACAACACCCAGCATGCCCGGACAGCCAACGGCTGTCCGGGCATGCTGGGTGTTGTAGTTATGCAACATCTGGAGGTCCGCAGGTTGTAGACCACTTTTAGAGGAAGTTGTACTCACCTGTCCCTGCCGCTCCGGACCGTCACTGCTCGTCACCACTGCCCGGGATGTCGCCGTCCATTGTTGTCACCGCGTCCCCGAGGTGTCCCCGACGCTCCGGCAAGGCCTCTGCTTCCCCGGCATCCACGCTCTCCTTCGCCGCCATCACGTCGCTATGCACGCCGCTCCTATTGGATGACAGGACGGCGTGCGCAGCTACGTGATGAAGTCGATGGAGAGCGCCGACGATGCAGGGGATCCCGAAGAGGACGCGCCGGAGCCCCGAGGACAGGTAAGTGATCGTCAGCGGACCACACGGGGCACCGTAAACAGCTATCCGGTGGTAGCTGAAGCAGTCTGCGCTGCCGGATAGCCGTTTATGCAATGGCCCCGACATACAAAAGCATCGTATGTTGATGCTCTGAGAGGCCATCGCATGTTGAAATTATCGTAAGTCGGGGCCATCGTAGGTCGAGTGGTCACTGTACTTACACAATAAGTGGTTAAAATACTGTATAGTTAGTGCATCCTGAAAACATGACTGGCATGCTAGGGGATTGCATTGACAATTAGTTGTGTAATATACTTGGCAATTATTTCTAATATTTATAAGTCAGAATTGTTGGAAAATTAGGGCAAATATCATTATGTAGACCAGTGTTCACCAAATAAAGTCCCTCCAACTGTTACAAAACTACAACTCCCAGCATGCCTGGAAAGCCTTTGGCTGTCTGGACATGCTGAGAGTTGTAGTTTTGCAAAACTTGGAGACACCCTGGTTAAAAAACAGTGATGTACACAGTGTACTGCAGTATATGAATGTCATCTATCTTAAGAACTCAAAATTACATCTTCAACTGACTGATGGGTTATAAGTCTAATTTCACTCCATTGATCTGAAGTGCTATGATGCCTCCTAATGAAATGTGACATTGGCATTCATCTTCCGTGCCTTCTGGAGTGAGCAGCACTTTGTAGTCTGGGCTGAGCTCACTGACGGATCGCAGATAAATAATCCTAATTATTACTCCACTGTTGTTGCTATTATATACTTATTTTGCCAAACAGTGTATCCTTCAATAAGTTTTCCCACTACAAACATTTATGATATACTGTCAGCATATGGTATCAGTTACAGGGTGCCAACTGCTGGGATCCCCACCAATCTCTAGATAGGGGCTCTGTGTGCTCCATCTGCAGAATGAAAATGTGGGGAACAATTCTGCAAATACTGTTACACACACAAGACCACACAGCCCCAGTGCCCCATTGCGGTGTCAATCCTCCATGTTGGGTCACTGGTTTGGGCTCTGCGGCACTGGTACAGTAGAAGACGAACAGATGACAGCTCCTTGGACAGACTTCTTTTGCAAACTACCTGTTCATTAAAATGGTGTTTTACATCTCTAAATGTTGGGGTTCATGGGCCTAAGATCTTGGAATAATAAACTTTTCAATACACGTGCCTTAGGCTATGCTCACAGCTGCTGATTTTAAAGGCATATTCTGGCAGATTTTGTCAGCTGCATACAGTGTTGTTCGTACCTTCAAAATGGCTGACCCTGATGAATCCAGTGCATGTGACAGACCTGGCATTTTGTTGAGGTTTCCATTATTAAAGGGGCACTCCAATGGAAAACAATTATTTTAAATCAACTGGTGCCAGAAAGTTAAACAGATTTGTAAATTAATTATATTTACAAATCTTAATCTTTCCAGTACTTATCAGCTGCTGTATGCTCTAGAGGAAGTTCTTTTCTTTTTTAATTTCCTTTCTATCTGACTACAGTGCTCTCTGCTGACACCTCTGTCTATGTCAGGAAATGTCCAGAGCAGGTTTGCTATGGGAATTTGCTCCTGCTCTGGACAACTCCTGACATGAACACAGGTGTCACCAGAGAGCACTGTGGTCAGATAGAAAGGAAATTCAAAAATAAAAGAACTTCCTGTAGAGCATACAGCAGCTGATATGTACTGGAAGGATAAAGATTTTTAAATAGAAATACAAATCTTTTTAACTTTCTGGCACCAGTTGATATGAAAAAAAATTGTTTTCCAATGGAGTGCCCCTTTAAGGGGTATTATGGTATCATAAATTTGTTTATATTATGTTGTGGCACGGTAACAATAAAAAATAAGTGATACCCAACCTCCCCTACAGTTTTGTTCCAGCACCTTCCAGTCCTCCGCTTATTACCCATGATCCCTGCATCTGAGATGAGACGTCTTAGGGTATGCTCACACAGCAGAATTCCATGGAAATATTCAGCTTGGAAATTCTGCTGTAGCAGAGGCCTATTGATTTTAAATGGAATTCTGCTGCACTGTGCACACAGTGGAACTTCCATGGCAGATGTTTCTTGGAAGGAGGGACCATCAGTGATGAGTGAGTGAGCAAAATACATTGTAATAGAGCTATGGGGGATCAGGAGAGGGGAGGATCACTTACGTTTTAATTTTCCATGTCCCCAGCATAATACAAACAATTTGTGAATTCAGAATACCCCTTTAAAAATAACCAATTTGCAAGCGTGAACAGAGCTTTACTAATTTTCCACTATTTCTGCTATGACAGTCTACTTTGTCCTTTGCCGTTTGTTGACAATCCATTATTATAACATATTTTGTAAGGTAATATACATTATTATAACATAGTTTGTAAGGTTGTAAGGTTGAAAAAGACAAGAGTCCAACCGAAAACCCTACTGTATTATGGCTCCCAGAAGATGGTTATTTGGCCCCCTCGAGAGATATACTCTTGGGATACGTGGATTTACACTCCTGTCCTTTAGGTCCTAGTGTCCCCATTTAGCTCCACTTTTTCCTAAATTCGATTTCAATTCCATGTTCTAACTTCATCATCTTTTTTTCTTTTCTTCCTGACTTTGGGATTTTGTTAGTTGAAGATAACGTCTTTTACAGAGAGTAATATATACTTGTCAGTACAAGGTTAACAGAGCTTCTTGGAGAACTTAGACTCTCCCAATCTTTATTGTAAAGAAAATATTTTCTTCACAGGTGACTGGATTTTCAGGTTAATATCCCAATTTCTTGATTGCGTTGGGCAGAGGCGAAGCCGCAAGTCCAATAATGTTCACAAGCATTAGTGTTGAGCTGCATAGAACATTATCGAATTTGCGATATTTTGTGAATATATGGATGAATATTCGTCATATATTCGCAAAATTCGCAATATTAGCTGCCTTTTTTTTTACTATGCGCCATAAAATTTGCACATGCCTTCACCATAAAATTTGCATGTGCATGCACATTTTATGGTGAATGCACATGCGCATTCACCATAAAATTTGCATGCGCATGCGCAATATCACATGATAAAAGAGCTAAAAGAAGGGAGGGATCAATAGTCGCGAAAATGGAAGCAGGGAGGGATACTGTGAAAAAAAATTTGTGAATATTCGTAATTGCGATATTCACAATAAATATTCGCATTGCAAATATTCGCGTCCAACACTAACAAGCATACCATTTATGTGCAGGAGTGTCATATGTCTGCAGGAATTTTAACATTATTTCTAATATTATACAGTTCTGAATGCCTTCTTGTATTAGATGAATGCTTATTGTAGCAGCATCGCTGTATCTCTGCCTATAAAGAGTGGAAATGGGTTATATTTAGATGTTAAATGGTCAGTGGAACATGGTTGCTTATCTGCTGTCAGGGTTTGTGAGACGCCTCACAAGAGATGTAAACCTAATGAAGTAACTGGCGTTCAATGTAAAACTTCTTGTCAGAAAGAATTTATTCACCATGAATGAAGAACTTTAATTCTATGACAGAAAAATCGCATTATTTTTTTTTTTTTTCTTTTTTGCCCCCTAAGCAAGTTGAGCACTATGATTGATAAGGGATGAAAACATGAGATTATATGCTACAACATGTAGAAGTGTGCTTCTAGGAAAGTGTAAAACCATTTTCACAGTTCTTTATTTTCTTTCTTTGTCCCCTATAAAGTGTATTTGTATGTATTTCTTATGGGGCCCATATACTTTCTTTAGATGTCAGCCTAATTCTCCTTTATTCAAAAGTTCTTCCATACTGCCCCACAATGTGCATGTGTTTTCAATAAGGAGAGGGATAAAATGAATCCCCCCCCAAACCGGTTACTCTGTGGACTGCAGCTATTAGGTTAGGTATCCCTTTGCTTTATTTCTGAAATTTTTTGACCAGAAAAAGAACACAAAAAACTGCCTTGTCATATTTCACTCCTAAGATACAGTTTTTGCTGTATTTTTTTCCTTTGACATTTTTTTTCCCTGCGTTTTTTTCTTACCAAGGTATATGATTCTTTCATCATATGACTCAAGGATTTCTATTAAATAAATAGGGGGGCAAAAATGCCAGGACAAATGCCAATGTTATGGTGTCTTTTTGCTACAATAGGTGAAAAAAAAAACTCAAAAATGTTGTCCAAAAAATGTCATAGTTTCAGCATGCTGCAGTCTTGGAAAACTGCTACTAAGCCCAAAACCACAGAAAAATGCCAAAGATGAGTGAAAAAATGCCAAAGATGAGTGAAAAAATGCCAAAGATGAGTGAAAAAAATGCCAAAGATGAGTGGAAAAAATGCCAAAGTACAAATGAATGAGTTTGGCATTTCATAAATTCCTATTGACTTTAGGCTAATATATGCTTAGGGCAGCCCAAAGCCTGTACTTGGCAGGCTGTACAACCAGAGCGCCGACCTAATAGATCAATGTGATGCATATGCCATATGCACAGTATAAAAGCAATCTAATGATTACTTATAAAAAGCCCTTAGATTTGTTTATTATAAAAAAATATATAAATAGCAATAAGCCCACCGCTAATAAAAATTAAAATTTCCCCACTTTTTTCATTTTCCAAATAAGAAAGTAAAAATAATATTAGAAAACCTCACAGGAACAGGGCGATGAGTGGTGCTGTGCACCAACAATATACAAGGCTATTTTAC
Source organism: Hyla sarda (assembly GCF_029499605.1). Taxonomy (NCBI): domain Eukaryota; kingdom Metazoa; phylum Chordata; class Amphibia; order Anura; family Hylidae; genus Hyla; species Hyla sarda. Next base: position 290,337,610 of record NC_079193.1, read on the forward strand.
CATTTTGGAAAACGTTTCTCATACATGCATAAAAGATACAGAAACTACCACTGTATCCCCAACGAGTGTCTAAGGAACTTTGATGCATTATATCAAAAGGAACTCTAGTATACTAACTGTATATCGATACACTATTGTACTAAGAAGATACCAGTTGGTAGCTTTGGCCTATTCCTTTAATTGTTATCTCAATATTTTACATTATTTAATTATTATTTAATTATAATAAATAGCCTATACTGCCCCGAGCAAGGGCCCTGCAGAGGGTGCAGCAAGCTAATAACCAATATTTTTATACTATATATATTTTTATAAATAAAAACTAATCAATATATACAGACCGAATCCTATTGTATTATTATTACTATTTTTACATTTTCACATATACATATTATATATATATATATATATATATATATATATATACACATTTCTTTAAATATACATTTTTTATATACAAGCTTTTATAAAATATACTATAATCAAGTCCAGCCTTGAGGAATACGTATTCTATATACACATGATTGTGTCTATACCTACCTATATTATTGTTTAGGTTGTACAGAATTCACAACCTCCATGTTAGTACTCGCCTGGCACCCATAAGTCATTATTTTGGTTTTAGAGCTACCCAATTCTTTATTTTTCTTTCAATATTAGAAAACTATCATATGCGTTATTCCTGCATGTGGAATTATCCAAACTATGACATTATCACATTCCTGATGCTGCACAGTCAATGGCTTAAACGCAAAAAATCCCAAATGCCCAAGTACAAATTTTTGCCAGTTCACACATCAGTAAAAAAAATGTAACAAAAAGTGTTCGAGAAGTCAATACTATGCAAATATGGTATTGGTAATAGGGGCATAGATGCAAAGAAATAGTTTAACCACTGTACAAATCACTAGTCAGACCACACATAGAATACTGTGTACAGTACTGGGCACCAGTGTACAAGAAAGATATAGTGGAGCTGGAGAGGGATCAAAGACGGGCAACAATGGTAATACGGGGAATGGGAGAACAGCAGAAAGAAAGGTTATTAAAATTAGGGTTTTATAGTTTAGAAAAAAAAAAGATGGTTTAAGTGTGACTTAATAACTAACGTATTTTTCGCCCTATAGGACGCACCGGCGTATAAGACGCACCCTATTTTTAGGTGCAAAATCTAAAAAATTTAAGATTTTGAACCCAATAGTGGTCTTCAACCTGCGGACCTCCAGATGTTGCAAAACTACAACTCCCAGCATGCCCGGACAGCCGTTGGCTGTCCGGGCATGCTGGGAGTTGTAGTTTTGCAACATCTGGAGGTCCGCAGATTGAAGACCACTGCATAGGAGGTAATACTCACGTGTCCCCGCCGCTCCGGACCTGTCACCGCTGCCCTGGATGTCGCTCCATCGCTGTCGGCGTGTCCCCGTCGCTCCGGAACGTCTCTACTGCCGGCCTGCTGTTGAACGTCTCTGCTGCCGGCCGGGTATCCACGCTCTCCATCGCCGTCATCACGTTGTTACGCACGCCGACGCACGTATGTGACTTGATGACGAGGAAGGAGAGCGCCGGCCATACAGGGGATCCCTGAACAGAGAAGACACCGAGGAGGCAGGTAAGGTCCCCCCCGGTGTCCTGTAAGCACTAACCCGGCTATTCAGTCGGGCTGTTCGGGACCGCCGCGGTGAAATCGCGGCGGTCCCGAACAGCCCGACTGAACAGCCGGGTTAGTGTCACTTTCCCTTCAGACGCGGCGGTCAGCTTTGATCGCCGTGTCTGAAGGGTTAATACAGGGCATCACCGCGATCGGTGATGTCCTGTATTAGCCGCGGGTCCCGGCCGTTGATGGCAGTAGGGACCGCCGCGATAGGGGTGTATTCGCCGTATAAGACGCACCGACTTTTCCCCCCCAGTTTTGGGGAAGAAAAAGTGCGTCTTATATGGTGAAAAATACGGTATGTATAAAAATATAGAGGGGTAGTACAGAGATCTCTAACGTCTATTTATGCCCAGGACTGTATTTGTAACAAGGAGGCATTTTCTATATCTAGAGGAAAGAAGGTTTCTATACCAGCACACACAGGGGTTCTTTACTGTAAGAGCAGTGAGACTATAGACCTCTCTGGCTGAGGAAGTGGTCATGGGGAACAGGTTATAAATGATTCTGGAGAAGGGATGATGACCCAGGGATTTAATTCTGATTGACAGATATGGAATCAGAAAGGATGTTTTTTTCTCTCTTGTAAGGCTTGTACTTTTTTTTTTTTTTTTGCCTTTGTCTGGATTAACACTATAGGGTAATATGCTGAACTTATGGATGTCTTTTCTTTAGCCTTACAAGATGTATAACTGTGTAGTGTCTGAAAATGATTTGATGACACCAGAAATTTCTTAATAAAGACATCAGTTCTAAGGAAACAGAAGAAAGTGGAAAGTATAGGTAGCTGTAATTAAAGTTGAGTACTGCGTTTTAGTGCGATCACATGGGCCTGCGAAGCATTTACCAGACTGCTTACTTTCTGAGTGGGTGGAACTGAAAATGAAAATGTGTTTCGGCACAAGGCTCTGAAATAGCAGTGTTTTTAACATCGAGAGCTGTTGGCTGTTAACATTGCATAAGCACTATGAAAGGATATGGTTAATCTGCAAATTGGGTGAAATGTAGCAAGTAATTAGAGCTTTCTCCAAGACTTTCAATAAACCCCATTAAAATCAATAACGCTTATTGCCTGCTTGGAAGAAATGGAAGATTACTTTCTTTTAAGACTTTTAGCCAGCAATATTTTCACATTTTAAGCAAGGCTTCATATCATGTTTATACATATTAATAACTTTTATTTATTTATTTATATAGTTAGTTATTTATATATTTATTTATTTATTTATTTTACTTCTATTTAGATGGCTTGATAAAAATCAGGAAGATGGGAGAACAGAAAGAGATCTTCTTGCTGCAGGTAAGTGGGTTTGTTGATCAAAATGGGTCCTCCCTGGATTGTGTTGTCCGAAGGCAGTGTGGGCATGCTGGTAGTTGTAGTTTTGAAACAGCATGACATGAGATAATGCCTATTTACCTCCCACCAGTCCCCAACCTGAAAATTGAACTCCACCTAACTTATAGAAATTAAAAGTTTGTGAAACACACTAAGGGAGGCATTTATTAAGAAAATAGTCCAAAAAAGTCAAATTATTTTTGTGCATAAATGTTGTAGGTTTATGTAATGGTGCACGCCACATAAATCCTGCAAGCCTGTGCTCTGGTGGGGTATTTATGTAGAGTGGCAGCAAAGATGCCTGGCTTGATATATGCCCCCTAAGACTAAGTTTCCACTTTTTTTTTTTTTGTCCTGAGTTTTTGAGTTGAAAAAAAACAGAAGAAAAAACGCCTGAAAAAACACCAGTGCAATTTCCTGCATCTGGCATTTTTTTCTGGCGTTTTTTCATTTGTGTGGAAATTGCATTTTTGACACCTTTGGCGTTTAAAAAAAAAGGATGCAGTAGTGATATAAAAAAATTATTTAACGAAATGTTAATTTTTTTATAACTACATTTTTAATAAAGTGTGTATGTGTGTTTCACTTTTTTTTCTACATTTTTTACATTTTTTAGGTAGTACTACTACTCCCAGCATGAAACACACTGTTCCATTATGGGAGTAGTCGTACCTGCAGTTAAGGAAAGATCACAGTGGATGTCAATCCTGACACCCGCTGTAATCCTCCTGTATAATGTATAGATGCAGCCTGAAAAAATGCCAAAGTTAAAACTCACATATCGTTTTTCTTGGCGTTTTTTCACTCACATAGACTTCTATGAGAGAAAAACGCCACGATTTTGACTAAAAAATTGCTAGTCGCTCAACATGCTGCGATTTTGGAAAACCGCCAAGGAGCTGAAAAACGCCAAAAAAGAGGGAAAAAACTGCAAAAGAATTTAAAAAAACGCCAAAGTTGATTTTTACGATTTCTCATTTATTTACAGCTAACATCTGGCTGCAGCGTTTTTTGGCCAAAAAAAAAAACAAATGCGGCAGAATTGGCATCTTTCTTGGCGTTTTCCCCCCCAAAAAAATAGTAGAAACTTAGCCTAAGTGTGGTCACTGATCACCTCCATGATCCATGGTCTATTAACCCCTTAGGGACCAAGCCCATTTTCACCTTAAGGACCAGAGCATTTATTTGCACATCGGACCACTGCCACTTTAAGCATTAATAACTGGGATGCTTTTACTTTTGAATTTGATTCCAAGATGGTTTTTTTCACGACATATTCTACTTTAACATAGTGGTAAATTTCCGTCGATACATGCATAATTTCTTGGTATAAATGTCCAAAATTTCATTAAAAATTTTCAATTTTTCTAACTTTGAAGCTCTCTGCTTATAAGGAAACATACCAAACAAATTATACCTTGATTCACATATTCAATATGTCTATTTTATTTTGTCATGATAAAGTTGACATGTTTTTACTTTTGGAAGACATCAGAGGGCTTCAAAGTTCAGCAGCAATTTTCCAATATTTCCCAACATTTTCAAAATATGAATTTTTCAAATTTTGGAAACGACACCCCTCAAGGCACACAACAAGGGGTACAGTGAACCTTAATACCCCACAGGTGTTTGACGACTTTTCGTTAAAGTCGGATGTGTAAATTACATTTTTTTTTTTCACTAAAATAGTAGTTTCCAAAATGGGGTCACATGTGGGGGGGTCCATTGTTCTGGCACTATGGGGGCTTTGTAAACACACGTGGCCTTCAATTCCAGACACATTCTCTGTCCAAAAGCCCAATGGCGCTCCTTTTTTTCTGAGCCCTGTAGTTCTCCCGAAGAGCACTTTACATCCACACATGGGGCATTTATATACTCTTTTGGGGGGCTTTTTTTTCCTATTTCCCCTTGTGAAAATGTAAAATGTGGAATAACACCAGCATTTTTGTGAAAAAAAAATTTTCATGCCAAATTTATCGAAAATTCTTCAAATGCCTGTGGGATGTTCAGGCTCACTGTACCCCTTGTTATGCTTCGTGAGGGGTGTAGTTTCCAAAATGGGGTCACATGTGGGTTTTTTTTTTTGCATTTATGTCAGAACCGCTGTAACGATCAGCCACCCTTGTGCAAATCACCTCAAATGGCGCTCTCACTCCTGAGCCTGTGCGTCCGCAGAGCATTTTACATCCATATATGGGGTATTTACAGCAAGTTTCCCGCTGGGAATTTGAGCTGCAGCAGAAAATTTTCTGCATCTCAAACTTGCAGTGAAAAACTCGCTGTTAACCCCCTCCCGTGTGAATGTACCCTGTACATTCATTTGGGGGGCAAAGTTTCAGCTGTTGCAAAACTACAACTACCAGCATGCCCTTTGGCTGTCTGTGCATGCTGGGGTTGTAGTTATGCAACAGCTGGAGGCACACTGGTTTCAAAACACTGAGTTTGTTACTTAACTCAGTGTTTTGCAAACAGAGTGCCTCCAGCTGTTGCAAAACTACAACTCCCAGCATGTATGGGCTATCAGTGCATGCTGGGAGTTGTAGTTTGCAACAGCTGGAGACACACTGGTTGTGAAACACTGAGTTAGGTAACAAACCCTTTGTTTTGCAACCAGTGTGCCTTCAGCTGTTGCACAAACAACAACTCTCAGCATGCAGTGACAGCGGAAGGGCATGCTGGGACTTGTAGTTATGCAACAGCTGGAGGGATACTACTAACACTCCCAGCATGCCCTTTGGCTGTCTGTGCATGATGGAGGTTGTAGTTTTGCAACAGCTGGATGCTCACTAGTTGCAAAAACACTGAGAGTTTGTTATTTAACTCTGTCTTTCCCAACCAGTGTGCCTCCAGCTGTTGCAAAACTACAACTCCCAGTATACCCAGACAGCCGAAGGATATGTTGGGAGTTGTAGTTATGCAACAACTGGAGGAGAACAATTTGGAGACCACTGTGTAGTACTGTCCAAACTGTAGCCCTCCAGATGTTGCGAAACTTCAACTCCAAGCATGGCCAGACTGTCCAGGCATGCTGGGAGTTGTAGTTCTGCAACATCTGAAGGGCCAGATGTTACAGAACTACAATTCCCAGTATGCCTGGACTGGCTGGGTATGCTGGTAGTTGTAGTTTGGCAATATTTGGAAGGGTTACAGTTTGGACACCACTGCACAGTGGTCTCCAAACTGTGGCCAATCTTTGGCTGTCTGGGCATATTGGTGGTTGTAGTTTGGCAACTTCTAGAAGGCAGCAGTGAAGATCACTTACCACTGATCTTCACTGCTGCCTCCACCGCTGCCTCGGCCGCCGCCTCCTTACTGAGTCCATACTTATACCTGATGCCCATATCAGGAACTGTCCAGAGCAGGAGAAAATCCCCATAGCAAACCTATGCTGCTGTGGACAGTTCCTGACATGGACAAAGGTGTCAGCAGAGAGCACTGTGGACAAGACAAAAAATAAATTCAAAAAGAATAGAATTTCCTCTGTAGCATACAGCTGCTAATAACGACTGAAAGGATTAAGATTTTTAAATAGAAGTAATTTACAAATCTGTTTAACTTTCTGGCACCAGTTCATAAAAAAAAAAAAAGTTTTCCACCGGAGTACCTCTTTAAAGTCTATGATCCTGACACAGTTGCATAGCGATATATATCAAAATACTTTTTTTTAAGGTATTCCACTAACAGCCCTAAAATGTGATAAAGGTGGTCTTAAACACATGCAAGATTTTAATGACATTTAATATGCTGATTGTACAGAGGGTGTGTGATCTTAAGATAACAATGCTACATGTTTCACCCATTAGTAATGCTCCTCGATAATGCACTTTAGGTGTGCCCCCATTTAAAGGCATTATTTAACGTTTACGAGCCCTGTAGCAAAATCAGTAACAAGCCCCCTGCTTAGCATGTGCCATTTATAATACTGGTGTCTTCTTATGTGGCACAGACCTTTTAGGCACCCTCACGCACCAGAGCCTAAATGTGACTGCTACAATCCCTCTGCACCCCTTTTAGCTACTGATATCTAATCTAATTATATTGGGTCAATAAAAAAAATTAAGCTATAAGAAAAAAAATGAAACAAAGTAATTTGTGTGTTAATAGAAGACAGTCCAGTCATTACTGAAAGCTTCCACCTGCATTCATGGATGGACTGAGAATGAGCACACATAGTGGAACCAACGTGACACAAATGTGAAATTCAATCTGAGAAAAATACAAATCCCCTGATTAGTGTTCTATAGCCAGTACTGAACTACAATGGGATGTTTCAAGTGAAGTTGCATTGAAAGCTCCATAGAGAAAGTGGCTTGATGATTCAGCCCTCTAATGATAATGTAAAGTGTTGTGAATTGTCCGCTCATTATCATCTTATTATTCATTTGGAGAACTGACTGATGATTAACTTCATCCATTCTGTTTGCAGAAAGGGAAAATTCGAAAGAAGACACTGATGGTAAGAAACACAGCGCCCAGATGAGATAATCAAACAGGGAAATTAGCATATGCAAAGTCATATTGAAGTAAAAGAATAAAACAAGCACATCAATGCTAAGCGGAAGTATAAAGTGCCTGGATACATAAACAAGATACCAGGATGTGGTTTAAAATACAATATATTTTTAGGTTCACGCTTTTTCCTATACTAAAAGAGATTGTCCACCTTTGCAATCGTTTTTTTCTTCTCTTCAAATTGAAGTACCGTATTTATCGGCGTATAACACGCACCCTCATTTTCACAGGAAAATTTGAGGAAAAAAAATAAATGTAAAATAAATGACTTGGGGGAATGCCTCACCATCCCCCCAACTTTGATTCCCCCTGCTCCTCAGTTTGCCCCCCACTCCCACCTTCCCCATGCCACATCATTCCTCCCCTTTTATCAGCCCCTGTGCCACATTTACTCCCCCCCTCGATACCCTGTGTGACTCCTTTCCCTGTGATCCCCCCCCTGCTCATCATTCTCCCCCAGCTCATCATTCACCCCCAGCACATCATTCCCCCCTGCTCATCATTAACCCCCTCTGACTCATCACTACCCCTTCTGACTCATCATTACCACCTCTGACTCATCATTACCCCCCTCTGACTCATCATTACCACCTCTGACTCATCATTACCCCCTCTGACTCATCATTACCCCCCTCTGACTCATCATTACCACCTCTGACTCATCATTACCCCCTCTTTCTCATCATTCCCCCCCTGCTCATCATTACCCCATCTGACTCATCATTACCCCCTCTGACACATCATTCCCCCCTCTTTCTCATCATTCCCCCCCTGCTCATCATTACCCCATCTGACTCATCATTACCCCCTCTGACACATCATTCCCCCCTCTTTCTCATCATTCCCCCCCTGCTCATCATTACCCCCTCTGACTCATCATTACCCCCTCTGACACATCATTCCCCCCTCTTTCTCATCATTCCCCCCCTGCTCATCATTACTCCCTCTGACTCATCATTACCCCCTCTGACTCATCATTACCCCCTCTGACACATCATTCCCCCCTCTGACACATCATTCCCCCCTCTTTCTCATCATTCCCCCCTGCTCATCATTACCCCCTCTGACTCATCATTACCCCCTCTGACACATCATTCCCCCCTCTTTCTCATCATTCCCCCCCTGCTCATCATTACCCCCTCTGACTCATCTTTACCCCCTCTGACACATCATTACCCCCTCTTTCTCATCATTCCCCCCTGCTCATCATTACCCCCTCTGACTCATCATTACCCCCTCTGACTCATCATTAACCCCTCTTCACTCGTCATTACCACCTCTTCACTCGTCATACTATCCACACAGCCCACAAGACCCGCCGCATTACCTGAGCCTGCCAGAGCGTGGCCAGGTAAGGAAGTATGAAAAATATTAAAATCAGGAGGAGAAGTGCCCGGGCCCATAGGAGCCGCCTCTGGTCATTGTTTTAAAGTGGCCGCGGCCGGGCTGCAGATCTTTAACAAGCAGCCGGCACTGTAGCCACTTTAAATCAGTGACCAGAACATTTATCAGGGTATAACACGCAAGCAGGCCTTAAATTTAAGTTTTAAAAGTGCGTGTTGTACGCCGATAAATATGGTAACTTTGCAAAGGGTCTTGATTAAAGAAATATCCTATTCTTTTGTGTCTATAGGTATCTATAACACCTTTATTTCTAACATATAGTGATGAGCAGCAGGGGCCATATTCGAATTTGCGATATTTCTCGAATATATATTGACATTATTCATCCTATGTTCACGCAATTTGCATATTCACGATTTTCATTCACTTTTTTCCCATGCGAAAATTTGTATGAAAAATGTGCATAAAAATGCACATAAAAATTTGCATGTGAAAATAAAAATGAAAATTTGCATGGAAAATGTGTATACAAATTTGCATAAAAATTTGCAAGTGGAAAATTGTTTTTAGTCATTACATATATATTGCACTATATTCTAAATATTCGCAAAATAGCAAAGTCACGATATTTGCGATAAAAATTTGCATTATGAATATTCAACACTACTAACAAAAATTGGAAAGATGAGTAAGAAGTAGGGGACAGATTGAATTTATATTGGACAATGCATCAAGATCTCAATATATCAGCATCGTGCAAGGGCAGACAGTTCAATATTAGGATTTCCTGGTGTTGAACCCATTTACTACGGAATACATGGCACGACAGGGGCCAGCTCTTTTCCACAGCTGACACCTGCTATTAATGACTGGCCTCGGCAATCTGTTTAATGCTGGCCACCGAAGAACTGTATAGTAATGAAATATATACAGTCACAGGACTCATCATTAGTTGTGCAGCTCAAAGCCCTCTATAGGCCTCTGTGGCTGCCATGTCAAATCTACTGTTACAGCCTGCCAATGGGAGTGCTGATTAAAGGGGTACTTCGAGGGGAATCATTTTTTTTTTTTTAAATAAACTGTTGCCAGAAAGTTAAACAGATTTGTAAATTGTAAATCCTTCCAGTCAGCACTTATCAGCTGCTGTACAATAAAGAGGAATTTTTTTTCTTTTTAATTTCTTTTCTGCCCACAGTGCTCTCTGCTGACACCTTTGTCCATGTCAGGAACTGTCCAGAGTAGAAGCAAATCCCTATAGCAAACCTATCCAGCTCTGGACAGTTCCTGACATGGACAGAGGTGTCAGTAGAAAGCACTGTGGTTAAAAAAAAAAAAAGAATTTCCTCTGGAACAAACAGCAGCTGATGAGTACTGGAAGGATTAAGATTTTTAAATAGAAGTAATTTACAAAACTGTTTTACACCGGGGTACCCCGATCAATGCAATGTATATGCAGAAATAATTACCATTTGCCAGAATTGCTTAATTTTGGTCACATCACATACCAGATAATATATAAGAGAAGCATTTCTGTATACTCGGCTGCACAGCATGAGGGCCCATTTTTTGTGCCATGTCCTATATTTTTGTCTGTACAATTTTTGGGACTTTTTTATTAGAATGGGAAAAGGGATCTGATTTAAATTTTTGTTAGAGAAGGGGCTTTTATATGTTTTTTTTTTACATTATTTATTATTTATTTTACTCTTTCTAAGTCCTAAGGTTGAAGGTTCAGAATCTTTTTTTTCTAGATTTTCACCCTTTAAAATTGGGTACGTCTTGGTACGGTATTTATTGTCTTGAGTCTGTGATGGGAAGTACCAATTCTATTCTATGTCTACTTACCAAGTTTACGCTCCCCTTGAACCCTACTGCCACCTTGGGAATACATTTCTAAAGTGCTTGATTAAAAAACATTCAAAAACAGCATTTTGAAGGCAAATGCTTTATAAAGATATTTAAAGGACCTTTTTGGCTGGCATTTTAATGTAATTCTTTGTTCAGGTGATTATACATAATGGCACTAATGTTTTCATTACTTAGCTGAAAAGATTGAATAATCTTAGATATGCTTTAAATGCTCATTGCTTCCACAACTTGTAAATTAACATTACTTAATTAGTTAATTCAACGTAATTAATTAAATTAAGCACTTTCTATTTTCCTTCGTTCTTCACCGGAAGCATGCTGTAACTGTAGATTTGTTGCTGGGTCACTTGTCTTGGTTTGTATGTGGTTGAATATAGATATTTGTTACTGTAAAGTTGTAGTGTCATTTTTAAACAAATGTAAATGTTTCTAATTCATTATATTAATTGGTACAATAAAGGCATATTAGATAAAACTAAAATAATTGGAAATGTCTAAAACCTAGTTTGCCAGATTTTAGAACTTCTCATTCCCTTCTGATATCAAGATTACCTGTAATACATGACTATATGCAGATTTAACCAAATAATCAGTAAAAAAAAACAGGAATTAGGGGGGCTCGCACTATATAAAATGTATAAATAGGTTATATATATATATATATATATATATATATATTGAGGTGCTGTGTAGCACTTACCCTTCGTGCCAAAACAAATACAATAAAGACAATGTAGGAATACAGACCTCTAGATATAAATATAATGTTAAATAATTAGATTAAATAGCTAGTTGTACTAAAAACAAGTTTATTAACGTAATGGTATATCAATAGATAAGTCCAAGCAGGGCCCTTACTATGGACAGCATACAATTAAAACACTCTGTACGTAAATACATAAAATAAATAAATGAATGGATAGATATCAGCAGTTACAGCCACCCACAGTCCTGTGTGAATCCAACAAGGTATTGTTAATCCAATAGATGTGGTTCAACAAGGTATTGTTACATCCAGTATTGTTATAATTAGTTAGTAACAGATTTGCAGTTGTTTTGTAACAAATTTTGTGACAAGGTTTGGTGCTCTGCACCACTCACCGCACCGCTGTGTGAAGATCTCCGGAAAGTGAAAGTGTCAGGGCAGACTTCGCTTCTGTGGACTGGCACAGCTAGGCGGCCGGCCTGGGATGGTATAGATGTCCGTATGAAGGTCTTACTGTGTCCGGAGTGGCACAAATCTGCGTCCGGCCATTAACCACGGTGGAAGGCTTGCAGCGGTCCGACGGTGAGTGGGAGCGACATCCTCGTGTATCAAGCGCTGACAGGCGCACGTCTGGGGGGGGGGGGGGTTCCAGCAGTTGAGAATGGTGGATGTAGGTTCTAGGATGTAGTTCTTCTGGTGGGTAGTCTGTGTTGCTGTGTCATATATCAATGCTAGTTGCGTTTCGGGGTGTCCCCTTTCTCAGTAGCAGTACAATGATATAGTCATTGTACTGCTACTGAGGAAGGGGACACCCCGAGACAAGGACGTCGCTCCCACTCATGGCCGGACTGCTGCAAGCCTTCCACCGTGGTTAATGGCCGGACACAGATTTGTGCCACTCCGGACACAGTAAGACCTTCATACGGACATCTATACCATCCCAGGCCGGCCGCCTAGCCGTGCCAGTCCACAGAAGCCAAGTCCGCCCTGACACTTTCACTTTCCGGAGATCTTCACACAGCGGTGCGGTGAGTTGTGCAGAGCGCCAAACCTTCCCAATATAGACCAATATATGGAGAGGTCAATCAATATTTTCCCATAAATTCCTATTTTGGAATCCAAAAAATCCCTGTGTTCCCATATATTATAATTTTTGTGATCCCACAAGCTTTATTACAAAAAGTGCTCAAAATCTAATTGGAAAAACACTCTCTTAAAATTACACACAGCTCAGGCCAGTTTTATAGGTTGGGACCTGTGGTTTCAGGAAGTTATACTCCTCTATTGTTTTTTTGTATAGTGCACCTAAGAAGACATGCCTGCAGGAACATACTCTCTACCTCTTGATAAAGCTACGTAGTAGAGAAACATGTCGAGGGGGGCAGAGCAGGGAGATTTTTAATAGCACAAGCGGAGGCCAGTCAATGAGAGAGCATGTTCCTGCAGGCATGCCTTCTTAGGTGCACTATACAAAAAAACAATAGAGGAGTATAACTCCCTGAAACCACAGGTCCTAACCTATAAAACTGGCCCGAGCTGTGTGTAATTTTAAGACAGTGTTTTTCCAATTAGATTTTGAGCACTTTTTCTAATAAAGCTTGTGGGATCACAAAAATTATAATATATGGGAACATAGGTGTCAGGATTCGTCAGGCTGGAGGTGGATCCTCTGTGTCAGAGAGGGATTGGCGTGGACCGTGTCGGTGGACAGGTTCTAAGTTGCTACTGGTTTTCACCAGAGCCCGCCGCAAAGCGGGATGGACTTGCAGCGGCGGTAGCAACCAGGTCGTATCCACCGGCAACGGCTCAACCTCTCTGACTGCTGAGATAGGCGCGGTACAAGGGATTAGATAAGAGCAGGGTCGGACATAGCAGAAAGTCAGGGCAGGCAGCAAGGATCGTAGTCAGAGGCAACGGCAAAAGGTCTGGAACACAGGCTAGGAACACACAAGGAACGCTTTCACTGGCACAATGGCAACAAGATCCGGCAAGGAAGTGCAGGGGAAGTGAGGTATTATAGGGAAGTGCACAGGTGAAGACACTAATTAAAACCCATGCGCCAATCAGTGGCGCACCGGCCCTTTAAATCGCAAAGACCCGTCGCGCGCGCGCCCTAGGGAGTGGGGCCGCGCGTGCTGGGACAGCACAGACGGGGAACAAGTCTGATAAGTGGGTCGGGACACGCACCGCGAGCGGGCGCGTCCCGCATCGCAAATCGCATCCCGGCTGGGGACATTATCGCAGCGCACCCGGTCAGCGGGTCTGACCGGGGCGCTGCGAACAGGAGAACGCCGTGAGCGCTCCGGGGAGGAGCAGGGACCCGGAGCGCTCGGCGTAACAGTACCCCACCCCTTGGGTCTCCCCCTCTTTTTAGAACCCGAGAACTTGTGGATAAGGTCCTTGTCAAGGATGTTGTCTTCGGGTTCCCATGATCTCTCCTCCGGCCCGCAATTCTCCCAATCTACAAGAATTTTTTTTTTACCTCTGACCGTCTTGGATGCCAGAATTTCTTTAACCGAGAAGATGTCAGAGGACCCGGAGACAGGAGTAGGAGCAGCAACCTTAGGAGAGAAGCGGTTAAGGATGAGTGGTTTAAGGTGAGAGACATGAAAAGCATTAGGAATACGGAGAGAAGGAGGAAGAAGGAGTTTGTAGGAGACAGGGTTGATTTGGCATTTGACTTTAAAAGGACCAAGATAACGTGGTCCCAGTTTATAACTGGGGACACGAAAGCGGACATACTTGGCGGAGAGCCACACTTTGTCTCCAGGAGAAAAGACAGGAGGAGTTCTTCTTTTTTTGTCGGCATGTTTCTTCATCCGGGATGAGGCCTGTAGGAGAGATTATTGAGTCTCTTTCCAGATGGTGGAGAAGTCCCGAGTCTTCAGCGGGCAAACCAGAAGGCATGGGAGTTGGGAGGGGGGGAAGAGGGTGATGGCCGTACACCACAAAGAATGGGGATTTAGCGGAAGACTCAGAGACTTTGAAATTGTACGAGAATTCGGCCCATGGTAGGAGATCGGCCCAGTCATCCTGGCGGGAGGAAACAAAATGTCGCAAATAGTCATCAAGAACCTGATTAACTCTTTCCACTTGCCCATTGGATTGGGAATGATAAGAAGACGAGAAGTTTAATTTGATTTTAAGCTGATTACAGAAGGCCCTCCAGAATTTCGACACAAATTGAACGCCTCTATCCGAGACGATATGCGTGGGAAGCCTGTGAAGGCGAAAAATGTGCACAAAAAATTGTTTCGCCAACTGAGGCGCAGAAGGAAGACATGGATAAAGGTAAGTCTGTAATAAAGTCCATAGCTATCTGAGACCATGGTCGCTCAGGAACAGGCAGAGGATGGAGGAGACCAGCAGGCTTCTGGCAAGGAGTCTTGTCCCGGGCACAGACTGTACAAGCCCGAACAAAATCAGCAACATCTGTTTCCAGAGTAGGCCACCAATAAAAACTAGAGATGAGCTGGACAGATTTTTTGATGCCAGCATGGCCTGCGAGGTGTGAGGAGTGTCCCCACCTGAGAATCCTGAGGCGCTGGCGTGGAGGGACGAAGGTCTTTCCTGGAGGAGTCTGTCTGATGGAAGCTGGAGAAGCGGAGATCAGACAGTCAGGAGGAATAATGTGTTGCGGGGAGGCTTCCATTTCAGAGGCATCCGAGGAACGAGAGAGAGCGTCAGCCCTAATGTTCTTGTCAGCAGGGCGAAAATTAATCTCAAAGTTAAAACGGGCAAAGAACAACGACCACCTAGCCTGGCGAGGGTTCAGCCGTTGGGCAGACTGAAGATAAGAGAGATTCTTGTGATCGGTGTATATAATAACTGGGTATTTGGACCCCTCCAGCAGGTGCCTCCATTCCTCGAAAGCCAGTTTTATGGCCAGTAGTTCTCGATCTCCCATGGAGTAGTTTTTTTCCGCTGGAGAGAAGGTCCTAGAAAAGAAACCACAAGTAACAGCATGTCCGGAAGAATTTTTCTGTAGGAGTACAGCTCCAGCTCCCACTGAGGAGGCGTCTACCTCCAGTGAGAAGGGTTTAGATGGATCAGGTCTGGAGAGTACAGGAGCAGAAGAAAAGGCAGTTTTGAGACGGTTGAACACCTCTTCCGCTTGAGGAGACCAGGACTTAGGGTTGGCGTTTTTCTTGGTTGGGGCCACAATTGGGGCCACAATAGTGGAAAAATGTGGAATAAACTGTCTGTAGTAATTGGCAAATCCCAAGAAACGTTGGATAGCTCGCAGCGGGTCTGACCGGGGCGCTGCGAACAGGAGAATGCCGTGAGCGCTCCGGGGAGGAGCGGGGACCCGGAGCGCTCGGCGTAACAATAAGGATTTTTTGAGCACCAAACCTTATTACAAAATTTGTTACAAAACAACTGCAAATCTGTCACTAACTATCTATAACAATACTGGATATAACAATACCTTGTTGAACCACATCTATTGGATTAACAATACCTTTTTGGATTCACACAGGACTGTGGGTGGCTGTAACTGCTGATATCTATGTATCCATTCATTCATTTATTTATTTTATGTATTCACGTACATAGTGTTTTAATTGTATGCAGTCCATAGCAAGGGACCTGCTTGGACTTATCTATTGATATACCATTACGTTAATAAACTTGTTTTTAGTACAACTAGCTATTTAATCTAATTATTTAACATTATATTTATATCTAGAGATCTGTATTCCTACATTGTCTTTATTTTAACCATTCGCCTGAAACAAAGGAGTCAAATTTGACATTATTTAAATTACCAATATGTCTGCATGGAACCAGCCACAAAATACAGATTTGCTGCAATTATGCTGATTTCACTTTTTGCACTGTAAGGGTAGGGTCACATTTGTCATATTTTGCTGCATACATACACAGCAGAAAATACACAAAAAAATATGGTGCATACAGTCAAATGAATTATGCATAATAGATTTATCTAGGTCAAATCTGGGACCTATACTGTATTTATGCCATATCAGAATCCACCATAATGCAATTGCCACTTCCTTGTAATCTTATTTTGTTTTGATTTCAATTCCACCACTATTGTTGCTTTCACATATCAATTGTTACACCAGAAAATAAAGAGGAAAACTATAGAAAAGGACAGGCGTCCTGCACTCACCGCGTAAGACCTGGTTATTCGGCTCCCATCTCGGGCCGCTCCTCCGGTAGGGAATTCAAGACTGCCGGCGGTTTCACGCATAGAAATGCACTTCGTCCGGCTTCATTTAAACGAGGCCGGACGAAGCGCATTTCTATGCGTGAAACCTCCGGCAGGCTCCTCTGAGCGCCCCACACTGTCTTGAATTCCCCACAGGAGGAGCGGCCCGAGATGAGAGCCGAATAACCAGGTCTTACTTGGTGAGTGCCGGACGCCTGTCCTTTTCTATAGTTTTCCCATTGATGACTCTTGTTTAAATTGTCCTAGCACTGCCATGTATGGTTTAACTGGTTTCCTGCCTGAAGTGAGTATATCCAACTCGTGGTTGTAAGGGCTGAAGGTATTGGTGCCACTGTAAGAAAATATAGAACTGCTCCCTAATAACAGCCACCCCAGTCTGGAGTTTATCACATCCATACCAGTTGGATTTTTGGGGACAGTTTGAGAGCATTGAATACAATGACAGTAAATTGTGTACAAGTGAAACCTGCTTGCAACTTTTCTGCAGTTTGGCTTTTATATCTTATAGTCAAATTATGACTCTCAATCTTAACACATTTGTGTGACAGAAAGTTGCAGACAAGCCAGACAAATATTTTGATCATGTATCATGGCTGTGATATGCCATAAATATCTGATATGCTATAAATATTTGAATGTGTACATAAAGAAATGAGAAGTGGCACTCACCAGCCTATTTATCTTCTCTTTATTGTATCAAAAGTGCAGGTTAAAATCGGCATATTCACTTGGCAAGGTGCGGACACCAGTGTGCACGCTTGCAGGTGACAATTGTTTCGTACAAATTGTGCTTCAAGAGACCCTCCCTTTCCCGTCCTTAAGCATCGAATACCTTTTTACCTGGATGACTTAAGCAAATGGGCAGGGATAGCAAGCATAGATTAAAACAAGTGAAAATACATATACACAGAGTTAAAACCAAAGTAAGCAGTGTTCATATGAATAGACCCAAGTCAATACGATCATTTAGGCCCGCGAGCTCCTGAGCTCGTGTCTTTAGTATCCAGCGGGCCTCTATTTCTCGTAGAGCTTTTATATTATCTTTACCTGCGCAGCATTTTAACCGTTTTATACCCAGGAATTTTTATACCCAGGAATTTGAGTACTAGTATCTCCAATATGTTCTTTATTCATGTGCTCTATTAATCTAGGTGAGCCTTTACCGGATCTAACTAACCACTCATGATCACGGAACTGGGTATTTAATCCCTTAACCCCTTAAGGACCCAGCCATTTTACACATTAGGACCCGGCCATTTTTTGCACATCTGACCACTGTCACTTTAAACATTAATAACTCTGAAATGCTTTTAGTTATCATTCTGATTCCGAGATTGTTTTTTCGTGACATATTCTACTTTAACTTAGTGGTAAAATTTTTTGGTAACTTGCATCCTTTCTTGGTGAAAAATCCCCAAATTTGATGAAAAATTTGAAAATTTTGCATTTTTCTAACTTTGAAGCTCTCTGCTTGTAAGGAAAATGGATATTCCAAATATATTTTTTTTATTCACATATACAATATGTCTACTTTATATTTGCATCATAAAATTGACGAGTTTTTACTTTTGGAAGACACCAGAGGGCTTCAAAGTTCAGCAGCAATTTTCCAATTTTTCTCAAAATTTCCAAAATCACAATTTTTCAGGGACCAGTTCAGGTTTGAAGTGGATTTGAAGGGTCTTCATCTTAGAAATACCCCACAAATGACCCCATTATAAAAACTGCAACCCCAACGTATTCAAAATAACATTCAGTCAGCATTTTAACCCTTTAGGTGTTTCACAGGAATAGCAGCAAAGTGAAGGAGAAAATTCACAATCTCCATTTTTTTTCTTGTAGACCCAATTTTTGAATTTTTACAAGGGGTAAAAGGAGAAAATGTATACATCTATTTGTAGCCCAATTGCTCTCGAGTAAGCACATACCTCATATGTCTATGTAAAGTGTTCGGCGGGCACAGTAGAGGGCTCAGAAGGTAAGGAGCCACAAGGGGATTTTGGAGCGTACGTTTTTCTGAAATGGTTTTTGGGGGGCATGTTGCATTTAGGAAGCCCCTATGGTGCCAGAACAGGAAAAAAAAAACACATGGCATACCATTTTGGAAACTATACCCCTTGAGGAACGTAACAAGGAATAAAGTGAGCCTTAATACGCCACAGGTGTTTCACGACTTTTGCATATGTAAAGGAATTTAAAAAAAATTTCAATAAAATGTGTGTTTCCCCCCAAATTTCACATTTTTGCAAGGGTTAATAGCATAAAATACCCGCAAAATTTGTAACCCCATCTCTTCTGAGTATGGAGGTACCCCATAAGTTGACCTGAAGTGCACTACGGGCGAACTACAATTCTCAGAAGAGAAGGAGTCATGTTTGGCTTTTTGAGAGCAAATTTTGCTCGGGGGCATGTCGCATTTAGAAAGCCCCTATGGTGCCAGAACAGCTAAATAACCCCCACATGGCATACCATTTTGGAAACTAGACCCCTTTGAGGAACGTAACAAGGGGTACAGTGAGCATTTACCCCCCACTGGTGTCTGTCAGATCTTTGGAACAGTGGGCTGTACAAAATTTTTAATTTGCGCAGCCCACTGTTCCAAAGATCTGTCAGACACCAGTGGGGTTTAAATTCTCACTGCATCCCTCATTACATTCCGTGAGGGGTGTAGTTTCCGAAATGTAGTCACATATGTTTTTTTTTTTTTTTTTTTTTGCGTTTGTCAAAACCGCTGTAACAATCAGCCACCCCTGTGCAAATCACCTCAAATGTACATGGTGCACTCTCCCTTCTGGGCCTTGTTGTGCGCCCCCAGAGCACTTTGCGCCAACATATGGGGTATCTCTGTAGTCGGGAGAAATTGCATTACAAATTTTGTGGGGCTTTTTTCCCTTTTACCTCTTGTCAAAATGAAAAGTATAGGGCAACACCAGCATGTTAGTGTAAAAAATTTATTTTTTTACACTAACATGCTGGTGTAGACCCCAACTTCACCTTTTCATAAGGGGTGAAAGGAGAAAAAGCCCCCCAAAATTTGTAAGGCAATTTCTCCCGAGTATGGCGATACCCCGTATGTGACCCTAAACTGTTGCCTTGAAATACGACAGGGCTCCAAAGTGAGAGCGTCATGCGCATTTGAGGCCTGAATTAGGGATTTGCATAGGGGTGGACATAGGGGTATTCTACGCCAGTGATTCCCAAACAGGGTGCCTCCAGCTGTTGCAAAACTCCCAGCATGCTTGGACAGTCGACGGCTGTCCGGCAATACTGGGAGTTGTTGTTTTGCAACAGCTGGAGGCTCCATTTTGAAAACAGTGGCGTACCAGACGTTTTTCATTTTTATTGGGGAGGGGAGGGGGGCTGTGTAGGGGTATGTGTATATGTAGTGTTTTTTACTTTTTATTTTGTGTTAGTGTAGTGTAGTGTTTTTAGGGTACAGTCACATGGGCGGGGGGTTACAGCGAGTTTCCTGCTGCAAGTTTGAGCTGCCGCGCAAAATTTGCTGCATCGCAAACTTGCAGCCTGATACTCACTGTAAGCCCCCTGCCCATGTGAATGTACCCTGTACATTCACAGGGGGGGGGGGGGGGGGGGGCTCCAGCTGTTGCTAAACTACAACTCCCAGCATGCACAGTCTATCAGTGCATGCTGGTAGTTATAGTTTTGCAACAACTGGAGGCACACGGGTTGGGAAACACTGAGTTAGGAAACAGACAATGTTTCCCAACCAGTGTGCCTCCTGTTGTTGCAAAACCACAACTCCCAAACATTCTCAGGCATGCTGGAAGTAGTAGTTCGGCAACATCTTTAGAGCCAGATGTTGCCGAACTACAACTCCCAGCATGCTTGGATTTGTAGTTTGCAACATCTGGAGGACTACAGTTTGCAGACCACTAATACAGTGGTTCCCAATCTGGTCCCTTCCAGATGTTGCAAAACTACAACTCCCAGTATGCCAAAACTGTCCAGGCATGCTGGGAGTTGTAATTCTGCAACATCTGAAGAGCCAAATGTTACAGAACTACAACTCCCAGCATGCCTGGACAGTAAGGGCATGCTGAGGATGTGTAGTTTTGCAACATCTGGAAGGGCACAGTGGTCCCAAAACTGCGGACCTCCAGATGTTGCAAAACTGCAACTCCCAGCATGCCCAGATGCCAAGGGCTGTCTGGGCATGCTGGGAGTTGTAGTATACAGGGTCCCAATACAGCAATGCATGTCGCTTTACGGCAACGTGCATTGCTGTAAAGGTCCCGACCGCGGCTGAAGATCCACTGACCTGTCGCTGCCGCCGTCTTCATCGCCGGGATCCAGGTCTTCAGGGGCGAGGTAGGTACCGGGGCCGGGCCCCAGCACTCCCCCGTCCCCCGCCGCGTCCTCCGGTCTTCCTCCCGTCCTCTCCGGACTTCCAGGGGCCGGGCAGGACGGGAGGAAGTAACCGCCCTCCCCCCCTGCGATTGGTCGGTTAACTAACCGAAGAATCGCAGGGGATCGGAGGAGGTGGCAGGCTTGCCACCTCACTCCTATACTTCAGCATGGTCCTGGCTGTCTGTGACAGCCGAGATCATGCAAAATTACTGGGCGGTCGGGTCCCAGAGACCCGATCAGCCCGGTATCACCGCAGATCGCAAGGGCCCCCCTCGGCGTTTGCCCTGGATCCCTGCTGAAGGATTTCATCAGGGATCCGCTTCCGATCTCCGCCGGGTGAGCGGCGGAGACCAGGAAAAGACCATGACGTATGCATACGTCAGGGGTCCTTAAGACCCAGGGTGTGAGGACGTATGCATACGTCATGGGTCCTTAAGAGGTTAAAGAGGTACTCCGGCGCTTAGACATCTTATCCCCTGGGGATAAGATCAGGGCCGTTTGAAGGAATTTGGGGGCCCCAAGCAAAATGGACATGGAGCCCCCCTACCCCCCCCCCCCTTGATGTTCATGCACGTCACGCTCTAGGGCTTGCGTCAGGACGTAGTAACGCTGGCCCTTGAATTCTGGGAGCGTGACGTGAGCAAACGTTGATACGAGGCCCCCACATTAGGTGCAGCAGAATTCCCCCCACATTAGGTAGGCAGTATAGTTCCCCCCACATTAGGTAGGCTGTAGTGCTCCCCCACATTAGGTAGGCAGTGTTCCCCACAGACATACAGCCTTCAGCCATATACAGTGTATGGCTGGAGGCTGTATGCCTGTGTACTGCACCACTTCAGTGCTCCTACCGAAGAGGACGACCCGCTGGTCACAAACCAAGCTGGCCAGCGCACATCTTCCTCCTCCCCGATGCTCCGGTCTTCTGCGCCTCCATTTCTATGGGCGCACGCACGGGACGTCAGTGACGTTCCGGTGTGCGCTATCTCCGGGCGACACCTGCGTTTTTAAACTTAACGCGGGGCAATAGAGAGTTAACGAGGGCATCCCTGTGTCCTGAAAACATCTTTCTGGACACAGTGACGACCTTAATAGTGATGGGGGGGAAATTTCCCCGTCGCTACAGGACGGGCAAGCAACGGCTCTGCTCGGGGCCCTGGGCCAGCTTGGGGCTGCAAGCAATTGCTTGGTTTGCCGGTCCTGTAGCGACGGGCCTGGATAAGATGCCTGATCACGGGGGTCCCGCTGCTGGGGACCCCTGTGATCTTGCACGCCACACCCAGTTAGAATCAGTCCCTGGAGCATGTTCGCTCCGGGTCTGATTACTGTCGATCACGGGGACGGAGCATTGTGACGTCACTCCAAAAGCCCAACGGCGCTCCTTCACTTCTAAGCATTGTAGTGCGCCCCCAGAGCACTTTACATCCACATATAGGGTATGTTCTTACTCAGAAGTAGGAGGGTTACAAATTTTGGGGGGATTTTTCCAATTTTCCCTTGTGAAAATGAAAAATATAGGGTGACACCAGCATTTTTGTGAAAATGTTTTTATTTTCACACCTAAATTTAATGAAAATTAATCAAACACCTGTGGGGTTTTAAGGCTCACTATACCCTTTGTTACATTCCATTAGGGGTGTAGTTTCCAAAATGGGGTCACACGTGGGTATTTATTTTTTTGCATTTATGTCAGAACCACGGTAACATCAGTCACCCCTGTGCAAATCACCTCAAATGTTCATGGCGCTCTCACTCCTGAGCCTTGTTGTGCATCTGCAGAGAATTTTACACCCACATATGGGGTATTTCCGTACTCAGGAGAAATTGCATTACAAATTTTGGGGGTCTTTTTTCCTTTTACCTCTTGTGAAAATGAAAAGTATGGAGCAACACCAGCATGTTAGTGTAAAAATGTTTATTTTTTTACACTAACAGGCTGGTGTAGGCCCTAAACTGTTTCCTTGACATATGACAGGGCTCCGAAATGAGAGAGCGCCATGAGCATTTGAGGCCTGAATAAGGGATTTTCTATGCCAGTGATTCCCAAACAGGGTGCCTCCAGCTGTTGCTAAACTCCCAACATGCCTGGACAGTCAGTGGTTGTCCGGAAATGCTGGGAGTTGTTGTTTTGCAACAACTGGAGGCTCCGTTTTGTAACCACTGCTGTACAAGATGTTTTTCATTTTTATTGGGGGGAAGGGGGGATAGTCTACGTGTTTGTATATGTAGGGTTTTACCCTTTATTTTGTGTAAGTGTAGTATTTTTAGGGTACATTCACATGGACGGAGGTTACGGTCAGTTTCCCGCAAGGAGTTTGAGCTGAAACGGAAAATTTGCCACAGCTCAAACTTGAAACAGGAAACTCACTGTAAACCCCCGCCCCAGCAAACCTCCAGCTGTTGCAAAACAACTCCCAGCATGCAGACTGTGCATGCTGGGAGTTGTACTTTTGCAACAGCTGGAGGTACACTGGTTGGAAAACCTTGAGTTAGGTTCTGTTACCTAACTGAGTATTTTCCAACCAGTGTGCCTCCAGCTGTTGCAAAACTACAACTCCCAGCAAGTCCTGATCGCCAAAGGGCATGCTGGGAGATGTTGTTATGCAACAGCTGGAGGCACGCAACTACAACTCCCAGCATGCCAAGACAGCCATTTGCTGTTTGTGCATGCTGGGAGTTGTAGTTTTGCAAGATTTAGAGGGCCACAGTTTAGAAACCACTGCACAGTGATCTCCAAACTGTGGCCCACCAGATGTTGCAAAACTACAAATCACAGCATGACCAAACAGCAAACAGCTGTCTGGGCATGCTGGGAGTTGTAGTTTTGCAACATCTGGAGGGCTACAGTTTAGAGACCATTGTATAGTGGTCTCCAAACTGTAGCCCTCCAGATGTTGTAGTCAGCAGGATCGCTGCACCAGGGAGAGGATCGCGCCACCCATCGCCGCCGGAAAGTGACCTTCAGTGCCAGTCCCAACACAGTTCCCCCTGCTCTGCCCAGACTACTATCTGCTATCGGTCGGTCTCTCCTGCCACCTCACTCCTATCCCTTTAGGGTCACCAGAGACCCATATGACCAGGAATCGCTGCAGATCGCTGGTCTGAGGACCCCTCGAGGCATTGTCATGGGATGCCTGCTGAATGTACCTGTTTGCCAATGGGAATTCCGGACGCCGGGTGTCCAGTCACTGCCTGGCAAGCGGCTGGAATGGAAATTCCCACGGGCACACAGGTATGCACTGGGTCCTTAAGTCCCAGGGAGCCAAGGCGTACCTGTACGCCCTGTGTCCTAGGCGGGTTAAAGCACGCAGGTGCAAATTAATGCATACACTACGAAGGCTGTTCTGCATCAAATAAACTCTGTAATATTTTTAGTATGTCCTCCTATAGAAACATATTTTTCCGGTGTGAACTGTAAGCACCAATTACAGCGACCACATTTATAGTTCCCTGTCAATTTTGCCTTCTCTAACCATGTTCTGTTTTGTTCTGCTTCTTTGAATTTACTGCATGTTAGTTCATCCTTTAATTTCTTTCTTCTTTTAAAAGTAATTATAGGTTTTTGTAATCTGACATTTCCTATTGTAGTATCTCTCTAAATTAGATGCCAGTTAGAAAAAATTGTGTATTTTAATCTCAGCAACAGGATTATATTTGAAATCAAAGGATAATCTTTCTTTTTCTGTTTTCTTTTTTTTTTTTTTTTTAGTTTTTTTATGTAGTAACATTTTTCTATCCATTTTTCTGTCTCTACACAATGCATTGTTTAAAATTTCCTGTGGGTACCCCCTGTTTAACAATTGTTGTGATAAGGAGAGGACTTGCTGTTCAAATATCTAATTTGCACTATTTATGATATTCATATTATTGCCTGTATGGAATTGTGTTTTTTAATATGCGCAGGATGGTAGCTTGAGAAATGTAAATATGAGCTGGAAGCCGTACTTTTTCAATATCCTTTTGTGACCAACTCACTATTCTCTACTACCTCCTGCACATCCAAAAACTCCAGTTCAGTTTTACTATATTTGCTTGTAAAACGCATGTTCATATCATTCTCATTTAACATGGACAGAAATGCATTAAAATCTTCTATTGACCTGCTCCAGAGCATAAACATGTTGTCTACAAATCTGAAGTAACAATGTACAAATTTTAGAAAAGGATTTTTTAAGGAGAAGATGTGTTTTTCCTCAAAGCAGGCCAGGAAAAGATTTGCTAGCGTGCATGCAACCAGGGTACCCATTTTTGACTAAACCATTGGTTGCTAAACTTAAAGACATTGGGGGAGATTTATCAAAACCTGTGCAAAGGAAAAGTTGCCCAGTTGGGCAATTCAGCAACTTTTCCTCTGCACGGGTTTTGATAAATCTCCCCCATTGTTTTCCAGAATGCTGGTGAGTGCTTTATTTCCAAACTCCACATAGTCTCTACTTTTTTCAGCTTTTACCAAGATTTTCTATATGCACTCGACGGTCAACCCCTGGGGCATCCTAGTATATAAACTTACATGTCTTTAGATGTTAACAAAAAAATCTTCCTGCCAGGGGTCTATTTTTATGAATACTGCTTACTTTGGTTTTAACTGTGTGTATATGTATTTTCACTTGTTTAAATCTATGCTTGCTATCCCTGCCCATTTGCTTAAGTCATCCAGGTAAAAAGGTATTCGATGGATGCATAAGCATGGGGAGGGGAGGGTCTGTTGAAGCGCAATTTTCGCAAAACAATTTTCACCTGCAAGCACACACACATACAATAAAGAGAAGATAAAGAGACTGGTGAGTGCCATTTCTCCTTTCTTCATGTACACATTTACGATTGGAACTGTCTTTTTTGGAAACAGAGTCCGGCGGTGAGAGGGTTGTCAAGGAGTATAGAAGTGCCGGCCAGCTAACGTCTATCTTACATACCATAAATATCTGATATACCATAAATTATGGAACTCACACCTATCTCAAGAACAAGGCCCTTCTAGCCCTGTTCAGCCTGTTTGTGGAGGTTAGAGATGGCTAGAAAGCTAAAACCAGCCGACTGAGCTGTTTTATGCACTTTGTTACTTCCATAGAGGTTACTGGAAGTTGCGTAAGCACCATAAAGCCAAATTATCCACTTTCAAGGAGTATTCCAATGTCCTTAATCAGTCTGGAGTTTATCAATATGCAAGTTGAATTTTTTGGGACAGTTTGAGAGCAATGACTACAATGACAGTAAATTGTGCACAAATGAAACCTGCTTGCAACCTTTCTGCAATTTGACTATTTTATAGTTGAATCTTGACTCTCAATCCTAACAAATTTGTGTGACAGAAAGTTGCAGACAAGCCAGACAAATATTTTGATCATGCATCATGTCTGTGATATGCCATAAATATCTGATAGGTGCAGGTCCCAATTACGGGACTCACACCTATCTAAAGAACAAAGGCCTCATAGCCCTGTTCAGCCTGCTTGTGGAGGTTGGAGATGGCTGGAAAGCTAAAAACAGCCGACTGAACTGTTTTATGCACTTTTTACTTCCATATGAGGTGACTTGAAGTTGCGAAAGCAACATAAAGCCAAATTATCCAAATTATCAGGTTTTAAACTGCCGGCCACATAAAGTTATACACTTTTGTAACTATACATAATTATCAAACTTGCCACCTTTCCATGTTATAGCTGCTTTTTACTGCCTCTTGTTTACTGCTGGTTTTCTAGACTACAGACCATCTCTCCTTACTCTAAAGCAGTAGACAGGCTGCTGTTGATGCTTCTCATTCTATCTGCACAGAGCAGGAGAGGGATTTTGTCTCCCAGGAACCTTATCTTTTTGTAAACATAATCGCTGACACACAGGCTTTTCTGCTTGTGTTAGTGAGTCATGCAAAGTGCTAGTAGCTTGCACACACGGGCCCAGATTTATCAAAGAGTGTCTACGGTAGAGCTATCTTCCCACGTTTATTTGGGCGGTGGGTTTTACTAGCGTGGATCTTATTTATCAAGAAGGTGCAGCAGGATGATGAATTTTGTGCAGCTCTGCTGTGGTGGGATAAGCTCTACCACATACACTTTTTCTAGATGCTTGTGAGGGAGGGAAGTAGACACTTTCCCGGGTCCTGAATTTTGCAGGTTAGGTGTTTTTACTTACTTTCACAGAGATGCCAGGACATTTTTACTTGCATTTTAGATGCTACAATAAAGTTTGATTGCAGTGTCTAAGAGGTTAAAGCCGGGCATCACTGTGATCTGTGATGTCTGGCATTAGAGATGGGTCCTGGTGGCAGATAGCCGCCAGGACCACCCAGCTATGACCTGCTCTCAGCTCCTGAGCATGTTTCATAGAAGGGGAGTGAGACACTGTCATCCTCAAGAGGTTAAAAGGTTGAATTGCGGAAGGTAGAAGTGATTCTCACGCCCACTGGTAGGTGATGTAGCTTTCTGCCTAAAAAAGTACCTTTGCACACAAAATAGCGACTTTTGGAAAAAGTCGCAAATGATAAATACGTGACCACTGCTTGGTCAAAAAGAAAAAGTTCTACAGGTTGGCAAAAAGAGTGAAACTGTCTATATCAAAAGATGCATAAAAGTCACTAAATTAGGTGGTCGGCACTGGTATGAGCATAAAATGCAGAAGAGAAAATCCCTTTGAGTCTCTACATTTAGCAATATTACTAAACAGTAGCGTTGAGCTCCATTTGGAGGATCTTCTTTAGCCAAGTCCATCCGAATTGCGAGAGTTGAGTAGAGAAAAAAATCCAGCATATCTTAATTTTTTTTCTGAAACAACAGACCCCAGGTGGAGACTCGACAGACCTCATTCAAAATCAATGGATCCCTTCTGGACCCAGTGATGTTCGTTGTCTCCGTTCAGGCTCTATTTGATGCAAAAAAGAAAAAAAACGGATGGACCCTAAATGTGGCGGAGCACAATGGCAGTGTAAACCCAGCCTTAGTATGCTTACCCTTCTAAATAATATTTTGCACATTTTCTACATAGGATTGTTATGTAACAGACACCTGCCCCACTAATGTGTAAATTTATATACCATATATTAACACTGCAAAGTTTTATTTTATTCTCTTGTTATTACAGTGTATATTTACAATTTTTTTCCTTTGTGCTCTGTTGTGGCCATAGTTGCCACTCCACTATATAGTATAGCCAATCATACTGTATATACATGAGTAATTGTAGTGCAATAAACTGTCACGATTCGGCTAGCTGGATGTGGATCCTCTGTGTCAGCGAGGGATTGGCGTGGACCGTGTCGGTGGACCGGTTCTAAGATGCTACTGGTATTCACCAGAGCCCGCCGCAAAGCGGGATAGTCTTATCCACTGGCAACGGCTCACCTCGCTGACTGCTGAGAAGGCGTGGGACAGAAGGACTAGGCAGAGGCAAGGTCAGACGTAGCAGAAGGTCGGGGCAGGCGGCAAGATTCGTAGTCAAATGGAATAGCAGAAGGTCTGGAACACAGGCTTTGGACAACACTAAACGCTTTCACTGGCACAAGGCAACAAGATCCGGCAAGGAAGTGCAGGGGAAGTGAGGTGATATAGCCAGGGAGCAGGTGGAAGCTAATTAGGCTGATTGGGCCAGGCACCAATCATTGGTGCACTGGCCCTTTAAATCTTAGAGAGCTGGCGTGCGCGCGCCCTAAGGAGCGGAGCCGCGCGCGCCAGGACATGACAGCCGGGGGCCGGGACAGGTGAGTGACTTGGGATGCGATTCGCGAGCGGGGCGCTGCAGAGAGAGAAACGCCGTGAGCGCTCCGGGGAGGAGCAGGGACCCGGAGCGCTCGGCGTAAAAGTACCCCCCACCCTTAGGTCTCCCCCTTTTTTTGTACGGCAATTGCTTCACGTGGGATGAGGACACTGGGAGCGATTGTAGGGTTTCCTCATCAAATGCAGGCAGTTCAGCAGGAGTGGAAATGGGGAGGGAGGGCATAGGGTGAAGCTTGGCATTGTCACGATGCCGGCTGGCAGGAGGTGGATCCTCTGTGCCAGAGAGGGATTGGCGTGGACCGTGCTAGTGGACCGGTTCTAAGTCACTACTGGTATTCACCAGAGCCCGCCGCAAAGCGGGATGGTCTTGCTGCGGCGGTAGTGACCAGGTCGTATCCACTAGCAACGGCTCAACCTCTCTGACTGCTGAAGATAGGCGCGGTACAAGGGAGTAGACAGAAGCAAGGTCGGACGTAGCAGAAGGTCGGGGCAGGCAGCAAGGATCGTAGTCAGGGGCAACGGCAGGAGGTCTGGAACACAGGCTAGGAACACACAAGGGAACGCTTTCACTGGCACAATGGCAACAAGATCCGGCGAGGGAGTGCAGGGGAAGTGAGGTATACATAGGGAGTGCACAGGTGAACACACTGATTAGAACCACTGCGCCAATCAGCGGCGCAGTGGCCCTTTAAATCGCAGAGACCCGGCGCGCGCGCGCCCTAGGGAGCGGGGCCGCGCGCGCCGGGACAGGACCGACGGAGAGCGAGTCAGGTACGGGAGCCGGGGTGCGCATCGCGAGCGGGCGCCACCCGCATCGCGAATCGCATCCCGGCTGGAGGCGGAATCGCAGCGCACCCGGTCAGTGGATCTGACCGGGGCGCTGCGGGAGCGAGAGTGTAGCGAGCGCTCCGGGGAGGAGCGGGGACCCGGAGCGCTCGGCGTAACAGTATCCCCCCCCTTGGGTCTCCCCCTCTTCTTGGAGCCTGAGAACCTGAGGACCAGATTTTTATCTAGGATATTGTCCTCAGGTTCCCAGGATCTCTCTTCAGGACCACAGCCCTCCCAGTCAACCAAAAAGAAGGTTTTTCCTCTGACCTTTTTGGAGGCCAGTATCTCCTTTACAGGAAAGATGTCTGAAGAACCGGAGACCGGAGTGGGAGTGATAAGTTTAGGAGAGAAACGGTTGATGATGAGTGGTTTAAGAAGAGAAACGTGAAAGGCATTAGGAATACGAAGAGAAGGAGGGAGAAGAAGTTTATAAGAGACAGGATTAATCTGGCACAAAATTTTGAAAGGACCAAGATAGCGTGGTCCCAATTTGTAGCTGGGAACACGGAAGCGGACATATTTAGCGGAGAGCCATACCTTGTCTCCGGGAGAAAAAATGGGGGGAGCTCTTCTTTTCTTATCAGCAAACTTCTTCATGCGTGATGAAGCCTGTAAGAGAGAATTTTGGGTCTCTTTCCATATGGTGGAAAGATCACGAGTTATTTCATCCACAGCGGGTACACCAGAGGGCAAGGGAGTAGGGAGGGGGGGAAGAGGGTGACGGCCGTACACCACGAAAAATGGGGATTTGGAAGAAGATTCAGAAACTCTGAAGTTATACGAGAATTCGGCCCATGGTAGAAGATCTGCCCAGTCATCCTGGCGGGAGGAAACAAAATGCCGTAAATAATCACCCAGGACCTGGTTAATTCTTTCTACTTGCCCATTGGATTGAGGATGATAAGCAGAAGAAAAGTTTAATTTAATCTTGAGTTGTTTACAGAGAGCCCTCCAGAATTTAGACACGAATTGGACGCCTCTATCCGAGACGATCTGCGTGGGCAACCCGTGAAGACGAAAAATGTGTACAAAAAATTGTTTTGCCAACTGAGGCGCAGAAGGAAGACCAGGAAGAGGGATGAAATGTGCCATCTTGGAGAATCGATCAACGACCACCCAAACAACAGTGTTGCCACGGGATGAGGGTAAGTCTGTAATAAAGTCCATACCAATCAGAGACCAAGGCTGTTCGGGAACAGGCAGAGGATGAAGAAGACCAGCGGGCTTCTGGCGAGGAGTCTTATCCCGGGCACAGACAGTGCAGGCTCGCACAAAATCCACAACATCCGTCTCCAGAGTCGGCCACCAATAGAAACGAGAGATGAGTTGTACGGATTTCTTGATGCCCGCATGACCTGCGAGATGGGAGGAGTGACCCCATTTGAGGATCCCGAGGCGTTGGCGTGGAGAGACGAAGGTCTTCCCTGGAGGAGTTTGCCTGATGGAGGCTGGAGAAGTGGAGATCAGGCAGTCAGGAGGAATGATGTGTTGCGGAGAGAGCTCTACTTCCGAGGCATCCGAGGAACGAGAGAGAGCATCGGCCCTAATGTTCTTATCGGCAGGCCGAAAGTGAATTTCAAAATTAAATCGGGCAAAGAACAGAGACCACCTGGCCTGGCGAGGATTCAGCCGTTGGGCAGACTGGAGATAGGAGAGGTTCTTGTGATCGGTGTAAATAATAACTGGAAATCTTGATCCCTCCAGCAGATGCCTCCATTCCTCAAGTGCTAATTTAATGGCTAGTAGCTCTCGATCCCCGATGGAGTAGTTCCTCTCCGCCGGAGAGAAGGTCTTAGAAAAAAAACCACAAGTAACAGCATGCCCGGAAGAATTTTTTTGTAGAAGGACCGCTCCAGCTCCTACTGAGGAGGCATCAACCTCCAATAGGAAGGGTTTAGATGGGTCAGGTCTGGAGAGCACGGGAGCTGAAGAAAAGGCAGACTTGAGCTGTTTAAAGGCGTCTTCCGCTTGAGGAGGCCATGACTTAGGATTGGCATTCTTTTTGGTTAAAGCCACGATAGGAGCCACAATGGTGGAAAAATGTGGAATAAATTGTCTGTAATAATTGACGAACCCCAAAAAACGTTGGATAGCACGGAGTCCGGAGGGGCGTGGCCAATCTAAGACGGCAGAGAGTTTGTCTGGATCCATTTGTAGTCCCTGGCCAGAGACCAAGTATCCTAGGAAAGGAAGAGATTGACATTCAAACAGACATTTCTCCATTTTGGCATAAAGTTGATTGTCACGAAGTCTCTGAAGAACCATGCGGACATGCTGGCGGTGTTCTTCTAGGTTGGCAGAAAAAATCAGGATATCGTCCAGATACACAACAACACAGGAATATAAGAGATCACGAAAAATTTCATTAACAAAGTCTTGGAAGACGGCAGGGGCGTTGCACAGGCCAAAGGGCATGACCAGATACTCAAAGTGTCCATCTCTAGTGTTAAATGCCGTTTTCCATTCATCCCCCTCTCTGATGCGGATGAGATTATAAGCACCTCTTAAGTCCAGTTTGGTAAAGATGTGGGCACCTTGGAGGCGATCAAAGAGTTCAGAGATGAGAGGTAGAGGGTCGCGGTTCTTTACCGTGATTTTATTAAGACCGCGGTAGTCAATGCAAGGACGTAGGGAGCCATCTTTTTTGGACACAAAGAAAAATCCGGCTCCGGCAGGAGAGGAGGATTTGCGGATAAAGCCCTTTTTTAAATTTTCCTGGATGTACTCAGACATAGCAAGAGTCTCTGGGGCAGAGAGAGGATAAATTCTGCCCCGGGGTGGAGTAGTGCCCGGGAGGAGGTCAATAGGACAGTCATAAGGCCTGTGAGGAGGTAGAGTCTCAGCTTGTTTTTTGCAAAAAACATCCGCAAAGTCCATATAGGCCTTAGGGAGACCGGTTACAGGGGGAACCACAGGGTCACGGCAAGGAGTACTGGTAACCGGTTTAAGGCAGTCCTTGAAACAAGAGGGACCCCAACTCTTGATCTCCCCTGTGGACCAATCCAGGGTTGGGGAATGGTGTTGAAGCCAGGGTAGTCCAAGGAGAATTTCGGAAGTGCAATTGGAGAGGACCAAAAACTCAATTTTTTCGTGGTGAGGTCCGATGCACATTAGGAGGGGTTCCGTGCGGTAACGCACGGCACAGTCCAATCTTTCATTGTTAACGCAATTGATGTAGAGAGGTCTGGCGAGACTGGTCACTGGGATGTTGAACCTGTTGATGAGAGAGGCCAAAATAAAGTTTCCTGCAGATCCGGAGTCCAAGAAGGCCTTAGTGGAGAAGGAGAAGGTAGAGGCAGATATCCGCACAGGCACAGTAAGACGTGGAGAAGCAGAGTTGACATTAAGGACTGTTTCACCTTTGTGCGGAGTCAGCGTACGTCTTTCCAGGCGGGGAGGACGGATAGGACAATCCTTCAGGAAGTGTTCGGTACCGGCACAGTACAGGCAGAGATTCTCCATGCGGCGTCGTGTCCTCTCTTGAGGTGTCAGGCGAGACCGGTCAACTTGCATAGCCTCCACGGCGGGAGGCACAGGAACGGATTGCAGAGGACCAGAGGAGAGAGGAGCCGGGGAGAAAAAACGCCTCGTGCGAACAAAGTCCATATCCTGGCGGAGCTCCTGACGCCTTTCGGAAAAACGCATGTCAATGCGAGTGGCTAGATGAATGAGTTCATGTAGGTTAGCAGGAATTTCTCGTGCGGCCAGAACATCTTTAATGTTGCTGGATAGGCCTTTTTTAAAGGTCGCGCAGAGGGCCTCATTATTCCAGGAAAGTTCTGAAGCAAGAGTACGGAATTGCACGGCGTACTCGCCAACGGAAGAATTACCCTGGACCAGGTTCAGCAGGGCAGTCTCAGCAGAAGAGGCTCGGGCAGGTTCCTCAAAGACACTTCGAATTTCCGAGAAGAAGGAGTGTACAGAGGCAGTGACGGGGTCATTGCGGTCCCAGAGCGGTGTGGCCCATGACAGAGCTTTTCCAGACAGAAGGCTGACTACGAAAGCCACCTTAGACCTTTCAGTAGGAAACTGGTCCGACATCATCTCCAAGTGCAGGGAACATTGTGAAAGAAAGCCACGGCAAAACTTAGAGTCCCCATCAAATTTATCCGGCAAGGATAGTCGTAGGCCTGAGGCGGCCACTCGCTGCGGAGGAGGTGCAGGAGCTGGCGGAGGAGATGATTGCTGAAGCTGTGGTAGTAGCTGCTGTAGCATCACGGTCAGTTGAGACAGCTGGTGGCCTTGTTGCGCTATCTGTTGTGACTGCTGGGCGACCACCGTGGTGAGGTCGGCGACAACTGGCAGAGGAACTTCAGCGGGATCCATGGCCGGATCTACTGTCACGATGCCGGCTGGCAGGAGGTGGATCCTCTGTGCCAGAGAGGGATTGGCGTGGACCGTGCTAGTGGACCGGTTCTAAGTCACTACTGGTATTCACCAGAGCCCGCCGCAAAGCGGGATGGTCTTGCTGCGGCGGTAGTGACCAGGTCGTATCCACTAGCAACGGCTCAACCTCTCTGACTGCTGAAGATAGGCGCGGTACAAGGGAGTAGACAGAAGCAAGGTCGGACGTAGCAGAAGGTCGGGGCAGGCAGCAAGGATCGTAGTCAGGGGCAACGGCAGGAGGTCTGGAACACAGGCTAGGAACACACAAGGGAACGCTTTCACTGGCACAATGGCAACAAGATCCGGCGAGGGAGTGCAGGGGAAGTGAGGTATACATAGGGAGTGCACAGGTGAACACACTGATTAGAACCACTGCGCCAATCAGCGGCGCAGTGGGCCTTTAAATCGCAGAGACCCGGCGCGCGCGCGCCCTAGGGAGCGGGGCCGCGCGCGCCGGGACAGGACCGACGGAGAGCGAGTCAGGTACGGGAGCCGGGGTGCGCATCGCGAATCGCATCCCGGCTGGAGGCGGAATCGCAGCGCACCCGGTCAGTGGATCTGACCGGGGCGCTGCGGGAGCGAGAGTGTAGCGAGCGCTCCGGGGAGGAGTGGGGACCCGGAGCGCTCGGCGTAACAGGCATGGGGCAGAGTGTTACCAGGACAGGGGCTATGAGGAGGCAAAGTATAGTCCTGATAGGCTTTGGGGAGACCAGGTGTAGGAGGAGGCACCGAGGCTTGCCTGACGGGACTGGGAGAAGACGTGAGGCATTTCTTGCGGCAGGCAGGGCCCCAATTCTTGATCTCCCCGGTGGTCCAGTCAAGGGTGGGAGAATGATGCTGGAGCCATGGCAGACCGAGGAGGACTTCAGAGGTACAGTTGGGAAGGACGAACAATTCAATCTTTTCGTGATGGGGTCCAATGCACATTAAGAGGGGTTCTGTGCGGTAACGCACGGTGCAGTCGAATTTAACTCCGTTGACCCAGGAAATGTAGAGCGGCTTGACGAGACGGGTCACTGGGATGCAGAACCTATTCACCAAAGAGTCCAGAATAAAATTTCCAGAGGCACCAGAGTCCAAGCAGGCCACGGCTGAGACGGAGGAGTTGGCAGAAGGAGAAATCCGCACGGGCACCGTGAGACGTGGAGAAGCAGACTTCGTACCAAGGGACGCCACACCCACGTGAGCTGGGTGCGTGTGTGCGTTTCCCAGACGTGGAGGACGAATAGGGCAATCCACCAGGAAATGTTCGGTACTGGCGCAGTACAGACAAAGATTTTTTTTTCCTACGGCGAGTCCTCTCTTCCTGGGTCAGGCGAGACCGATCCACTTGCATAGCCTCCTCGGCGGGAGGCACAGGCGTAGATTGCAAAGGATACTGTGGGAGAGGTGCCCAGAGATCAAGGTCTTTTTCCTGGCGGAGCTCCTGGTGTCTCTCAGAAAAACGCATGTCAATGCGGGTGGCCAAATGGATAAGTTCTTGCAGGTTGGCAGGAATCTCTTGTGCGGCCAGCACATCCTTGATGTTACTGGATAGGCCTTTTTTAAAGGTTGCGCAGAGAGCCTCGTTATTCCAAGATAATTCGGAAGCGAGAGTACGAAATTGGATGGCGTACTCGCCTACTGAAGAATTACCCTGGACCAGGTTCAGCAGGGCAGTCTCGGCAGAAGAAGCTCGGGCTGGTTCCTCGAAGACACTACGGACTTCAGCGAAGAAGGACTGGACTGTGGCTGTGGCAGGATCATTGCGGTCCCAGAGCGGTGTGGCCCAAGACAAGGCCTTTCCAGAAAGAAGACTCACTACGAATGCCACCTTAGACCGTTCTGTGGGAAAATGGTCCGACAACATCTCCATATGTAGGGAACATTGAGACAGAAAGCCACGGCAGAGTCTAGAGTCCCCATCAAATTTGTCCGGCAGGGACAAGCGGAGGCTAGGAGCGGCCAGTCGCTGCGGAGGAGGTGCAGGAGCTGGCGGAGGAGATGGTTGCTGCTGTAGCAGTGGCAGAAGTTGCTGTAACGTGGCGGTCAACTGCGACAGCTGCTGTCCTTGTTGGGCAATTTGCTGCGATTGCTGAGCGACCACCGTGGATAGGTCAGCGAGACTCGGCAGCGGCACCTCAGCGGGATCCATGGCCGGATCTACTGTCACGATTCGGCTAGCTGGATGTGGATCCTCTGTGTCAGCGAGGGATTGGCGTGGACCGTGTCGGTGGACCGGTTCTAAGATGCTACTGGTATTCACCAGAGCCCGCCGCAAAGCGGGATGGTCTTGCTGCAGCGGTAGCAACCAGGTCGTATCCAGGCAACGGCTCAACCTCGCTGACTTCTGAGAAGGCGTGGGACAGAAGTACTAGGCAGAGGCAAGGTTAGACGTAGCAGAAGGTCGGGGCAGGCGGCAAGATTCGTAGTCAAATGGAATAGCAGAAGGTCTGGAACACAGGCTTTGGACAACACTAAACGCTTTCACTGGCACAAGGCAACAAGATCCGGCAAGGAAGTGCAGGGGAAGTGAGGTGATATAGCCAGGGAGAAGGTGGAAGCTAATTAGGCTGATTGGGCCAGGCACCAATCATTGGTGCACTGGCCCTTTAAATCTTAGAGAGCTGGCGCGCGCGCGCCCTAAGGAGAGGAGCTGCGCGCGCCAGGACATGACAGCCGGGGGCCGGGACAGGTGAGTGACTTGGGATGCGATTCGCGAGCAGGCCTGACCGGGGCGCTGCAGAGAGAGAAACGCCGCGAGCGCTCCGGGGAGGAGCAGGGACCCGGAGCGCTCGGCGTAACATAAACATTGTATATAACTCTTGATTTATATGTTCATTACATGTATACCGTGCTATAGAGCCCCATCAAATACAGAAACTGAACACATGTGAAAATGAACAATAATAGTGCACAATGGCACTTTTTAGAATGGATTTTCATACATAAGAAATGTGCACAGCAGAGCGTGATTTATATTGTCTATGTAATTGATATTTGCTGATTTATTTTCTGAGGATATTTTTATGAGCTGAACTACCTGAATTCCTACTTGGAAATGTCTGAGTAAATCATTGAGCTACATTCTATTTCACTCCAATACAACATATTAGAATGTTCTAATAACATAATCCCTAGAATCAAGTGTACGTATGATAGCTGACATTTCGGTGGAAGAGGAAGACAAATTTTTTTTCTCCAAAAAAACAGATGCATGTGTTGAGTTAATATGAAAAACAAGTATTTCTGTGCAATCTGTCAGTAATATCACAATGGCAAATTTATTAGTATTTCAGACTTTTACAGCTGTTTTTTGTTCAGACTTATTCCCACTTGACCATGAGTAAACTTTAAAATTTAAGGATCTCCAGTGCAATGAATCCTTCCTTTTGTTCATGGCCATATTATAAAAACTGTATTGAGAATTTATATGTTGAGGTATAACCTTGTCCCAGTAGAGCAAATAGAAAGTGTACTGTTTTTGGCAAATATTAAGGTAGACCATTGTTTCTACGTCTAACTCCAAAAATGCATCAGTATTGCCCTCCAATCCAATCAATCCAACACTTTAAGTATCTCCCTTCAAGCGAATACTAAGCTTATTTAAATGCATAAGCAAAAGCCCACCCCTAAGCCCCCCCCCCCCCAACATGTTTCACTACAGTAGTGTCAAGCACAATGGGGCTAATGAAGACTGAAACATGGGGTTTAAATAACCTCCCGATAAAATACAAGGCTATGCCTACTGTAATGTCAATACTGTTAAAGCGGATGATATGTAAAAAGTCCATGACATGTTGTGGGCAAGTCCACGTGAAAGAAATGGAAGCAGTATATTGCCAAATAAACTTGCGCAGACTGGGACTTGTTTCAACCCATCACAGTGGCTGGACTACACCTGCATGTAAATTTATAAGCAAATCTATTGCTGTGACTTGGCAGTGGACATTGCACTTGCGTTCAGACTTAGAATTTAAAGGCACATCTAAGGGAATCTATAGTTAGTAATGCTGGGTTCACATATATTAGTTTTCCGTCAAAGTCTCCTTCCGGCGTGCACCGGAGGGAAACTGATGCTAGAACTGATCCCATTCATTTGAATGGGACAGTTCACAATCATCCAGCATCTCAATTTTGACGCCGAATGGTTGGACACGCCGGAGGGCACCGGACAGAAACAATAGACACTGTATGCCATACAAGTGATGACAACTCGTCATCAGTTGTGACATCAGTTGCGTCCAAATCTAGGCTGAGTTCACCTATGCCGGATGCCGGACATACGTGAACCCAGCCTAATAAGAGTACTGTGACATTAGCAGCATATCCGTACAAGGTAAGTATTATTGTTCTAAATAGAAACCAGTGAATGGGTACAAGATAGCCTTTGTGGGATTTTACAACCTATTAGAGGGTCCGTTGTGTATTTGTAGCCTAGATATGATATGATAGGCTATATGTAGAAAGAAGTAGAGACACATTGATCATAGGTCAGGTTGCTTAATTGTCAGCAAGATGTATGTATAAGAAAAATGTATAAGAAGACATTATGGTAAAATCTTTATTAAGGCCACCAGGGCTCAAACTCTTTAATCTACAGTATGTATTCAATGGGCTTCCTCACAAAGAAAATTTTAATTCTGCTCTCCTTGCTGTGGACCTGATTTAACTTGGTTAATACCCCAAAATCTTAAATAGATATTTAAAGTATAATTTTTTTTATTTTTTTTATTTTTATTACAGTATAAAAAGAGATTGTACTGTCATTATATTCCCTATTACAATTCCAGTGCATTTCATTCTTCATTGGTTATCTCACCAATATCTTGTGCCCTTTTCTCCCCACTATTCAGTGTTTTTTTTTTTTAATTCTGTTAGGGTCTTCTTAATCATTTTACAAATTTTACCAAAAACTTTTTTTCTCCCCCAAGTGATCACCCATAATGTAAGGAATAACTTTATGTTCTACAATAGGTAGTGTCAGTTTATCCTTTGTTTTCCTAAGTGCATTTCTTATCTGAGTATACCAAAATGTCAATCCCTTTCCTCAACCTTATTGACTCACCAACCTTACCTAATTATTAAGATTGCTATCCACTGCCGGTTGCTCTATCCTATGTATCTACAATTGCTTCCATCTTTGATATTCTTGGAATTCCAAAAATGTATGTATAAACAACCAAATCATATTTAGCGGCCTGCACATATGTCATAATTTTTCTATTTTAGATAAAATATCAGATTTTAAGTATTGCAAAACTTTACTTCCATTCTCCAAGCAATCATCCCCAATGTCCTTAAAGGGGAACTCCGGTGGAAAACTTTTTTTTTTTTTAATGAACTGGTGCCAGGAAGTTAAACAGATTTGTATATTACTTCTATTTAAAAATCTTAATCCTTTTAGTACTTTTTAGCAGCTGTTTGCTACAGATAAAAATCTTTACTGTTTGAATTTCTTTTTGTGTTGTTCACAGTGCTCTCTGTTGACACCTCTGTCCATTTTAGGAACTGTCCAGCGCTGCATAGGTTTTCTATGGGGATTTTCTCCTGCTCTGGACAGTTCCTGATACGGGCATCAGGTGTCAGCAGAGAGCACTGTGGACAACACAAAAAAGAAATAAAAAAAATAAAGATTTTCCTCTGTAGCAAACAGCTGCTAAAAAGTACTGAAAGGATTAAGCATTTTTAATAGAAGTAATGTACAAATCTGTTTAACTTTCTGGAACCAGTTTATTAAAAAAAAAAAAAAAAAAAAAGTTTTCCACTGGAGTACCCCTTTAAGAAATTCAAGCAGTAGTATTGTCTCCATTTAAGAGGCCACAAAATAGTAACAAAAATTCGATCTTTTTTGGTAAATTGCGGTAATTTTGTTTCATCCTAACATTTTTTTTTCTACACCAAATCAATCTGTGATTCTTTCAAAATTCTTCAAAATTTACCATTAATCCAAACAGGAGCAACTTTTAGAAAATAATTTGTAGAGCAGCTCCATCTTAAAAGGTTCGTCGAGTATTATAAAAACACTGCTTTTAAAAAAAAAAAATTTTATTGGATTTTCATATAACAAAACATTGCAATCGGAACAATTAGGACAATCCCCTGACTTGCAATAGGAAACATGATATGCTCCCAGAACACAAGCAGGTTATAACAATCATTTAGCAAAGTCGTCATAGGCATACCCTGAGTATGGGAAAAAATTCGGTGTCCCACAGGATCAAGTCCAGATATGTGTCCAGGGTGAGCTGGACACAAAAAAGCATAGGTTTAGGAAAGGCATAAAACACTGATTTTGAGTATGGCATCTTGTCACTTGTCTTTTCTGCATATTCATCATCCTACCTCATGTGTTATGATGTGAAGAAGCTGTAAAATAAAGAACAAAATGATACCGCAGCCCGCACTCAGCGTTCAGAACAAAATGTTCCAAACACTAGGCCAGTGGAGTAACCCTTTAAAGGGACAAAGATCATTTGTACACTCTGACCATTTATCCCCTCCCCTTATAAAAGTTTGAATCACCCCCTTTTCCCATTTAAAAAAACAAAACTATGTAAATAAAAATAAACATATGTGGTATTACCGCAAGCGTAAATGTCCGAAATATAAAAATATATCATTAATTAAACCGCACGGTCAATGGTGTACACGTTAAAAAAAAATCCAAAGTCCAAAATAGCGTATTTTTGGTCACGTATTAATTTTGGTGCATGTAGTTTGTAATTTTTTTTAGTAGAAAAATAAAATCAAATCTATATAAATTGGGTATCCTTGTGACCGTATGGACCAAAAGAATAAATATTAGGTGCAACTTTTACCGGAAACTGCACTGCGTAGAAACAGAAGCCGCTAAAAATCATAAAATGGCTTTTTTTTTCTTCAATTTTGCCCCACAAATAATTGTTTTCTGGTTTTGTTGTAGATTTAATGGTGAAATTATTAAGTAAAATTAAAGTAAGTAAAATTGTTGGCGCAAATAACAAGCCCTCATATGGATTTTTACGCGGAAAATTGAAAGTGTTATGATTTTTAGAAGGTGAGGAGGAAAAAACAAAAGTGCAAAAATGAAAAATCAACAAAATGGGTAGGGGTTAAAGGGGTACTCCCCTGGAAAACATTTTTTTTTTAAATCACCAGGTACCAGAAAGTTAAACAGATCTGTAAATGTTTCCTATTTAAAAATGTTAATCCTTTCACTACTTATCAGATGCTATATGCTCCACAGGAAGTTGTTATCTTTTTGAATTTCCTTTCTGTCTGACCACAGTGCTCTCTGCTGACACCACTGTCCATTTTAGGAACTTTCCGGAACAGGATAGGTTTGCTAGAAGGATTTGCTTCTACTCTGTACAGTTCCTAAAATGGACAGAGGTGTCAGCAGAGAGCACTATGGTCAGACACATAGGAAACTGAAAAAGAAAATAACTTCCTCTGAAACATACAGCAGCTAATAAGTACTTAAAGGATTAAGATTTTTTTCAAAGAATTAATTTACAAATCTGTTTACCTTTCTGGCACCAGATGATTTAAAAAAAATGTTTTCCAGTGGAGTACCCCTTAACCGTTATGGACACAGGGCGTACCTGTACGCCCTGAGTCCACTTCCCTTCTATAACGCTGGGTGTGTGGCGTCCTAGCGGGTCAGGCCTGGCCTCTAACAACGGCCGGGACCCGTGGCTAATAGTGCACGGCACTGATCGAGGTGCCACTTGCTATTAACCCTTTAGACGCGGCATTCAAAGTTGATCGCTGCGTCTAAAGTGAAAGTAAACTACCCCAGGCTAGCTCAGTGGGCTGTTTGGGACCAGCGCGAGGAAATTGCGGCATCCAGAACAGCTGAAGGACACAAGGAGGGCCCCTACCTTCCTCCTGTGTGTCCGATCGCCGAATGACTGCTCAGTGCCTGAGATCCAGGCATGAGCTGTCAAGCGGCAGAATCATTGATCAATGTCATCCTATGGGATAATAATGACCAGTGTAAAAGATCAGTGTGTGCAGTGTTATAGCCCCCTATGGGGGCTATAACATTGCAAAAAAAAAAAGTGAAGAAAAAAAAAGTTTATAAAGATCACTTAACCCCTTCCCTAATAAAAGTAAGAATCACCCCCTTTTCCCATAAAAAAAAAAACTGTAAATAAAAATAAACATATATGGTATCGCCGCATGTGGAAATGTCCAAATTATAAAAAATATGTAGTTAAATAAACCGCATGGTCAATGGCGTACGTGCAAAAAAATTCCAAAGTCCAAAATAGTGTATTTTTTGTCACTTTTTATATCAGGAAATAATGAATAAAAAGCGATCAAAAAGTCCAATCAATACAAAAATTTCAGATGACGATGCAAAAAATTAGCCCTCATACCGCCCCCTACATATAAAAATAAAAAAGTTATAGGAGTCAGAAGAAAAAATTTTAAACGCATACATTTTTTTGCATGTAGTTATGATTTTTTTCCAGAAGTACTACAAAATTAAACTTATACAAGTACAGTGGGGATCAAAAGTTTGGGTACCCCAGGTAAAAATGTGCATTAATGTGCATAAAGAAGACAAGGAAAAATGAAAAAATCTCCAAAAGGCATCAAATTACAGATTAGACATTCTTATAATATGTCAACAAAAGTTAGATTTTATTTCCATCATCTACACTTTCAAAATAACAGAAAACAAAAAAATAGCGTCTGCAAAAGTTTGGGCACCCTGCAGAGTTAATATCTTGTACTGC
The DNA here is from genome assembly GCF_029499605.1 of Hyla sarda. Classification (NCBI taxonomy): domain Eukaryota; kingdom Metazoa; phylum Chordata; class Amphibia; order Anura; family Hylidae; genus Hyla; species Hyla sarda. Next base: position 290,380,218 of record NC_079193.1, read on the forward strand.
CCCCTTTGGCAAGTATCACCGCTTGTAAACGCTTTTTGTAGCCAGCCAAGAGTCTTTCAATTCTTACTTGAGGTATCTTTGCCCATTCTTCCTTTCAAAAGTCTTCCAGTTCTTTGAGATTTCTGGGCTGTCTGTCACGCACTGCTCTTTTAAGGTCTATCCATGGATTTTTGCAGACGCCATTTTTTTTTCTGTTATTTTGAAAGTGTAAATGATGGAAATAAAATATAACTCTTATTGACATATTATAAGAATGTCTAATCTGTAATTTGATGCCTTTTGGAGATTTTTCCATCTTTCCTTGGCTTCTTTATGCACATTAATACAAATTTTTACCTAGGGTGGCCAAACTTTTGATCCGCACTGTATATATATATATATATATATATATATATATATATATACATATATATATATATATATATATATATATATATATATTCCAAGAAAGAAATCTGCCCTTTGGATATGGGATAACAATAATGTTTATGGGTGGAGTACCCCTTTAAAGGCAAAAAGCTGGAGATCAAAGTACCAAGGTCTGTCTTATTTATATGTTTAATTCTTCTTCTTCTTCTTCATTATTATGATTAGTATTATTGTTATCATTATTATTATTTTTGCTGTTGTTGTTTCACACTTTTTCTGCTTATAAATGCCTTAAACTGCCGAATGACCTTTTTTAAGAAAACATCTGGTGGAGTATCTCCGCTGTAGAAGTGATTGTTGTCACTATTGATTGAATTGAAGCTCCACAGAAGTGTACACAATAGTTTGTCTATTATTAACAATACAATATAGACAGGAGTAAAAGAAAGACTTAGAAACAGTTGAACATTCAAATAATTCTACTGGGAGACCAGAAATATAATACTGCCGATCTGTTTGGGATAAGTGACTTGTTCTGAACATAACAATTGTCTGTGTTAATGATACATAAAGTCAGTTATGCTCAGTTGTGGTTTGCTTGCTATGCTATTTTTTCATTATTTGTCCAGAAGGAAAATTCTCCTACTTATTACAGCCTACAGTATTGTCCATATAGCGCAGTGTTAAAAGGGTAAGTGCTGGTTTACTAAAAGAGTCTCCGTCACTTAGAAAAACTTTTCACACGTCGCAGAAACATGTTAAACATTTTGATTAATAGGGTTCTCAGTGCTGGGGTGCCGGGTATTGTATATTATTAGGCAGGAAAACCCTGTTGTTTTTTTAACCAACAATTCAGGGCCCCTAGCCATGTATTATTATGTTTATAACATGCAATTTTTGGGGGCCTTTATAAAGAAGGGGGTGGGGGTCCAGAAAAAAAGCAAAAATTGCTCCCTGCTACAGGTTGTGTAAAAATAATAAAAATATTATCTCCCACAGTTCCACCTTTCCTATTCCTCTAATGGTCTCCACTTCTCCTGGGTTGTGTGTTGTCCTGTCCCCAAACGACCTGCTTGTTCAGCCAATCAGTGACTGAGGCGGACACTGCTGCACCTCTGATTGGAATGTAAGGGATGTGATAGACAGACCATTGGCAACCCAATGTGAGCTCCTGGATTTAACAAGTCTATTAGACAGAGCAGTACCGGGCAGCCACGGCCTTATGAACAATCACTGGGTCATTTGTGCAGCCCTTTGCTTTAAATCAGCTGTTAGCCGCACATCCCCTATTACACAGGGAGGTGTGCAGCCAAAAGAAGTGTTAACTCGGCACACCAAACATGAGTTTTTTTTATTGTTTATGTCCCCCCAAAAAAAATCAATCGGGGGACAGTGGGGGGTACTGCAATCAGGCATAAGGTACATGGAGTGGACAGAAGCACAGCACAGGCTACAAATCCAGAAAAATAGCCAGCACAACTACCTAATACATGGGTGCACGCTGCGGTGGCAAATACAAAGTATACAAAAAAGAAGATTGCAGCAGCACTCTTGGTCAAAAAATGGGGGCTGGCCTCACTTTGTATGGGAACCTAACACGCTCATTCCACGCACCTCTGCTGGGCGTATAGCCTCTGACGGGTAACATGCAGGATCCACTGTCAATAAAAAAAAAAAAAAACTCCTGTGAACAGGGAGGGGTGCACGGCTAAAGAGGGTGCCACTCCTCGTAATCCAGGAGAAGTGGAGTCCCGGACGCTCTAAGCTGTGCCCTGCTAGAATAATTTATGTTAATTTCCTGCTAAGGGGTCATAATGTCCCCTCCTGCTATGACCTGTCTATTTTCTTGAAAAATATTATAGTAGGCACAAAAAAAAAAAAAAGTTCCAAACATTTGTGCTTCAGAAAACTGACATAGAAGGGTAAAAAATTCTCCCCAGAGTATGTGAAACCACCCTGAGCAATGGCAAATGAATACCCAGTAAATAAAGTGGACCAACTATTAACAAAAACCCACACACTGTAAACACATTACAATCTAGAGGCATGGTGAAATGTGAAACATCAGAAAATATTTCTTCACCCATGAAGCTTGGGAATGTTCAATGGTCACAGACAGAAATATATACTAAGGCGTTATAGTAACAACTTTAGGACCGATTGCAAATGTGCTGTCTCTATAGACAGCAATGTATTTCCGAGAGGATCCGGCTGAATAAATGAACTTATTCATTGTTTCTGCGGAGTTGGGAATTTGATGTGTCTGCAGTGTACACAGTGCGGCACAATTCCATTGAAAACAATGAGAGTCTGCTGCAATTGAATTTCTGAGCTGAATTTTTCTGTCAGATTCCAATCGTAAATTCTGCTGTGTGAATGGAGCCTATGGATATTGTGGCAAAAGTTTGTCCTGTTGCCTTGGAAATTACCAGAAAACAGTTAAAGTATACTCACATGTTTGCATGCTATCTGTGTTGCCTATTTACTGTACATTGAATGTAATAGTTTTATATGGCTGTGCAGCATTTTCAAAGACAAAAAAAAGTATCGAAACAAGAATCCAGTGACCCTTTGTAAAACTGACTTTTCTTTTCTTGTATATTATATCAAACATTCACATCCCAATCTTTTTGGCTTTAGGAAAACTTTGGAATATGCAGATAACAACAGCAAATGATTCCTTACTGAGCTGCGAGATGAACGTTAATGTCATTATATATGGAAAAGATGGGAATACAAATGACTTTTTTCTTCTGCAAAAATCTGGTATACAGTATTTTTTTCCTGGCTCTAGAGATGAGTTTTTGGTAAGTATATGAAGATCTGACAAGAAGCACATGATACCTTACAATGGTTTTGGGCTGTTTTAATTTTTTTCAAATAGCAAGAAAATATATTATTGGCATTTGCAAAACTATGAAAAACTAAAGAGAAAATGCTACATACCCTAAGGCTTGGTTCACATTTTGTTATTTCAGGAGAATTTCATTTGTAAAAATCTGTCCACAAAAATCACAGAAAAATTGTGTCTGTATCTTTTACCATTAAAGGAGATCTCTGTCGAAAACTTACATGTCCCCTATCCACAGTAGCTGATCGTAGGGGTCTGACCGCTGGGGTCCCCGGCGATCACCAGGACAGAAACCGGCGCTTAGTGAGGAGCGCGTGTTGACGCTTTTATTTGCTCCATTCATTTCTATGGGATTTCCGAAAAGACCCAAGTACGGCTCTTGGGCATCATCAGTGCTGTCTGTTATAGAAATGAAGTGTGTGCTATCTACCAGTAGACGACACATGCTCCTCACTGAGAGCGCCAGGGCTTGTCCGAGATCACAGTAGGCCTCAGTGGTCGGATCCCCCGAGATCAGCTACTTATCCCCTATCCTGTGGATGAAAGATAAGTACATTTTCACCAGAGTACTCCTTTAATATGCACTGCCTATGGCAAATTGGTTGTCTGTGCCCACAATGGCCATGGTTTATTAAAACGTGTGTACGAAAAACTGGAAAGATTTCCATAACACCCAATCACAGCTCAGTTTTCACTTTACCAGAGTTTGTTAAGATATAAAAGATATGAAAGCTGAGCTGTGACTGGTTGTCATGGAGAAATCCCTCCAGTTTTTCTCTTCACATATTTTGATAAATCCGGGCCGATACGCGGCTGGAAAAAAGCGGCTGGAAAAAAATGACATTCTGTGTGCACAGACAATAACTTTCCCTGAGACTTACAGAGCAAATTAATGGTAAAAACATTCCTGAAATAAAATAGTGTGAACTTAGCATTAGGGCTTTTGGTGGCAGTACTGAAATATGAAAAGTACTGAAAAGTACAAGGGGGCCTATTTTGACTTTATTGTTGAAGGGCCCACATATGCTGCTCAGCCCCCTATGCTTTGAGCTACATGAGTACATTTAGCTTTATATAGCTTTACTGTAAATTATATATACTACAATAGCAAATGCAGCTGACAAAGGTTAGATGGCCTGGAATACATGAGCAATTCCGTGTTTCCTGTACAAAGTACCATACGTTGACTTAATATGGTACTGGCCTTTTAATAGCATTATGGTGTATATTGATCGTACACACATTGATTTGCTGTAGTATAAGTTACTGCATACTGCTTGCATTCAGTTTCCACATGTTCTTGAATTACATTATATTAATCCTTTGGACTGACACAGGCATGCCACACATAATAGATTGCTTAACTGAATGTTTCCTCTGTGTGTTCGCTATCTTAGAGGAGAATGCTTAACCCATTATATCGGTTCCATTTTATAGTAATAAGAGCAGTATTCATCTGATACAGTCTGGAATTTCTCTGTCTGAAAGAACTTATATTCTTTGATTAGAAACCATAAATTGCTGCAGGTATTATATTCTTTATTGACTCATTAAATAGTTACCTTTATTACAGATTATTCTGGACATAATTCCTATATGATACTCAATGTGCATATAAAAAGCAGTTGCATCCAGTTCAGTGCTCTTAAACAGTTGGGGCTTGGCAAAGGCCCAAAATAAAACTTACAGGGGTAATTCCATTTAAAGGGGTACTCCACTGCCCCAGTGTGTGGAACATTTTCTTCCGAACGCTGGCTGCGAGCTGTGGTGGTCGTGAC